>NC_133063.1:59475309-59794475 GCF_048771995.1 Taeniopygia guttata | reverse complement strand
CATAATGATTTTTGGTATGTGAAAGCCTTCAAAATATATTCATCTTGTCTTCTAGAATTTTTACCCTGAGAACAGTGTGTCATTAATTTTAATAAAAGGCTATGCATTAACAGCACGCTATCCCAGATGCATAAATATCTTATGTAAATAGTTAACTAATTTTTCTGCCATATGTTTCTATGCCATTTCAATGGTGTTAATGTCTTGAAATGTTTAATATTTTGGGGAAATACTATGTCAGGTAGCAGTAGCATTGTGTCTACTTTATAACCCCAGCACAAATACCTGTTCTCTTCCCCAGTGCTTTTTTAATTGAAAAAAATCATTCAAGATAGGAATATTTCATGGTTACCAATAGGCTATATTTATTATAATTGTTGCACTAAATTATTATGGACCAATCAACAAAACTATACAGTTTGTATGCAACTGTAAGTAGCACTTTAGCAGAAGTTTAACACACTGTGCATTAGCTGTCTTACTAAGGTGACAACTCAAGATGATTACTTCATGGGAGTACAAAAGGGCAAACTTTCATTCAAGGCATACACAAACACACAAAAAGGATTACATGCAAGATAAGTCTAAAATAAAACTCAAACCCATCCTCTCCACCCCAAAACAAGTTAAATGAGTAAGTACCAGCACTCTTAGCAACCACCAGTGTTACCACATTCAAAGTCTTATCTCTAGCAAGAGGCAGAGAAATGCAATCTGAAGAAATGCCCTTAGCTTGGAGTTTTAGATGTAATGCAACGTCACATGAACTCCATGTTTTTGTTTGGCAAGAGTGAAAGAGTTGTATCACTACAGAAACACTTCACCAGTGTATTACCACTAATTCCTGAATCATTATATAAAATAACTGTGTGCAACAGTTGACTGTTGTTGAAGGAAATAGTGTCTTTACATCAAAAGATGATATGCAACCAAAATTCAAGTATTTACTATTAGACTGTAAGTAATTCTGACCTTCTGTTCCTGTGCATTACATAAAGCAGATGAAATGTTATTTCTTCATTTTTATTCTTTCCTTTGCCCTGCGAAAAGGTGCAGAGGGAAGAATCAAAATGTAGGTGCAAGCCTACTCTACAGCATGGTGACAGGCATGTGGGGTGCAACTGTCCACATCAAGATGACCTCTGGATTTTCAACATGCAGCCTTAATGCTCTTGGATCACTCCCATCTCAACACCTACAAGACTCCTGGTGTCCCCCTGCTTTTTATTAGCTGTTCAGATCTGTTGCTCAAGCAGACATGTTATTCTGCACAATTGAGGACCTGAGCTGCACAATGTAATCTCTGGACATTGAGGAGATAAAAGGGTGGAACAGTTCCTCTCTCATACCAGGTTTTTGGAAGGTCTGGAAAGACATTTACACTTCTGCAGTGAAGAACTGATGAAGACTGTATAAGCTTAAAATACACTTGTTTACAAAACCAATATTCTGATTAAGTAAATTCCAAAGAAAAAATGGTGTCTTACAGTATTTTAATTATTACCTAGATTAATTTAGAAGTAATATGAACTACTAAGGGGTTTTTTCCTAATTAAAAATTATTTTTCTCCTGTTATCAAGTTAAATCCAGGACAGGAGTCTCCTTGTTGTACTTCATGGAGACATTTCTGGTTCAAGGCAGTGTACCTAAGAGAAGCTGTGCCCACTTTATGAGACTACAGATATCTACAAGTCTGGTAATTTCATATTCTGCAGTTTTGTTATGCAGAGAAACAATGCAAGACTTCAAGACAAAGCAACTCTTTCACTGAGAGATACATCTACAATTCTTTGTCTCAGGATTTTCTGTAGATGACCATTAGCAAAGTTCCTGAAAACCTTGCATGTAAAATCAATGGCAATTGTGTTACACTGCAGAACTCACATATATTTCTCTTTTATTGGTAAAACTGTTTACTTTCTATTTTGTGTAGATTTTTAAAAATAGTTTTCTTTTACCTGTTGTAACATGATTTTTTAAGTATTATTTTTTACTCAGCTGTTTTGATTGAGGGATTCTAGCTAAAAAGAAGGGCCACATGTTTTGGAACAGGGTCTTTTGAAAGTGCCTAAACTGTGTCCTGCTGATTATTCTGCTTTCTGTGGTCTGACAGCTTGTTCCCACTCAACTGTGAGCATACAAAGCATCTCAAGCAAATTGATGCAGGCTGCAATCAGCGTTGTTCTGAGAACAGCTACCATTTTATATAGACTTAATGTCCAACATGAGTGGGAATGGATTCAAGGCATGATTGAGGACTGGGCTGGGCTCACAGGTTTGTCAGAAGCTGTCTGATTGCCCAGCAGCCTGACCCTAATGGACAGCGCTGAGGCAGTCCAGCAGTCTCCATCTTCAGCCCATCAGTCTCTCAGCAGAGACCCAGCCAGATAGCTATACAACATGCTAGCAAGCTAGAAGAAAAAATGCTAAAGTCATTTTGCAGAGGACAGGATTGTTATTTGGGTGATCACACTGTCCCTAACATATGTCTGGAAAGGCAACAGTTTTTTCTTCCACTGATGGCCTAATTCATTCACAGGTATAGCTACATTGTTTCCTTGTTCATGACTTGAACAGAACAAACGTGAACTGCATGGACAACTTTGAATCTTCATATCAATGAAATAAAATAAAAGATCACAAATAAAATCCTCTGTTGGAAACCATATTTTGTGAGACTCGATGAAAAACACCTTAAATTTTTATCTAATCCAAAGGAGATATATCTATAGACACGTTTTAAGCTTCCTGTTTCACACTGAAAAGTGGAATATGTAAGGGAATAATTTTATGGTTCCCCACCCCGGTTTAACTGTTTTTGCAACTGCTTTAATTCCCTGTTAAGAGGCCAGTTGAGTTTTGCACTTGAAATACGACACAGGTATTGTTGTCTAATAATGGTTCAAACCAAACTTCAAGGTATCAAGGCAAAAAGATTTCCACAGCTGACCCACAGTGAGAAATCTCTAAACTTTGCTCCCAGTAACCAGGAGTTTACTCTGTGTCTATAAAATTCTGATCCCATCAGAAGTATGACAAGTTTCTCTACTTGAATCTGGATTATAGCTTGTGGAGTCTTTGCAGTAGAGAAAGACAGTTGCAAGAAAAAACCAAACAAGTATTGTCCTTTCTTACCTGGTCTGTAGTTAATGGAAGAATAATATATAAGGAGCATGCAGCTAAATCTCCTTCTCTGGTTCTTCCCTTAACCTTGTATTTCCTAAAATGGTACACTTGACCTTTTACATCTTCTAAATTTCATATCTTTTAAAAACAGACTGGCAATTGTGACCTTGTCAATGTCAAATAATTTTATGTACCATTAGATGCCATTTAACTGATTTATATTTGTGACTGCAGCTCTCTTTGGGCTAGGTGGCTGTTAACGGGGTCTCTTGCTGTGGTTGGTGATGCAATGAGCTATAAATGCTACTTTTTATCTTAGCTTTTACTATCCAAGTGAAACCAGTTACTGGAAAAGCTGTTTGGTCAAATGGGTGACAAAGCCCTTAAACTGAACAATGTAGCCCATCCTGCATCTGAAAGTTTGCTACAGACATTGCAGTTAGACAGCAAAGGTGGGGACTAAAAAGCCGCAACTTGAAGACTTTGGAGATGGATAGCTGCTACTTTAATTGAGCAGCAGAACAAGAAGCAAAGGTTTTGTTAGGTTATTTCTGAGGCAAGTTTTCTAAATGTACTGAATGAAAGCATTCAGCTAAAAAGGAGAGGTACATAAGAAGGAGTATTTTAATTTGTTGGAGTTCAAGGTAATGTCCAGTATCACAATTTTTGGCTTGTCTAGGTTATATCTCACAGCTGCTATCCACATGACAGGACAAATGCAGGTTTCTCTGAGTTCTTGCTCTTTTACATCTCTGTGTGTAACACCTATCAGGCTGTATGGGGCTTTTTCAGGCTCTACACTTCAGCTCTAACTAATGGTTGTGAGATCAGTGTTTGAAGTGGTGCTGTGGTGTAGGAATGAGCCATAACAGAACCCCTGACAATGATGAAACCCATGGACTGGATAGTAACAAAGCTCATGGATGTGCCAGGTAACAATCTAATCCTCAACTTATGGTAAAACTAGCTTTTCTCTGAGTAGCATTTTATCTTCAGCAGAGCAAGCAAAGGCTAATGAAATCCATATATATGGTGCAAACAAATTTGGAGATTGAAAACTGTGGTTTTGGGATGAACATTTGAATTCTTGTCCTAGGGTGACTGTTATGGTGTTTATATCTCCAATCGTGTGTTCTGTTTACATTTAATATTATGTTCTGTGCTTTCAGAACTGACTCTGAAAGTGAAGGTTTGTTTTGCTGTGTTATCATCTGGTTCACCTTCCCCCATGTCTGCTGGAAAGCTAAAAAAGGCTAGGGCTGGCTGGCTGGCTTTTGCTTTGCTTGCTTGCTTGCTTAGCTTGCTTGCTTTGCCTGCTTTCTTGCTTTCTTGCTTTGCTTCCTAGTTAGGTTAAGCAGTCCAATTCTTTCCCTGGACTGTTGTTTTTTTTCCCTTTCCTCTTTCTGAATATCATTCAACCTGCTCTAGACTGGGATCTGGGAAACACCAAAGAACACCAGGAGCCTGCATTTGGTGATCTGCAGCAGCCATCCCCAGCGTCCAGACCCGGGCGACCACTCCCAGGAAAGACCTTCTAGATTTATTCAGCTCTTCAGAGGGGTGAAAGAGTCTTGTTGTCATCTTGTGTTAATTGTTTTAGTGTTGAGGAGTGCTTTGTTGTTGAATAAACAGGTTCTTTTCCACTTCCCTCTCAGAAGAAATTTTTCCCTGAACCAGGTGGGTGGAAAAAGGCCGTAGAAGTTTCCTAAAGGCTCCTTTCAGGAGGTTTTCCCCAAATTTGCCCTAAACTAAGACAATTCTGAACATCTAACTCTTGACACAATATCTCTGCTCTCAGAGGAGGGTTATCTTATCTAAAAGAAGTGTTAATTTGCACTGAGTTGTATTTCTGTGCAATCTAAACAGGAAGAGAGTATTTCAGAACTGGGATGTCTGGTGTGTGTGGACTCCCTGTACTTACAAATATTTACTGTTTCACTTAATGTTTGACTTTCCAGTTCTGACTGTCTCGTTCTGGATGTCTGATCTGTGAATTCCCATCTTTCCTCTAAACAGAAAATTAAGACATTGATACCACCACATCAAAGGAGAAAAGACGATCAGGATCACCTGCATGAAGAGTATCCTACATGGCATAGACAGTTCTACTGGCAGCTAACTCCATTTCAGAGATTTGTAACCCTCTTGTTCTTTTAAGGAGTCCAGATTCTGTCACATTGCAGTCTGGTAAAACTACATAAAGGAGATTTGCTGATGTAGTGACCATGTTTATACTACAGAGAGAAATTAGATCATAGTCTTACACATCTACATCTGATTTTGACAAATATTTACATGTATTCAAAAGAGAGTTCATTGCGCTTAGTTAACCCATATGCATAAAATGTCTTTAAGAGCTGAACTTTAATTGTTGAATGTATTTCATCCTGTTTTACTTTCTCACAGATTTATACGGTCAAGAAAGTGAAAAATTCACAGTTGTGGGACACTCCTGAAGATTAATGAAGACAAATTAGTATAGAAAGACCTAGTTTAAAGTATGTATGTCTTTCTAAGTAAATCAAACATAATCTTTCTGACTTTCCATTAGCTCAATCTTAGCAGATTCCATCTTTCCCATTTACAAGTTTTACACTCCAGAAGGCTAAAATTTTTTCTGTTGCTTCAAAGAGCTTTGGGGTTGTCCCTTTTCTGATGGTCCCAGTGCCAATTAGAAGTTAAGCCATAAGTACACAGCCTTCAAGTGCACAGCCTAGTCCCATGTCTAGTATAGAGCAAGAGGCTCCCTAGAAATATCAACTATCCTCTATAGGAGCTGTTAAGAGGCTTGAAAGGCTTGAAGTCTTAAGGAACTTGAAAGAGTACAGATCAGAAATGGCACTGAGCTACCCAGTGATTGTTCCTGCCTAAAGGAACTAGGCCTTTCAGATCTGATACAGCTACAAAGTAAAGAAATCAAGTGTACAAGTTGCCAGGGTGTGTTAAAGAGAAAATTGGAAGGTGGGAAATAAGCTAAGTATAGTCATGTGAAAATGTACATAGAAAAAACTTCAGCATTTCTGAAGGCTTTTCTGCTCCTGATCTTCAAGCCTAAATCACGTCCTCAGTGAGCTGGATGTCCCGGTACCTGTCTCAGTCCTTCAGATTATTTCCTCACTGGATGAGGATCAGAGAGGAAAAGCAATAGGTGTAGGCAGGGTGGTGATACAGGAGAGAGCAATACTTTCACTATTGCCTTCATTGAGAGGATATTTTAAGAATTAATGCTTACTGCTTTTTGCTTTTGAGGCCACTTCTGAAGCTGAAGATGAAGGGAAGAATTATTATTTTAATTATTATTCTGCTAAATATTGTAGAGAGGCATTTAATAATCTCCAAACTGTCCATGAGGAGGTGTTGGTTCTCTCCAGATTTCCAGGAGATAAGGCAGGCTATCGGGTGTCTGTCTATTGTTTAAGACTTCCAAGGGATAGGGAAAATATGTAATGAACAGTAGGACTACAGCTCTTTTCCATTAAAAAAATCATGAAGATCTTGCATTAAAAAGTTGTCAGAAGTGTCTTTCAGTCTTTCATTTCTGTGTAGCTATGTACTATTATTCCCATGGGGTCAAGATGGAGTCTGGATGGGGCAAGAGAAAGCTGAGAGTGCAAAACAATCTTGTCTGCACAGTTGTAGAGTAATGGTCTACAGTTAGAAATTATTTTAAGCACTTCATCTTGATGTTTTAGTGAGGATCAGTACACCCAAGGCCTAATGAGGCCTATAGAATTGATTGGTCATAATAGAGAAGAAACTTGCATAATCTCTTTTTTCATCCACATTATTCTAGATATAATGGGAAACAACCTCAAGGAGTTACAGCTTTGAAGTGTCTAATAAAGACAAGTTTTTCCTTCTTTGAGAAGAAATGTCAAGTGGAAGCATCTGTATTGAGGATGATAATTTCTGAGTGCAGTGAGTGAGCAGAGAGCTGACAAATGTGTAGGTAAGGGTTTCTGAAAACTAGCCATGGTTTTGAATCACCAATTGTACATTAAACCTGTACGTGGACTGACATTATGCGCAGCTCTTATCAGAGGTGTAACAGAGAAATATTCAGCATTTCTTCTTTTACACCTTGCCAGATGTTGTGTAATTCCTAGTGGTGACAAAAGTCTTTGAATCCCAAGAAGTTAAAAGGATCAGTAGGTGCTCAGCATCTCTTCCCTGAGAGGACTAAATCAACAGGCTCACTGCAAATCAGAACCCAGGGCAGAGCTGGTAGAGAAGTGATAACCTGTTGGTGGACAGAAGCTGAAATGTCTGTAACCTCACTGATCAACACCTCTTCATGTAGGCTCAGATGCAGTCCTGAGACAATGCAGCAGTTTGGCGCTGTGTAATGTAGAGCTGGACTTGGCTGGACAAGGAGTGTGTGATTGAAGTCCCATCCAACCATGGTGATCCTATGCATGCCAGCTACAAAACAAGTTTTCCAAAGTCTTCTTCATTGCAGCATTACAAAGTGTGCCACATTTCACTGGTTGTCTAAGGATGTAAGTTCAGGACTAGAAATCTCACTGGGTAGAGCAAAGAGCAAGTAGTTTTTGCACCACATCTATATAACAAGTTATAATCAAAACCTTCAGTTATTCACAAATCTTCAGGATCTGGCCTGATTTTTTTGTTGGATAGAAAAATCTTCAACGTAAGTTTATCCTTTAATTTTGAACTCTGTTCCTGCTTCCTTGGAGATCCTGTTTCAGCATGCTAAAAAGTAAAATTTTTCATACATATTAGCTCAAGCAATGCAAATAATGCAGTTCAAAGACTGTTATGTTAAGCTGCAGGTTAATATGTTCGAAAACTTGTTAGTGTTCATATTTGGTTGGGAGGGTGGTGTAGGCTACAATTCATTCTACACCTTCAAACTTTGCTTTGCTCTTAATGTAGTGTAAATAAAAACAAGAAACAATATAGGTATAAATATGTTCCAAGAGACTTGAGTGTCACTGATATGTATGTATGCAGATAGATGTACATAAAGGTTCACTATCTAACTTCTCTAGCAACTTTCAAGTGATACTCAAAGCAATTATATGAGATCCCACAAAAAGCTACAAGATATAAGAGAGTTACTAAAAGTTTAATCTGTGTACTGCACTGGGCTTTTCAATCACCCTAAATTAATCTAGCTGCACCTTTTCTAATCCTAAATAATGAAACACTCATGATCAAAGATACCTCTTCCTTATTGCTGACCTGTGATAAATGACATTAATCTGACTGAACAGTCAGGGTAAATCAGATAGCCCTGTTTTTCTTGCTTGCTTTATACAAGATACATATTTTCCTATTGGTCCTAAAGCACATAGCAGCTTGATGGAAGTAAACCTGTGCAGGGGTTTGCTTCCTGCTTGCTGATTTCAAACCCAGACTAAGAATCAAGCCCCAGTTGTCAAAGGATTTAGGATCATAAAGTCATAGAATGGTTGGAATTAGAAAGGATCCTAAAAATATCCTGTTGCAACCCCCCCGCCATAGTCAGAGACGACTTTCAGTAAACCAGGTTGCTCAAAGACCCATTTAGTCTGGCTTGGAACACTGGCGGGAATGGGCCAATATAAAGTTCACTGATTATCCTTCAAATTGAAGCTTTCCTTTGTGAAGCTAAAGAGAAAATGGAGCTCTTTGGCCCCACTCTGCAGCTCCTGCAGCTGCACAGACTGGTGGCGCTGCCCCGGCACTCCTGCTGGTCCCAGTTGTTTCTCTAGCTGTATCCTTCTTTGGGTCTCTATTCTGTGTCTGTCTCTATTCCTCTGCACTTGGATGATGTGTTGGTCAATGCAGTCCTGTTTGGTGCCTCTGTTTGGGTGCTCACATAGCATCTGTGCCCATAATGTCCTACAGCCAAAAGGAAAGGCAGGGCTGTCCTTGCTCTGAGCTGGCCAGCCCTCATGCCCGGGCAGAGTGTGTTCCCTCGGCCTACTTGCTGCAAGGGGGCTCAGGAGGAAGGGCACACAGCCCTCATGCTCTGATGAGAAGGTCTTGCTTGCCAATTAAGCCATGCTCTGTGTTGTAGCTGACTGCCACCTCAGTTTATGAACACAGGAGCACTAACACAAGGCTTCAAAAAGCCAGGCCCAGTCAGCGCTGGCCCTGGTTGCAGAAAGAGGAATTGCTTGGATGGTTTCCAGACACCCCCTGTGAGTGCAGAGCCTGCAAGGAATGCCAGGTAAGTCATGCTGGCCAGAAGTGCTGGTGTGCACCTGAGCTCAGAGGGCTCACCGCAAATTCACCTGAGCTCAGATGCAGAGGGTCACAGCACTGCCTCGTTGCCACCATAGTTGGAGCCTGGAGGAGCCACAGGAAGCTTTCCTGCTGCACTGGGGACACGGAGTTGATCACCACCCCTGCAGCAAATGGACATTTTCAAGCATGGAAAGCTGCCACATCCTCAAACTCCTTCCCACACAGTGTGTCTCCCCAGTTCAATCTAACCCACTTGATGGTTAGAGCTGCTCCAAACCAGAGGTGGCTGCAGCCATGGGGCAGGACACAGTGCTGGCTGTCGCGGTGCCTCCGGTGGTCAGCAGCTAGCCCAATGTTAGGCACACTGGACAACGAAAGCCACCCCCTATGGCCACAGCAGGCGAGGGGTGTGACCCGTGAGTCCTGCTGCACAGACCCGAGAGAGAGACCCTCTGCGACGAGGACAAAGACGCGGGAGTCGTCCTTAAGGGGGTACCAAAACTCCAAGTTTATTGGTGGTTGACGAGACCCACCTTAGCCTGAATAGGGTATGCCCCAAAAGGCAGTGGGATACAGCGGCAAGGGATTATAACAGGGGGTGGTGACAAGGGGAGGGAACAACCGTGGGCCAATGGGGAATAACCAGGGAGTGGTGAAGGGAATGATAATCAAGGGAGGGATCCAATAAGGTGAGAGGGAAGGAGGGGTCCCTGGGGACCAGCCTATCACCTGAGGCTCTGGCTGGAAGGTTCTGGATAGAAGGGAGAGGCCTCAGGGTGACAGACAGGCCCCAGGGTGAGGTCAGGGGAATGACTCAGCGAAAAGTTATATACTTGGGTCGGGGTAAGGGAGGATTGACAGGCAAAAGGGGGAGGAGGAGAAGGAGGGACGGACCATGTAACATAAAGAGGGGGAGAGGGAGAAACCATAATATGGGGGAACTAAAAACACACCCCAACAGCTGGCTGCTCTGTGTTGGCATCCAAGGCACAGGGCAGGGGGCTGGGAAGAGAAAAATGAAATACAGAAACAGCAACACAATTATCATCCATTAGACAGTCATTTCATGGCCCCAAAGCTGCATGTGAGTTTCCCTTCCCTGGCAGGGGGAAACCCTCCTGAAGCAGTTCTTTGTCCTGAAGCAGACACACAGGACTTTTCGGTCTTCAGGTTCTTGTTTTATTGTTACCTTATCAAGACTTCAGTAGACTGTCTGCACCCAGACCTTTCATGCCTGAAAACAGCACAACAATGGCTAACAACCTCGTGTTGCAAGGCCTTTTTAAGTCTGATCAAAAACTAAACTACCCAATTAAGAAGTGACACCTAGATTATTTCTCTTTCCAACCCAATAACTGACCCCTAAAGACCCGCAATGTGGATTATTCTGCCCAATTACAAGATACCACCCAAACCCAAGAAAAAGAAGGAAGAAGAAAGGAACTGGAGACAACGCCCTGTGTCCTCCACCTTGTACCCATCTACAATATGCTAAAAATCATAAAACCTAAATTTCTCACTCATGTGACATACTAAACTACTCTCTACAATCCTTACAATCCACTTCACACTTTTCTGGTCTCTAGTTTACTTTGAAGCTTTGGAGGCCTTCTCCATGAATGAGGGTCAAAGTCAGTGTCTTCCTGGGAGTCAGAGCACCCCAGGGCAGACAGGGGGATATTCCCCCTGCACTGGGCTCCCACATCTGTAGCCTCACTACTGTTTTTAAAAAGAGGACTGTTTTTAAATAGAAGATCTGTTCATGTTTTATCACGGAACAGAATTAGGTGTATTCCTTAGTTATAATGGCTCATGAGGTCGTCATGGCTGATGCCGTATTTTCAATTTTTGTCTTCCTTGAAGACAGGCTCTATTGCAAATGAAGTGTCTAAATTTAATGTGATTATGACTGTGCATTTTTCCTGAGAGAGAAATGCAATGAACCTCTATTCTGTAAGTCCTTGCACTGCAAGGTTCTTGGTGCAGGGTTCCTCCCTCTCCGCTCTCTCCCGCCACCCAGCCTCCAAGAGAGTTTTAAAAAACTACAAGAGGGGGCTTTGAACTGCTCTAATCATTTGAATCTCCCTCATTTCTGCTGGAAGTAACTCATGGTCAGGGCTGCTTTACATCAGGCCAAGCAGAGGTCAGGATCCTCAGAAGATCAAGCAAAGCATGGCTTACCTTTCCCTGGTGCTGTTACCTTTCTGAATATTTTGAGTTGGATTCCCCTGCCCACTGCAACTACCATGTTTCAAAGTTTTCAAATGCTAATGCTTTTCTTTTCAAAAGGAGAGCACTGCTACAAACCTAAGCCCCACCTGCAGCATAGCCTGACTTTGGCATGGTGTAGCCAACAACTGAACAGCAACTGGCAGTGGTCTAACAATGAGCATGGGGATGGTGCCCATCACGTGCACATGGACACCTTGTTCTTGTTCTCTGAAGGAACTGATTCCGTGCACAAATCAGGAGAACAATTGCCACAGAGAATTTCACTGTCAGAGAAACAAAGCAGGGTTGTGGAAAGCCAGGGGCCCATGAAGGAGGGCTGGGAGAAGCTGGAATGTCAACACTTTGTGCATTGTCCCAGTTTCATCCCTCTAAAAGTGAAAAGCAGAGCTGGAAAACTGAGGGCCTGTCAGGGCTCTTCAGTTTTGGACATCTGATTTGCCTGGTGTGGCAGGACTATTGTAGCAAAAGGTTCTCCACTTCTCAAATGAGTTTTTCTCAAAACATAACTTACTCCCTGTCTCATTACACTAAAACTTAAATACTTCTTAGGCAGTTCCTGAGGCCTGGGGCACAGTAACCACAGTAATCATTCTCTGATTCTGATATTGGGACAATTTGACTGCTATTTTTGTGCGCCCTTTTTTTTTGTGATCTTATGAAAAATTATTGTTTTTTAAATTTCTATGCCGTTCTAATGGTGGCAGATTGCCTAGTGAGGGATGAATTGGAGTATTGGCACTGCTGCAAGCCCATTCCAAGTATAAAACCTGATACTTATTTTGTGCCTCCCAGAGGTCTTTTGACAGCTGATATGGTTTGCTGTATCAGTGTTTCAGTTTCTGTTTGAGATAAACTGCAACCATAATACATTATTAAAACTAAGAAAAATATTTCCTAGTCAAACTGGAATAACAATCCATGTGTACAGAGCATTTCCTAAGGCATAGCCTCCCAAGCACCCTTTCCCATGAGAGAGAATCCTGCAGCAGCCCTTTGTGGTCCTGTACCCGTGCCCAGTGTCTTGTGCTAATACTTGCATGATGTCCTCCTCAACACAGCCTTTGCCACCAGCAAATCTTGAGTGCTTTCTTCAAAAATCTACCACAAAAATAATCCAGAACACTCTTTCAGTCTCTCCTATTAGTCATAGCTTTAAAATATCTAAGCAGTTTATTTTAAGCCACTCCTTCATCTAATTCCATGTCCCTAATCAAATTATCCTGCTGTTAGCTGTTCTCCCAGTAATCCTCAAAAAACTGATTTTTTTTTTCCCAGTTAAGCTGATTTGTAATGAAGTCTACTCCACAGGCCTTAGTACTGGGGCCAGAGCTCTTGGCCCCCCCACCTGACCCAGAGCTTGTAATAGCTTGAATGTTTTCTCTTGGGTATGTTTTGCCTGAACAAGTCAAGATGATGCCACACTGCTGAATTGCTCCCACAAGCAAAGCCCATTTCAGAGGACTTCAAAATCCATTTAAAACTGTTCACTTTTAAAATTTTAAAAGGTTTATTAAACCTTAACAAAAAATACAACAAAAGGACTAAATAAGGAAAAATGACAGTGCTGGGAGCTGAGCCGAGCCAAGCCGAGCCAAACCAAGCCCTGCCCCACCCCTGTGACTACCAGCCACATGCTCATCTACAAAACAGATGCTCTGCCTTTTATACCCTTAGCCCCTCCCAAAGTTTTGTCATTCAACTCCTTCTCTGCCGTCCATTGGAGGAGATCACTTTCTTACATCTTGATTGTAGGTCAGGTGTTGTTATGCCATGCCTCCTGGTCACAAACTGCCCTTTCCCAAATGTCCTGACTACTGACGCTGCTACTACATGGGGAAGGGGAAAGGGGATTATGGAAGGACATATTATCATAACATCACTATACGTTTAAACATCCACCTAATATCTAGCTCTTACTTGTGAGAGCCAACTATTACATTACTCATCTAGAACAACTTCCTTATATATTCCAGAAAAAAGGTGTCAAATGACATGAGGAAACCTACCAGCTGGGATGCTTTGTTCTTGCCACAGAAATGGCATTGTTGTTTGGTGGGGGAAAACCCAAGTGAAGGGAGAACAGTCTTCTGCTCACTAGAATGGCTAATTGTTAATGAGCTTCTGTCCCTGAGTCAGTTTAAGAAATCAAAAAGCAGCTTGTCCACAACATAGTGGAGTACTCTCACCATGATGCAGCCACGTACTTGATATAAGACTTTTCCAAATGAAAACTCTTGTTCATATTATTAAAGTAGATAAATACTGTCTACCAGGGCTTGTAAATAATTAAATAGGTGCTAGAGAAGGATCTTGAACCTTGTCTCCTATACCCCCAGTGAGACATCTAGCCATTGTGCCATCATATGCCTCCTAATTGCCGATCATTGCTTTGGGACAGTGGATGTTTAATTGTTTCCACAGAGAGGAATAACTCCTTCAAAAGAGACTGGTATTGGTGGAGTCTGATAATGATATTGCTTTGCTAAACATGGTACATGATTCTAATATCACAACACTCTTCCAGAAATACTGTGTTCTTGGTCATTTCTCCCAAACACGGAAAGTGGAAGTTCTGCAGTCACAGAGTCTAACCAAATTGCTTCTTTTAAGAGGCTTTTTGCATGTGTGTATCAAAGTTTTTGCTTTCAATTTTCTATGGATTGAGTGTTCTCTCATGTCTTTCCTCCCCAACTCAAAGAAGCTTGTGGCAGGAAGCTAAGAGATAAGGCTCTTCTAAAACAGAGAAAAGAAGAAATGTGACTAATTGAAATAACAAGCTTTTACTGTGTAATTTAATACACACTAACATGAATTCTGCTTGCCTAATATGCTGTGTTAGTCAGTGCAGTAGTCAGATGGCCACAAGAAAAACAAAATAGAAGGAAAAAGAAAGAATCTGAGCAGGAAAGAACCCACCCATACTCCCAGGGAGGGTTGAGTAAATTTTTAGTACCCAAATATTTTAGGTGAATTATGTCACCTTCCCAGAGTCATCTAGATGAAAGGAGACAGGCTAATGAGAGTCATAAAGATTTCCACAAGCAGCCTGGTCTGATAGAAAAGAGTCCTCCCAATTAACTTCTATTAACATAAGGCAAAAAACGAAGTATGGTGGCTCTAAGGCTACTGGGTGAGACTGAGGAATTGAGTTAAATTAAACAGTTTAACAGGCTCATGTAGCACAGTGGGTCCTCTGACAGAGCTTTGTCTCATGCCTGGAATGAATTCCAGATGTATCTGCATTCCACTGAACAGGAGGCACTGCAATATTTGCCTTGAAGATTATTCAGGATGATATAACTTTGTACTAGTATCTAAAAAGCTGGAGGGAAAAATTGGCTTGTTGTTAATCTGAAAGTTGTTACTTTTTTTTTAGCTTTGTCTAAATGAGTTGTTTTTTGGTTTTTTTTTTTTTTTTTAGTTTCATCTCTGTTATTGTTTTTTGGTTTTTGTTCATTTTGGTTTTTGGGTTTGTTTTGGTTTTTTTTGTCCCTGCAGAGTATGGAACTAGAAGGAGATTCTATTTTCCTCATATTTGTTCAAGTATTGAAAAGTGAAAAAGGAGACAGAGGCTAGAAGGGAATAAAAATTTAGAAATTTATCAGTGAATAAGCTATGATAATTCAGGAATTAATAGGTTTAATCCAGCATGATCCTAGGGTTTTTGTTTTCCTTCCTTTCGCTTCAAGACAAAACTTTCCCTTACAGTTAAACATAGGGAAATAATGAATAATAAAATCCTCATATTTATCCTACTTTAGTTTTTTCCAGAATGGAAAGAAGGAGGAAGCCCTGTTTGAATGACTGAAAATTTAAAGGACTGAATTATGAGGAAAATGCTTCTAACCAAGTAAATATTATTTTCTTTCTGCATGAGTTCCGAATATATGGGCAGGCAAATACTAAATGTATTATAATCCAAACCATATTGGATGGCAGCTAATGAACTTTTGGCTTAAACATGTCAGGATAGAGCAGTACCTTAATTCTTCTTCCCCTTCCTGTTAATGGGAAGAACAGCAGCTGGGAGGAACATTTGCTGTGGGCAGAGTGTAGGCTGCATTAAGGATCAAACATTTCAGCAGAACATTTCAACAGGGATGCAGAACCCATTTAGATTTCAGCTGTGAACATGTTCCATCTTGTTTAAAACTGAGCCTCTTAGAATGCTTCTGCAAAAGCTGAGCAGTGTTAGAATTTAAGATTGCATTTACCCTTGAAGCAAAAGGTCATAAGAATGAAATAAGAGTATCACCTTATATGTTTATGTTAACAAATATGTGGAGTGATTTTAGTACATGTAGTTATAATACTGCATACTCCAGAGTTTGAAAGTGAGTCTCACAGACTCTTGCAGAGATGGGATTCCTACAGATTTTTCCAGAAGTTCTATTAAATCAGTCAGGAGCTCTGGGAGACTTAGGAGAAAAAAAAAAAAAAAAAAAAAAAAGAAGTAGTATTCTAAATGTGAACCAAAATTCTGGATAAAAGGCAAAGCATAACAAGACCACAAGACCTGACATTTCTGAATGTAGAACTATGTGGAGTTGATAATCACAGGTGGTGCTATAAAGGGTCTAACTCCCAAAACCTTCAAAACTTTGGCATCCAGGACTGAATTATTTCAATATCTTTTTATTGTATACGTGATTAGTCCGTGTATAATAGCTTCTGTGGTTTATCATTCCTTCAGTTCTACCTGCAGTCTACAGATTTTACTGCCTGTAATTGTAGCAGCAGTTTTTCATGCAGTTGTCTAGCCATATTTGACTGCAATGAATTTGTCTAATCAACCCTCAGTATTCATGGTTTCCCAGGTTAAAGAATTTCATATCTCATATATATATTATTTGTATTTATGTGTTTTAAGTTAGCCATCTGTTAAGTTTGTTTGATGCCCTTGGATCTTGTGTTCTAAGAAGCAGTAACTAATTTTTCTATTTGCCTTTTCTCTGTCTTTCAGAAGTGGTTGTGCGTATCACACCTCCTCATCAGCTTCTTCACTGAGCTAAAGCACCCTAGTCAAATTTATGTCATCTTTCAGTGAAGCTATGCCACACCTTTGACCACATTTGTCATGCTATCTCTACTTTTGCTAGCTTTTTCATCTACTTTTCTTCATGACAAAGAAGACAACAACCATACACAGTCAAAGACTCCCACTGTCTTTGAAACAGCTGAGTTGTTTACCAACTTATGAACTGAGCTTCTTTGGGACGGGTTCTATGTAAGGGCTTTCTCACACGTTCAGGTTTGATAAGACAACACTGGAGTGTGAAGTTCCACTGACAACCCAAAAAAAAATAGGTGGGTCTGTACGGGTCTTCAGGCTGATTGTCGTCATGGTGCCAGGGAGGGCTCTAGCAGTGACATTTACCTATAAATACCTACAAAAAAACACACAAAAAACCAAACCAAACAAACGAATAAGCACAACCAAAACCAAGCAGCTTTTGGAGGCATTGCAGTTTTAGAAGAAGAAAGGTACACCGCCCTTTGCCTTTATGACTAATGAAAAAAGCCACTTCCTCCCCACACCCCACCCCAGTTATCTCCACAACGAAACAAGAGACAAAAAATGTTGAACCCTCCAAAATAAGGTAACCACCAAGAGAAAATGTTCTCACCACCCCCTGAAATTTGCTCTTTCACCAACTGCTTGCCCCATCCTGAAAGAGTGGGGCTCCTGATGACTCTGTGAGACAAGCATCTGATCAAACTGTCAATTTGCACTCTCTCCCTGACTCCCAACAGTCTATTTTTCAGACAGGGAGATGAACAGGCAGAAGAACTTAAAAGGACAAAATCCACCTTGTGTGACAATGTATAAACAAAATTTATAGTTCAGATTCAAAGGACAAAGTCTAAGAACAGTCAAGTTCTCTAATTGGGAAAGACAAGTTTCCACTGCAAATATTATTCAGGTGCAGTAGGTGCAATCAGTCAGGCACAGAAGGGGAAAAGGTTTGTATAACACTAGTACAAAAGCACTCCACAGGAATTTGTGGCAGAAAAATTAGGTGAAACAGACAATTTACAAAAGCACTTACAAAAGCAGTATCATCAGATCTAGATAAATTATTGAAAAAGTTGTCAAATAAATAGCCTAATGGATATGATGACCATTTTGCTTGTTGAACAGCATTTGAACAAATGCTCCTCCAATAATTTGTGAAAGGGATTGTCTGAGTGAAGTTTTAATGTGACTTTCCTTCTGCTAAACTTTTTAAAATTAATATCCCTGATGCAATTTTATCACTCACTCATAATTTTTGCACTTTGATACTGGTCCGTTGGAAGTGATAGGAGAAGACTTTCTCCTTAACAGACTATGCATGTTTTCAAAACTGGGAGGCCTGACCTGTGGTTTTATTGCAGCCACATTTTAAAATGTTGGCAAAGAAAGCAGAAACCATTTAAAAATATTCTGTGTAGCAGGTAGGCAGAGCTAATCACTTTAATTTAACCCAAAAATAGTGACGTGAATGGCAGCCAGCTCTACCGATAGGGTAGATCATTCTGGGGAGCCATTTGTGCTGGGATTAGATGGGATCAGTGAACCTAAAGAGAATTTTTGCATAGCTCCATCATGTATATTTGTCCTTTTTAGTTCACACCAATTTCTATTGTGATTGGAGTAGTCTTTAGGGAAGGGGTCTGAAACAAATAGCAAAGAGTCTTTTCTAACTTGAGTTTCCAACCAGTGTAATAGTCAGTTATGCTTTATGGTTAGTCTTTTATGCAGCCGTAAAAGATTCTAATGCATTCATTGGCCTTTTTTTTTTGTTGCTGTGTTCAAATGTTTGTGCTTCCAATCGAAAAGGCTAGGCAGCATTGAGTTTTTCAGTACAGTGGACACAAACCTTTGATTTCTGAATGGATAAGATATGATTATGGATCTACCAGTTCAGTCTAGTTTCTGTGTCATACTCACATCTGGCTAGGTTTGGTTTCCTGCTCTGTTTCTAAGTTACATATGTCCAAAGCAGCAGGTCTGTCATTTCTATGCTTGCATGAGATGGTTTTTCATGGTCGAAAAATCTCCCAGACTTTGATACAGATTCACAGTGCAGACAAATTAAACCAGATTCACAGTGCAGATTCACAGTGCAGACAAATTAAGCCTTAAAATGTGAATATTGATCTAACAATAGTTCTAATCCAGATATCACTTCTTGATCTGTGATACTCAGTGAAAACCAAAGAACTCAAACTTCCTATAGAAAAACATCACACCTTTATAACTATAGTTACCCATATCTACCCAAAGCCTGCCTAGTTTCCTTGCCCTAGACATGCAGTAATCATTGAAGCAGGGATGTGAATTCAATCTTCCCTTTTATCTGCTGAGTGACGAAATAACCAAGAATTACAATCAGTTTTCTTTATCCGAAGGAATATTTCTATTTATTTTATTTTACTGGTGGACTAAAAGCCACCAATGAATTGAAACTTTTTCTGTAGTGTGGTGTAAATTGCATAAAGCATTCCCCTAGAGCATATTCTCTCTGGCTTCAGCCTCTGTTCACTGAATACTCTCCTAGATCTTACATGTGCTAAGTGACTACTAGGATGGTCACTGTTGGCTAAAAGGCTTTATTAGATGGAAAACGAAGTCCTGCTTTTAGTTTTGAACCTCTGTATGGGCCATTCACTTCAGAGTTGAACTTGATGATTCTTGTGAATCCCTTTCAACTCAGAATATTCTGTGATTCTGTGATCTGTAAAAGAGTTCTGCAAAATTCATAACCCTTGTGAGGTTTTAATATGAAATAAGTGAAGGTTTTAAAACAAGAATTTCCATGGAAGAATGATTCTTGATTAACTCTAATTTGTGCACACTGAGTCTTTCCTTCCTGGAGTCTTTCAGGGTTCATGACTAAATAAATTTCTAGGAAAGGACAGACAATGACGACATCTTGCTGCAAAGTATGTAATTTATATGACGCAGGTATATAGCCTTGGATTATTAAATGCATCAGCACTAACAAATAACTTTGAATTGATAAGGGTGTTGGGCTGGAAAACTTTATCCTCAATTATCTGCAGAGCAAAATTTAAAAGATAAGTCAGTCCAAGGTTTTAGAAGACTGTGTGGACACCTGGACATATTTTTGTGCCTTGACCCTTCTGCTTGCACTCAAGAAGATGCACCAGGAAAATAATTCACTGCAAGTGGGTAGCTCAGGAAAATAACGGAAGAAAATAATGGAAGAAAATAATGGAAGAAAATAATGGAGGAAAATAATGGAAGAAAACTTGTTTTTTCATGTTTTAGATCCTCTCGCAGTGGGAGCTCTTTGTCAGAGCTGCAGAGCTAGGTTTGCACCAGCAGCCTTAGCGGTGACGATGCAGATAACCTCAGGTGAGATGTACGCGCTGGGGCTCCGGAGGCGCCGCTGGAAGCGGACCGCGCCGCAGGGGGCGCTGTGCCGCGCCTCAGGCACCGCGCGGCAACGCCGGCTCGGCCCAGGCGGGAAAGGACGGAAAAAAGGTTTTCTTTACAAATTCCCTGGGGCAGCCAATCCAGGTGCCCCTCTGGATAGTGTAAGGAGTTGTAGCAGGGACCTCGGAGCAGCAGCTGGAACGGCAGAAATGAGGGAAGTCCTGGAGTAGTAGATGAGCTATACCAGAAACCCTGCAGCTGCAGCTGGAACCACAGAGCGCTCCTCAGGCACCGGGTGTGGGGCTGCAGGGAAGTCGGGAAAAACCCGGAGCAGAGAAGAAGAGGGGCTGGGCAGTGGCAACCTGGCTCCTGAACATGGCAGGGAGAGGTTCCCTTAGAGGGGAAAGGGGCTCAAAGATCCCAGGGTGCCCTGAGGCACCCGAGCAGATGGCGAAAGGTCCCTGACTGGTGAGGCAGGTGTTAATAAAGTCCCAGGTCAATGGCCACTCTTAAGAGCAGAGATGGGAGGCAGCAGGAGACTACTCATGGTAGAAGGCAGCAGGAGACTGAATCCTGCAGTGGTGGCCAATTTTTCTGACGGTGACCGCAGCCTCTTTTGCCCCGAATGCTGAGAGAGCAAGACAGAGCTAGGAGCTGCACCCAGCCCTTTCCCCCAGCCCCAGTCTTGTGGCATCTCTGCCCTTTCCAGGAGAACGTCCCTCAGCTACCACAGTAAAGCCAGCTGCACTCCCTCCCCTTCTCCACGGTTACTTCTTTTCTTTCTCCTAAGTACCGATTGTTACTGTTTTTTAGTAGCAGGATGGGAGAAAAGGCTTTAAGAGAAAGAAAACAAAAAAGGAAAAATCTTAACCTCGAACAACTATGTACAATAGGGATGGGATTTATCAAGCTCCATAGGTGTCTGTTCTGGAAAACCCCTACAGCAACATGTATCACTTGGGCAGCAGTTACTTCTTTACTGAGGCATTGACATGGATTTCTTTGGCTTATCCAGAGGCTTTTCCTCAATTTTATACTAATTTCAAAAGATGCTTGAATTTCAGAAATTTGGGAAGAGTGGCATTTTGAAAGGAAGACTATTCATTGGCACGGCCTGGTTAAGATGCTGAACACATTTTCCGTAAGTTAGCCTTTCCTCAGGCCTGAGATCATGTAATTGGATGTATTCCAGTAAGAAATGTCAGGTGAGCCTTAGGTCATGGACATTACAGTCACTGTGCCTTCAACAGAGACATGCTGAAGGGAGCATGTGCATATACACTGGTATAGTGAAAATAAGGGAGAACTTGTTCATGTAATTGCCACAGCTAACTGCCTTCCCCCATAAAAGGAGCTCTCTTCAACCATCCTAATAGAGGATGTGTTCTTCAGTATTTGACACCACAGGGAAAATTCTTACTAGCAAAACATTAATAGTAGTCCCTTTCTTTTCCTGTTTGCTCCCATATTTTGGAAGTGCCTATTTGGAGTCAGGATTACTCAGGAGTTGCCTCACACAGCTGTCAGAAGGGCACACAGGCAAATTGTGTCTGGTCTCTGGCCACACCCTGCTGGAAGTACATGTGGCCCAGCCAGATAAGACGCATTTTTTCCACTGGAGAACCACGGACAAGACCTAGCTCATCTGTGCTTGCCAAGATTACAGTGCAAATTTGACATGCCATGACAAGATTTCAGTTTTAGTAACATTATTATTGCTAATGAAGATCAAGACATTTTTATGCCTACCATAATGAGGTGCAATGCTGTGAACCCACTCTGAAGATTTTACTGACATATCCTGAGAAATCCTAGTGCTCAAGGGTTGTTTGTCAATCCCTGGCTTTCTTGTTTACATTGCCTCTTATCAGTAGAGCAACAGGCTGTTTGCATAGCAGCTTGTCTTCTTTCATTTCAAGACTTCTGAAGCTTCTCCCCAAAATGCTCCTGCCTTTGACCTGACACTGGATCTGCTCTAGCCACTGAAGCTATTCAAGGCCTGATCTCCCATTTCATTGGAGGGGAAACTCCCCAGCCTGTCTGCAGACTCTTGCCAGTAGAACACTCTGCACTGAAAGGTTTGGTTTACCTGGAGTAGGTATGCAGACACTCATGTACCCAAAAAACACCATAGGACCTGCCACTTTGAATTTTTCACATAGTAGATGCCTGGGGGATTTCACACAGTTCTCTTGCCCTGAGGTAGAACCCAGTCTGACTGGGAGGTAATTTGACTGAAATCCTTCCTATCTTAGTTTTACTATCACAATACCTCACCCTCTCATCTTGGCTATGAACCAGCTGGAAGGAAAGAAAGTCAAGTTCCCTAGAATTCTCCAGGATAAGGAAGGAAATATAGATGTGGTGGTTAACAAACTGATTTTACTTGGAAAAAACAGAAGCACCTTCTTCATCCATGTCTTTTCAGTGACCACATGGCTGGCAAGAGACCAAATTATTCCTCAAAAGACACATCTATAGCCCTCACAAAGACATGCTGTTGGGAGGCACTGATAACCCAGGTCTGAGGCATTGCCAGGTTTTTCCCTGAAGCAGTCAGAGAAGGTGGTAGTATCATGGCATTACTGCTTATCTGGATTCCTCTGTGTGGAGTCCAGCATTACATCTCCAAGGAAGATATGGGCCATCATCTCTTTGAACCTGTCTGTCACCCTTGCAATTATTATGAAAAACTCAAGTTCTATAAACCAATTGAAATTTCAGAGCCAAATTAATTATCCTTTATCATTATGCCTAAGAGCAGAAGACAGTGCAGTTGGTACTGGAAAGACTAAAACTGAACTGCCTAATAGAAAGGAAGAGACTGAGTTCATCTAACCTTAGCCACATTAAAGGTGCACATCTAGCATAAGCCATTTTCCTGTGCTGTCCTTCCAGTCAATGGAACAATTCCATAGAGTGATTCACTGCATCCTAGGAATTGTGCCTGAGGTAGGTGGGGTGAATCACTCTGGGAAATTGCCTGGCTCTCTCTGAAGAGAGTTTTGCTAGACAGCTTTGATGACAAGCCTTTCTTTATGTGCTTAAAATTAGACGAGATGAATCCCACCTCTAAACAGTCAAACTCAATGTCTTTCTGAAACAAGAGCTGCAAATTGCATGAGAATAATATCCTGCATGGATTTCACAGGCAGGGTGGAAGGCAACTGGACGGTGCAGTCTGGGTGAGAGGTGCTTGCTCAGCCTGCAGTGAGAGGTGCAAAGCTGCTCCTCTCACCTTTGCTCCCAGGTCTGGCTCCAGTTCTGACACCTGCTGATTTGCATTCCTCTTGTATTTCCACATCATGCTCTATGAGGTCTCTACTCCCATTCAGTCTTACAACAAACAGGCTATTAAGAGTTGCTCTACCTTTTAGATAGGTAAAGCTTATTGCTCATTGCTGTGAGTGCAGTAACAGGCCTATGAAAACCACGAACTGTATAAACCACTGCCATGGGTACTGTGCAGGCAGGGATAATGAATGACTCTGTCACACAAACAAGACACAATTCCTGTGGAATTGACTCCAAACATTGACTCTCAGTGTGTCTGTTTCACCTAACACCCCATGGATGTCTGCTGGAGGACTTCCACCAATTACAACATGAATAAAAATGTGAAAATTATGAATCCAGCAGTATTTGTTTTATATCAACCACAAGATTTGGGGGGAATAAAGTAAACCATGTAGAAAACAAAGATTTATAGAGGATGAAATGCTCTCAGGTATGAATTCATTATTGTTCTTTTCAGGCTATGGACTTCTAATGAGTTAGGAATACCAGACACAGGACAGTGAAATCATCATCTGAATTAACTATATTCATGTCCAGTTTTGTCAATATTTTTTGTTCAAAGACTTGAGAATGGTAGGCTTCATATCCTTTTATATGCTCCCTGTTAAATTTTACTCCTGTAAATATTTGCACATTTAAATCAGTAGCCCTAAATGCCTCCTTTTTTAGTAAGCAAAGGTAATTTCTTTGTAGAGGACAGAGTGGCACAAGTGGTGTCCTTGCAATGCCATTCTGGCAGAAAACAAGCCCTGGAATAGCCATGGATAAAAGCCCGATTTTTCAAATAAGGGCATTTCTGGTTATCTCATCGCTTGATCAGAGGTCAAAATGTTTGTCCCTGCAAAGATTATCCAAAGTTTAAATAGTGGCCGATCAATTAATATCTGTTTATCTAGAAGGTCTCAACAGAATTTCTCTTTTTGGTGGTCTATGTATTTGAGGACATATGTCTTCAAAGGAATTAAAAGAGACACCAGAGCCACGCGGTATTCCCACAGCTCCTGCTTTTTGTTATATCAGAGGAAATAGGGAAGGCCTGATGCCTCTTACACAGCCTTTTTACACAGCCCACATCTGTCTGGAATCATGTCTGACCTCCCTCCCTTGCAAGCTGTCCTGCAGAGAAAGTAAAACCACTTATTAGCCTTCTTCCAGTCAGGGAGGCTGGCAAGTCTCTGCTGTTTGCTATTTCCTCAGTTTGCACCCTCTAAATGAGGGAATGGGGCCCCTGTGGTAACTGTTAGGTGTATCCTCATGGCAATCACTTCAAAAGAGTCCATATGAGCAAGAATGGCTCTTCCGCCATGATGGCTGGGAGGTGCGGGATTTGTAACTTTCTCTTCTTCCCCCTCCCCCTTCCTGTGTGTTCCCCCTTTGTCCTGCGACCTAGCTCGCCCCTCCCCCCTCCCCATGCGGTCCTTTGTTCCAATGCTGCGCTCCCTTATCACTCTCCTGCGTTCCCTTATCACTCCCCCTCACCATGCAGTCCAGTCCCTGCCCCCACCCCGCCTTTCCCATTGCCGCTCCTGCCTCCCTGGGGTCTCCGCGGTTTCCCTGCCCCTGCCTCCCATCCTATCCCCATTGGCCACAGTTCAGGTTCCCCCCAGCCCCGGCACGGGGTATAACCGAGCCCTGGTCGGTGCCCCAGGGTCTCAGGAACACGGTTCCACAATAAACGCGTTTGCACCTGAGCCCTGTGTTGCTATTTCGTCTATTCCCGTGCTAGAACTGAGCCTCGCAGAGCCAAAGGGGAAAAGCGGCCGCCGCCTCTCCCCTCCTCCCGCCATGCTCCCACAGGCGCCCGCCCAGAGCTGGTCTCGCACGGCAACAAATAGTAGCAGAAGATGGTTATTTCCATTGACTTGTGAAAGGGGGAGAGAGAAAGGAATTCTGCCGCTGTAAGAGCTCTGCAGACGCTAAGAGCAGTGACGCTCGGTCTTTTTTGGGGTAACTCATACTGAGAAGGAAAGCTCCTTCTCTTTCTCAGAAAACTGCCTTTTCTACCCTCTCCTCCCTATTCTGGGCTACGGGGGCAGGGGGGGTCGAGAGGACACCAATGGAACAGAATTGTAAACAGCGACACGTCAGCTATGGGAGAATTGTTAACATCCTAAGAGAGGCCCTTCATATCCATGCATTTTGTCGGCTTCCAGCTGTGTCGGGCCCCTATCCTGTAGATTTCCCCCTCGGCTTCCGCGAAGCCCCCCCTTTCCTTTTCCCCATGGACTTCCCCAAACCTTCTCCCTTGGGGATGGCATTGGCCGTGTCTCCCCGAGCGAGATGCAGTGCACCCAGCACCCCCTCCCAAGATGGCGCTGGTCACGCTACAGGGACCCCATTTTCCCACCTTGACCCTTCTCTTCCACCCACGTTTTCCCGCCAGCCCCACCCATCCCCCAATGGCCCTGCACCATCCCGCAGCGAGCCAGCCCCTACTGGGGATGAGGTGAGGTTGGATTAATCCCTCAGTCCGGAGGGATTGCCGGAGGGGTCCCTCCGTTAGAGGACCTCCCTTTGTAAGAAAGCTTTCCCCTTTGCTGTGGGGGGGGGCCCCCTTTGAAGGGAGTGGAGCTGGAAACCCGGACCAGAGCTCCACTGTTTTCTTTCCCCTGAAACAGTGGCGCTCAGGTTCACCCCTTTATCTCATCTCCTAAATGTACCTTGCCCAAAGTTCCCTTATTATTTCGATACAAGTTTTTCCCATTGCTTGTGATAATTTGGAAATAACTTCTTGGACTGAGTTATATCTTATAGAAGGAAAGATCATCCTCTCTAATTATTGCCCACAATGCTATGCCAACTTCGCAATCAAATAATCAAATTGGAGAAACCATGTCGCTGTTCGCTGCCTGCTTCTGCTCTGCTAAAATTTGAAAAACCACAAGCATCGCATCATGAATCCTGCTTTCATCCTCGATACAGAATGTGTTTATGATAATTTTGTACCCTTTATTTTAAATTGTAATGTGGAAAAGATTTTTGCCCCATTCATTGTAACTATGATTGGTGTATCACTTTCTGATGTCTCTCGAATTTGTAACGTTGCTAATTTGTTTTTACCTCACAACTTCCTTTCCTTTATGTAAATTCAAAAGATTGAGTTGCGGGATTTGTAATTTTCTCTTCTCTTCCCATGCGTTCCCCCTTTGTACTGCAACCCAGCCCCCCCCTCCCCCCTCCCCACGTTGTCCTTTGTTCCAATGCTGCGCTCCCTTATCACTCCCCCACGTTCCCTTATCACTCCCCCTCGCCACATGGTCCGGTCCCTGCCCCCACCCCGTCTTTCCCATTGCCGCTCCTGCCTCCCTGGGGTCTCCGGGGTTTCCCTTCCCCTGCCTCCCGTCCCATTGGCCGTGGCTCAGGTTCCCCCCCGCCCCCGGCACGGGGTATATAAACGACCCCCGGTCGGTGCCCCGGTGTCTCGGGAACACGCTTCTACAATAAACACGTGTTTGCACCTGAGCCCCATGTCACCATTTCGTCTGTTCCCACACTAGAACTGAGCCTCGCAGAGCCGAAGGGGAAAAGCAGCCGCCGCCTCTCCCCTGCTCCCGCTGTGTTCCCGCAGGTGCCCGCCTGGAGCCGGTCTTGCACGGCAACAGGGAGGGCCATTATGAGCAGTGTTAGGTGGCCCAGGGTTTCAGAAGAACTGTTCTCCTTGTCCCTGCCCTTCTGTGCCCAGCTGCAGCCCTGGGGAGCACCTGTTAGTTCATGCAGAGCCATGGAAATGGCAACAGTGAGTCTCAAAACTTCCCTCCCCGTTTTTGGCTTCACACCTCACATAAAGGGATTTGTGTGAAGTTACTTGCACACAACTTTGCATGAGTCAAGTAACTTTGGGAGAAAAAATCCCAACCCATGAGCATTCCCAAGCCTTTAAAAATATCACACCCGTTTGCATCTGCACAAAAAAAAAAAAAAAAAAAAAAATTTAAGCAGTTTTCCTATGATTCTGTGACCATCAAAGTTTAGCAAGAAAGCAGAGAGGGAGAATGGGGGACTATTTGTCTGCAGACAGTAAAAATATAATAGCATTTTTGCAAATTACTTTTCTAGTCTGCCAACTGATTTCTATACAATGTATGATGCTGGCAGGAAATCTGCCAGTCCATAGATTTTTCTGGATTATGATCCATCAGTCTTAATTTCTCTCCAATAGATGATGATACATGACACATAATTCACTACTTAGTTCAACTTATTTTTCAATGATGACTCTGTGGCTGCAGAAACTTTTGTGGTTCTCAACATCAGTTCAGAGGGCAGGAGTGAGATAAACTCAGTGTCAGTATAAAATAATCAGTCTTCTGAGAAAAACTGCAACAGATGCAAGTTCTGAAGGTCTAGCCCCGCTTGCTATTAAGCAGGCTAAAAATACAGTAATAGCCCTTAGTCTAAGTTTCTTGTAAGAATATCTAAGGGCCAGTGACAATGTTGTGGTTATTAAAAATTGTTCAAGTCTGTGCTGTATATCTGAGTCCAGGGTATTTCTACAATATTGTGTGAGCAATATCTAAGCAAATGGAATGGAATGGAAACTTTGGACAGAATGGAAACCTTGGACAGAATGGGAGTAGGAACCTCTTTCTTCTTCCAGGGTAGTTGGCTGACTTCCCTGGAGGAACTCTCTTGGAGCAAGATATGAATGAACTCGAAGAAGTCAGAGACCATATACCAATAACGAGGGGAAGCAAACAATATTCACAATTACCCTTACCCAATTCCCCCCCCCCCCCCCCCACCCCCCCATACTTCCTCCCTCTTCTTCAGTCTTATGCTGGGTTTCACAATTAGATGCAGACAGGAAGCTGGTAAATTACTTTCAGTTGCAAATTCTAACAAGTTGGGTTCATGGAAATCAGTGACAGAACTCACACTCTTTTCAGAAGAACCATAACTTTATCTTCACTGCAAGAGGCAGATCACAGATCATGAGTATTGCACTGTTTTTGCAATAGTATGAGATGAGCAAAACTGTCATTTTGTCACTGTTTGACATGAGATTATTTTGGAGCTACTCAACTACCTCATTCAGTTCAAGACACAAAATGGCTGTGAGTAAGCTGAAATTATTTGCTACCTAGTTCCTCTAATAATAAGAGCATTCGGGTATCATTTTCAAAGAACGCCACATATAAACATGAAGAGTTAGGCAAGGATGCTGGTAAATAGATATCACAGTCCTTACTGAAGCCTCAAAAACTGAACTGCAGTTTCAAAACAACCTTTATTCTGCTTAAAGACTTATTACAATTTTTAAAGCAACTCAAAAACAAGACACAGCTCCATCAACTCTACAGCTTGAACAAAATTTTAAGGAGGCATGTTTTCACTATTGCCTTGTAAAGGCAATTTACAATCTGCTTTGCCCTCCACCTTGTCAACGACAATTTTAAAACAAAGTAATCTTAATGTTTTAAAGACATGTAACAGAACAGAGCTTTATTTTCAAAAAAACAACAACAACAAAAAAAAAATAGCAGCATCTTGGGCAGCTAATGCAATCTCATCAGGACAAGTGCAATGTAACCTTACCAACTCCTACAGTTTAGTCTCAACTGCAGTAAACAGAACATGACTCTACATAAAATGTTGCACTTGTGACCTTGTCCCATGGGAGGCATTATGCTTTGAGCTGCCCGTTTCTAAAGTGACCCTGAAAAAACCAAGTATCAGGATTCACTTTCCCAACTTAATACCATGCATAGCAAAAGCACTGTGTGAAAATCGGCAGTTTTCCCCATTAGAAGCATCTGAATGTTTTCCCAAGCATTATTATTTCATTGCCAATTACAAGACAAAGCCATTTTTTCACTACAGAACAGTTGACACCAAATAGAAAATCTGAAGATTTGGTTTTACAGATTGCTTGACAAGATAACGGAACCATACAGACAAGCTTTTTTTTTCTTTTTTCTTTTTTTTTTTTTCTAAAAAGAAACTATCCAACAACACAGAAACTCAGTTTTCTAACTGTATGTGGAAACATGCTGCACCCACAAAGGTCTAGTGTGCATGTGTGCGTCTTTAAACAAAGTTAATGATGTCACTTACTAAATTCAGTAAAATGATCATGTTCTGTGAAAATGCATCTATATTGGGAACTGTTCATACATAAACACATCAAGTGTGTATGAGTATGCACAGATATGCATCCCCAACCTGCAAGTTCATATTTCAACTGAATTAATTCAGAAACTTTTAATTTTGCCTATGAGTTTTGGTTCTCTTTGCTATGTGTCATGCCTTTAAAGGCATTGTGAAAGAGATGCTGCAGTGCAGTGTAACTCAGGGATTTAAAATAAAACAAAATGTTATGCAAATCAAAAAAAAAAAAAAAAAAACAGAAGAAAGCCCATTCATTAATTATATTTGATGAAAAAAATGATACATCCATACAAATACAGAAAAACACTGTGTTTCTTCAGTTATATCCCCATGTTTTTTTTTCTGTATATAGTAGTCTGAGATCAGATCAAAACTGGAGTGAACAATATGGTACATTAAAGACAAACAACTCTGCAGTGAATAGGGCCTTTGGCAGGACTTAGCTCTGTGCATTAAGGAGGAGAGAAATGCAGAGGCCACACAATATGTAAGTACCAAAGAAAACCCACTCATGCCAATTTGAGGGCGTAAATGATCCCTGCAAATTGCACAGACCCTGTGTAGGCAGAACATCCCCTTAAGAAGCCCCAAGCACTCATCCTTACAATATAGGGCTTTTTTCTCATTGTTGCTTGTGCAAGAAAAGCAAGTGTCAAATCTGCACACACACTATTTTTTTTTCTGCTACAGCCACACACAAAGAGAAGTTGCACAGCACACAGGAATTAATTATATTCCATACTGGGCTGGGCATGCTAAGGATATGGCCCACTGACATAGCAGGGGTTTTCTTAATATGAAGAAAATTAGGTCCAAATGCTTTAATTATGATAAAATTTCTTGACAAATGCTAAGTGAAACATCATTTCAGATTACATATATTTTGCCTACAGAGAAAAAAATATGATTTTACTCTTAAAATATTTAACATTCAGAAATTAATATATGTCCGAAGAATATCTTGGATTGCTATAAGCGTTAAACTGCTGTATATTGAACAAATCTGTAACTTCAAGCCCAGTACTATAACTGGCATGCTAAAGTAATTGTTGGTGTTTCTTGTAGTATAAACCAGTTATTAGTATAACAGATTCACATGGTCCTATAGGCCTGAAAAAAGTGTGGAATGAGAAAGGGAAGGCATGAAGACTAAACTTCTATTCAGGAAAAATATTCAGAATCATTTTCTAAGTGATGACTATCATGAAACAATATTTGTTGGATTTTGTTTCCTGATATAAATTCTAGCAAGAAAATACACCTATAGGAAAGCAAAGACAACCCACCCCCCCAAAAAAATAGACCACAAAGTCAAAATAAAATCAAAAGCCTTACAGCCTCAGAACTGAAGTAACAATGTAAAAATGAAAAGATAATATAACCATTATTGGAAACTGGAAAATTTCTTATATTATTTCCAATAGCTTATAAAGCATTGTGTACTTTGAAATAAAACACAAGGATCTCTAACCAGAGCTATTATGAGAGAACTCCATGGGTCTCATTCTTTTGATTGTGTGTGCAACTCTCTTTAATAGTAATAGATTTTATCTTTTGCATCTTGGGGGAAGAATAATTTCATACGCTCACTTACTCAAATCTTTTCCAAGATTTCTCTGAATGTCATTACTTCACTGATTTTCTAAGTGTGAGTTTCCTCAGTGATCAGGACAATAAATAACCATTGCAAACCATTGACAGTGAACTATCTCAGGATTATGGGTAACTCTGTTTTAGTGACACTTATGTATTTGTTTCCCTTAAATGAAATATGATTTTGTAAATAAATCTCTGGTGCCCTGAAATTAGGGAAGTGTTCACTTTGATACTGCCTCAGCATACAGAGTTTTGAAAATACATATCATAGCTTGACAATTTAAAAAAAAGATATTTTCTTAATTAGTTCTATATTGTATACAAATATTCTCAGTAGAGGTGGAAGCTTTTTTTCCCCACAATACTAATACTAAAAACAAACCTAGGCAACAGATTAGAGAAACTTCCTTCATGTGAAATGAAAATACCCTTACAGGCTGACAAAAATTCTGTCACAGGAGGTCAAGAAGTTATTTCTTTACTGTGAAGGTGGATTCATTCTGAGATCCAAACTATCTACACTCCACACTGCAGTAGCAAAATATCCCCATTTTTTTCTGCAGTCACTATCAAAGAAGGATACACTATTTTTCTTGTCTTCTCTATATAATGACAATCATGATAGAAGTTCAAAATGCTTCAAGAACCAAATGCAGCATGGTACCGTATTCTAAAGATATCTCTGAAACAGTATTGTTGGACTCAGTGATATTTTGTAATGTTCACAAAATTTTATTGAATAAAGCAGCTTTGAAGCTTATCAGGCACTGCCCAACAAAGTATTCAGTCAAAAAAAAATTATGAACTTTTTAAACTTTGAGCTAGTAGCTCAATATTCTACACAATGAAAATTGTAAAATATTTAATAGTTTAAATTTTCAAGCCAACTCTTGCTGGCTCCTTGTACATTAAAACAAAAAAAACCAAAACAAAACAAAACCAAAACCAAAACAAAAAAAAGGGTAATCACCAGGAAGAATATCCTTAGGGAAAAGAAATTTTAAAAAATTAAGAAAAAAAACGAGAAAAACAAGCTTAATCTGTAGATATGCTTGAGAGAAGACTACAGCCTAAAGAAAATCCAGTATTGCATAGCATAGTCTAAAAATTCAGCTTTCAGCGAACAGAAAAGGAAAAAACGAAGCAGTTTGGTATTGACAGTTTCCATCAATGACAGTTAAGTCATCCAGTACTATGTACATTATTATACACTGTATGCCATTGAAAATCCTGTTTTCTTCAGTCTTAAATATATTCTTAAAACAGGATTTTTAATCATCTTAACAAAACACTTCCTGGCACTTTGTTATTACAATTATTCTGAACAACATGCTGTAACTGAAGTCCTTTTAAAGTGTCCCTTAGAAATGAAAGTGCCACTCTGCTACATATCATTCACCAGAAACCAAAATAGAACCACAATGCTGTATGTCTGGATCCACTGAGTGCAGCAACACCATTCCAAGTCAGATTGTGACCACGAATTCCAATAACTGAATGACACAGACCTCTTATACCTCTTGTCCAGATAATCCAATGTTCTAGCTGGTAAAGCTTCAGAAGTGATCGTATACAAGCACCATGCTTAAAGGCCTCTATGTCCCTGCAGGGAGATCAGGTTTGGATTTTTCTCTTGTGTTTTTCTTTTATAATTACAAAAAAAAAAAGCACTTAAGATTACAAATATACATTCACAGCATAACACTGTGAGCTCTCCCACTGCAGTCGTGAAGAAAATCTTTAGTCCCATCTGAAGACAAATAGCTTTGATACTGCAAATTCTCGAGTAAAGCTGAAAGGAGCCTTTTCTCTCCAGAGGCCTCAATGTTGCCAAATCCTTTCTTTAAAAAAAACAACAAACAACCCAGAGTATTACGATCTTCATCGCCTCTGCTGTGCGTAAACTGGGTAGGCTAGCGTGACATTGAGAGAGTCATTGTGCTGCACAAGTGACGTGTGCTGGTAATGTAGCACCAGTTCTTTGAGCGAGTTGTACAAGTTATATGGCTCTGCAAATCCATACCCAGTAGGTGTTTTGTTTATCACACAGTGCTTTACTTCGCCATCCACCCTAAAAAACAAAAAAAACAAAACCAAACAGTTTTTAGTTTTTCAGAACAGTAAAATTGAGATAGAAAATAAGGTATTAGCAATGCATCTTAAGATGCCAGTCAGTACATAGAATTCCTCTGTTTTGTAGTGGGATAATGGTAAAAATCTATGTTTAGTCCAAATTTGTGAATGTCATTGTAGCGTAGGGATGAAGGAGATAAGCAGGACTTAGCAGTTGCACAGAAAGGAGAGCACACATGTTCTCTGTGCCTCTGAGTGAGGCTCCTGTGTGGGAGTGGCATAGGTTGGAGCTGTGTAGAAAATGGAGCAGCAATAAGAATGGCCTCAGGACACCCTGACCTGCTTCTAAGCCTGAAGGTCCAGGAGCAATTGTGCCTATTCAAGTGACTATCTGCCCCCAGCTGAAGGCAACCCCTTGCATGTTGGTTATATCATTCACAAGTTAGGGTACATACACAACAGAGCAGGCATAGCAGCCTTGTTTGCTGCTCTCTCGAACAAGGAATGTTCCATCTCGTTTACCCCGCAGCAGATTTTCAGCTTGGCTTCTATTGATATTTCCTACATTCCATGTTCTCTCATCATGATGGGGCAAGTCCTCATCATCTTCTACCATAGAGTATTGGCTGTTGGAAAGAAAAAATGTGTTTGTGAAACACAGAACAAAAATCCACTAATTAAGTAATCTTCCATATTACAGTGGTTAGCAGGATGCCTCCTTGGTAAAACTAGGGATTTAAACTAAGTAATACTGCACCATTTAAACCACTGGATAAAAGTAAAATATAAGCTCTGTTTCTTGTTTCTTTGAAGAACACTCATGTAAATTTTAGGAAGAATCTAAAAAGATGATGTGTTATTTTTCAGAATATGCTGTGAGCACTTTAGTACTTCTGCTATTGCTCACTGTTTTGGTTAATAGCCAGTCCAACAAAATCAGTACCCTGTGAGTCAGCTTCATTTCCAGTGATCGGAAGACTTGGTCAGCAGTGAAAAATCATGCAATGTATCGACTACAGCTGCTGCCTGGAGAACCTCTGAGCAGTTGCACAGGGAGGCATTAATTATTTACAGGGGAATGAATGGTTTTTGTGAAAAGGTGCAAGAGTAGAGTGCTTTCTCTCTCTCTCTCCCTCTCTCTCTCTCCCCCCCCACCTCCTTCCTGCCCCTTATAAGGAGATTATGAAAATAGCATGCAATACATGTTTCTCTACTAAATCAGCCACCAACTATAAAGCTGATTCAGAGTTACAGAGAACCTTTGAGCTAAAGCCCACCATGAAAAAAGAAGCATCTGGTTCAGCTGTGTGGACATCACCTTGAAATTCTGCAGTTCCAGAGCTCCCCAATTCCACAACAGCCTGCAGTGGTTAGCCCTGTTCAGCTTGCAATAAGTCTGTGTTAGGCTAATGCATTTATTCTCTATGTAATGGGCTTTTAATTAGTTTTCCTTGGTCTCAGAAAAGACGACTTCTCACTCATCCATGGTTCTGTTTTTTTGAAGATTCTCGAAGTAGTTTACAGAAATCAGCAATCATATACAGAATTCTATTTTTCATAAAGAGAAAAGGTTTTTTTTTTCCAGGTAACACTATCTCCAGGTCCCTTACCGCATCACTCTTTTGACCTGCACGACATTCACATGCATTCAGTAGTGGCTGTGTTTCCAGCCAGCACCTAGAGAAAGCAATTCATGTTTTTCATCCTGCTTATTATATTGGGGGATTTTTTTCTGCAGTACAACTTCAGAAGAAAAGCCATATTCTAAGTTTAATTTTTCAGCAGTTACCAGACTTGCCAGCAAGGAGTATCAAAGTGAGAGAAAATGAAAATTTTCTTCAAACAGTTTCACTTAATATTTTGATGCTATACTAAACCCACAGAGTGTTCTTGATCTACTGTTTAAGTGATAGGAACACTAGTGGGAACAGGTGCCTACACATTTTACAACATCTCATCTTTGAGTTGTGCTGAGACTGAGAAACCAACATGGCTTTAAAGTATGCATATCATTTTTATCTCCTTCTTCTACCACAACGATAAGCACAATTTCCAGGGTAACAGTAGGAATTTATTTATTAACAATAAACCAAGCCAAATGAAAATAGATATGGGCAAGGCCAGAACACAAGGCAGAACGCACTAGAGTCATTGTCAGTCTGCTGCTTTCATATTATATTCAACCAGACAGCATAAAAGGGATGCACAAGAAACTACATAGGCAGAAAATGTTGATACAAATACTACTGAGACAGTTTCGATTTTTCTATTTGTTCATTTTTCACTGTTACTGTGCTTCAGATATTTGGTCTACACAACACAAGCACTTTTTACCTTTTTCCCCAGGAAAGAAATGAAATGTATTCACCAGCCTAGCCTCTGTCAGAACCTACAGTAAACTAAACTATTTGAAATGACAGAATACTACCCTGCCATTTTCCATAAAACAAAACAGAGGATATTCCTCAGCACATACAAATTTATCATCTCCAAGCAATATGACACAATGATATGAGTACCCCTATACTGGATAGCATCATGGTACCCACAGCTGAGACATGGAAAAAGCCTGCTCATGCCTAAGAGACCTTCTGAATAATTTATCCATCGTATGACATCTCTCTAAAATACTAACACCTCATGAACTTAATTTTGCTGGCAACAAAAAAGACACAGGTTACATTTCAGTTTTTTGCTTTTTTTGCTACAGTAACTTGATTATGCACTTCTGTGAAAAAAGGAGAAGAGTAAAGACAGCATCCTTTCTAATACTTGCATTATGTAGGCTGTCATGTCTTAATAGTATGCATTGTTACTGAAGACCTAGGCTTGAGATTTCCTCTGTGTGGTCCAAGACTTATATATGCCTCATCTCACTTCTGTATTTAGGTGGTTTGAAACACCAGAAATATCTAAATCTCTCAATACTTACTCTTCTGCATTTTCATTTCCAAGCCATTCATTTAGCTTCTTTTGCCGAACGCCTTTTTGAGTCAGCCACCTGAACAATAATGCAAATGAAATTAATTTTTAGTCATAAAAGTTGGATACCATTAAAAACCAAACAACTTAAAATTTGTTAATTCATGATACTCACATCAAGTACTGATCTCTTGTCTTCCTCAGCTGTATGAGGTCTGGCTTAATGCTGTTCATACGCTTGTCTATCTCTCTATATTCAGCCGCTTGCTTTTTTAAGTCTTCTTCTAATCTACGCCTGCTGTCCACAATTTCACTTATCCGAGACTTCAGTTTTTCATAGTTGTGCATGATCCTAGATGGAATAATGTGGTAAATTACACTCTGATTTCTTATTCATAACTTTATAGTCTGCTATTTAGAGGTGTAGACACCTAAGAGAACAGATTATTTCTCTAGATGTAGGTACACATTTTGCCAGTTTATGTCTACCCTATTTGAGGCTTCTTAGCTTACAACTGTACAATTTCAAACTTGTAATCTTGCTTCAATTTTAGGCAGACCTATGCTTGGCATTGTTTGTTTTTTCAAAAATCATACAGTTTGATATTCAAAATCAAATACTGACCTTTGTATTTCTTTTTCATTTCCTTCCCGTTTAAATTTTTCAATGTATTCCTTACTGTATCTTTCTTGTGTTTGGCACTGCTCTTCAAATATTTTTATTGTTTCATTAAATGCCTCAATGGCTGTTCTTTTCATTTGAATTTCCTGAAAATAATATAATTGTTATTACAGTTGTTATCAGATAAAGGGGAAGATTTATTGGCTTGTGTTACAGAAACACTTCAGTACATTGTAGAAGAATTTCCTTTCAATATCCCTTTACCAAAACGTATTGTGTCTGCTGAGCCTCATGGCATAGAGACAACAGGCCTGTGTGGAAGGTTACCACAAGATTTCCATTATGAAGTTTATCAAGAAATAGAACTTCTAAAAAAGAATCAGTTACAATCTTTGCTTTGTATAAATAAATTATGCTTAGAACATTATGGAAGTGCACTTTGCCCTTTGTATGAATTCGAGTTGTTAAGAGGCACATCTGGCTTTCTGAAATAAAGGTGGCATTGACAGGTCTCAGGAGGTTACCTAGTTTACCCTCCTGTCCCTACATACTTAGTTGGTATCCAAGTCTTAAGTCATTAGTTCAAGCTGACAGCAATTCTCCAATTTTCTTCAATTCTTTTTAGGTGTATTTCCTACACATTTTAAGAAGCAGTCTTGATTCTGGGACTTTAAAACTGGACTTTCAGTGGGACTTCAAGGCATGGCTAATAATTGATTAAGCTGAAAGAGGCAGCTTTTCATTCCTGCATTTTGTCTACGCACGTCATCTCTTTATACTGCATAGGTAAACCAGACCCTTCAAAAACTCAAAATAAAATGAAATGCTTCCCTAAAAACGTGCCTTGAAAACTGAAACTCAGCTTGATGAGGTCAGTATGCAGAAGTGGTGGTAAATCAAGACAGTTGTGTACTAGTTTTGGATGGAGCTCTCAGACTTAGGCAGAGGGTGCTTAGTTTACAGGTGATGTCCAAACATGAGTAAGAAATCGCACTATTCTGAGCAAGCACATCAGGGCAATGCAGTGGTGGTGGAAAAGAGGAGTAGGAAAATAACAGTATGAATTCACAATATTCTTCACAATAAAATCTGCAAAGACTTCTATTCTCCCTTTGGTTCAAATCCAGCTTACCTGAGATGTTCTTGTGTAGTCTTCATAGAGTCTGTCATATTCTCTGCTTTTTTCTTGGAACTGGGTATTATATTCATGTAATTTCTTTCCTACTGCTTCAATGCTATCCTCTTTTACAACTTGATCCTGGAATGATGAGCAGAAAGAAAGATATTCTGTAAAGAAACAATTATATTGCACAGCTTTCTGGATAAAACTGTGCTTAGATAATTACATGGAAATGTGGTTCCACTTTCACCAATATGGAGATAAACTAAATGCATAATATGCAGATGAGATATTAATGACAAAAATGAATTTTGCATTGCAAGTGCTTAGCTTTATAATGAAAATTACATATTTCACCATTGAGTGGGATAATTATTAAGATGTTTATTTCCTAACAGTGTATCTGTATTATTTAAAGTTTTAAATATTTACATGCAAAGCAATGGAGTTGGTTTTAAACAAAAATATCAGATTTTGTACCCACATGATTTTTTCAAACAGTAACACAGCTGAAGTTCTTCATGTTTGGCAAGTTTGGCAATAATTTCTCTGTATTTAAGTGAAACACAAAGAAAATAAACTAAATTACCTGCTGGTACTTAGATACTGGATAGAGTAATTTTACATCCAGTTTAGGATTATACTGGGCTAGAGATTCATTCCGGTAGTGGTTTATTAGCTCAACCACAGAGTTGAATGTCAATGGGTCAGAAAAGCCATATTTTCCATCTCGGTGAAAAATTTTGATTAATTTGTTATTTCCTCCTTTCCTGCAAATAAAATATATTGAAAAGTTTGACATGATTGAAGTACTCTTTCCTAAAGAATACTCTCATTAAGAGCAGTTATTGCATTTTACTATCAAGTATTAGAGACCCAGTGTAACTAGTCTTACCTCAGTGTCAGTGTGTAGTCCCCATGCATTTTGGTTGAAGCATCTCGTACCAAAAAGGTACCATCAGCTGTGTCTCGAAGCTTCTCATTTACTTCTTCTCTAAAATGAAAGCAAAAGTAACCAATCATTTCAATCAGTTCTCACACATTTATTCTTCCACAGTGCTCTAAATTCAAATTCAAATGTTTTGAAATAAGTGTGTTGTAGAAGCCTTCTATGTCTTCATATTAACACAACTATATATTACCTATTTGATATTGTTAGAGAACAAGTGGGATAAAAAACGGCGTACTCTGTGCTCTCACTACTAGGCAAAATTATTATTCATGTGAAGCTCTTTCTGCTTGTTCATACAAGCCTATGCAACTGGAGCAGCCAGTGCTAGTCTAATATAGCTATATATAGTACAGATAAAAATGTTGCTAATATATGGCACTTGTTAATCTGACTTGCTGACTATGGTGCCTACAGCTGAGGTTCTGAATGAAAGACAAGAACAAAATTCTTTCTTAGTGCTATCTTTTCATGCTAGTATTTCATATACTCTTAAAGTAACAGAACAATCATTTTGCATACTACATTCTAAGTGACTGCCAGTAGCTTTTTAGTCATATTTGGAATAAAACCAACTGTAATATGTTTGTGATGGAAACTATCATAAAATTGTTCTTAAAATTGTGAATTTTCTACACTCAAAGCCTAATACATATACACAGAATAGCACGGCAAGAATAGCACAAAGCCAAACATAAGAAATAAATGTCTTTAGGTGATTTACCTTGAGATATCCCCCCAGTACCATTCAGCGTCTTGTAATGACATGTTGTTATTCATGCTATTGTTAGTTACAGTGTTAGGTTTCGGTGGCTTAGGAGGCAGTGCTGCAAATGAAAGAGGGGAAGAAAAGTTGTAACTCACTGAAAACATGACCATATATTCCTTGAAATGACACATTATTACATAAATTTTACAATTCTGAGTGCGTTAAAAAAAAAGAACTGGTTACCAAATAGAGTTGTCCATCACTAACAGAGTTTAAAAGACACTGCAGGAATCAAGAAATTTGAAAACAAAATAATTCAAAATAAAGTTTTACTGTTTAAAAAAATAATTTTATCTTGCAATAATATATTTTAAGGAAAATATAACACCATGTTCAACTCCTAGCCCTGTGAAGAAAGCATTTGAGAAAAAAAATCTGAAGTTTGCTTTTACCTTCCTTCACCATCTTTGGGTGAACACAAGTAATAAAACATGCCACTTTTTTTTTTTTTTTTTATCCTTCTATGTAATGATCTTAGAGGAATTTTGCTGTTTTCTTACCTAGAAGTTGAGTAATAAGAGATGCAAACCCATAGCAATACAGTATATTTGAAGAAGAATCAGCATTCTGTGCAATGATCCTCAGTATTCTGTGCAATGATTTGCAAGAAAACTCAAAAAAACAAACCCAGCAGTTTAAGAAATCTATCTGTGACCTAAATATCTCTTGTGTTAATCTTAGTATCCTACAGAATAAATTGCATTCCAAATGCCAAGACTGATTAGAAAAACAACCCCCCCTGCCCCTTTTTCAATGTCAAAGCTGCATATGTATACCAGTGGGTGCCAGAGAAGATACTACTGCAGCACTGACTTAGTGACAAGGGGGACTACACTGGATCAGGATTAAAAATCAACTCAGCTCTTTCAGTTCTCCAGTAAGTACATCATTCCTGTCCTGTATATTATGACCAGGCTGAAAAGCCAATGTTTTTAAAGTTGCAAGGAAAATCAGGATAGCGTAATACTTTTATATGATATGAAAAAATGATGCTACAACAGGCATTCAATTAGTACTGCTAGATTTTACAAATGTTTCTTCCTTAAGCAATCCAAGGCAATGATTTGGAATCACTGTTTCAGGAAATATGAATGTTACTACAGCATCTTCTTTTAGGCACAGTATGGAACAGAGAGAGCAAAAATAGTAATAAAAGAAATAAAATTTCTACATGATAAAATAGCAGGACTAAAACTATATCTAACATAATAAAATCAAAACAGAAACAGGCCAATTCGGTACAAATTCAATTAAGTAAGCAATCAGGTATTTTAATATATTAAGATTCTAATTACTACAACCATGCACTAAACTACAATTTTATTCTAATTAATGAAAAAAGGAAAACTATTTGTATTAATAACAAAGTAAAACAATCCTACATATCCAGTAAGAATTTTTCAACAGCTATTGTAAAGACCAAAATTAATTAAGTCTTCTATAATAAAACTGCAGTTTTACCTGGTGGATCCATTTCTATGTAAAACATCAAGTCTGTTCCACAATTTATATCTGTCTTAGGATATTCTATATCCAATTCTTCCATATTCCAAACAGTATTGTACATTTGTATGAGTTTCACTGAGTAAGCTCAGATACAAGAAAAAGAGTCAGGCTGTCTTTGTAATGGTGTCTTGGAATTCATTTTGAAACCTATAAGGGGCTGCATTGTAACCTATTACATCATAATCCTCAGCCAATCATGTCAAAATAATGTCACCAAACCACTCCTGCTTTCTCATTTTGTTCTACATTAATCTTAAAACAATTTCAGTTTTGGGAAGAATCTACATTTAGCAGAATTGCAACATAAAGCTGGTATTACACACAAAAGAAGCAAGTGGACTCTCCTTGCCCATATTCCTGGTTCATTTTCCTGACTTTGCAGCATGGTACAGTCCAATCCTGGCAGGATGACAAAAGGCTGATATGCTGCAGCACGTAGCTCTTAGACACAGGCGCACACAACACACACACAGGGCAGCTCCCTTCAGAAGCAAGTTGGTCACATCTCAGGTGAATTCTCCTGCTTGAATGCCTGAAGTTTGCCATTCAAAAAGATTTAAAAGGATTCTATAACTACTGCACATATTAGAGATGCATTAGAGAAGAGCATGACTGTGTGTGTATATCTATTACACACTCATTTTACACAAACACACAGAGAGATGTATATATCCACATAATGAAATATGGATTATGGCTTTAAACTCTGCATATTTCTACTGTTTTTATGGGCACATAGGTCTGATAGAGTTTATAGTACAATATAAATGTGCTTATTGCAGAGATGTCTTTCTCTCTTACAATTATGTAATAAAGCACTATTCAAATAAATCTATATTAATTAATTTTTAAATCTAAAGCCCAAATATTGTAATCTTACATTCAGCTGATTCACTCAAACAATGGGAGAAAGTCATAACTGAGCAAGATCATCAAAAATGGTTTTGCTAAACATAAAAAAGCTGTGAGGCTACAATAAGATTTAGTCTGCCTTTTCACAGTTTCTCTTCCCTATTCTCATTGATATATTTATCAAGTTAATTGTTTTTAATAGCAAGAGTCTCTTGTTAGTGTCTCCTTTGCCCCTTGACTTCGTGTCAGCAGCATACTCCAACCATTTATAAATATCCCATCTAAACTCCCCCATCACTGCTATAACTCTCTCTGACCTCTTGGAAGAAACATGGACAGAATAGACTATTAACTTCAGAGCAGAATGCTATGTAAAGCAATATATTCACTACAGTCTATGGGGGGAGAAAATCAGAGACCAAAAATAACTACAACAAAGCCTAGCTGTAGCAACTATCTGTGCCTTACACCTTAAGAAATTGTGGAACAGCTGAAATGCACTCTATCTCACAAATAATCATTAAAAAAATTAACACAATTTATATGATTTCCAAATATTTCGCCCCTGCCCGCCCCCATCTCCCCAACACTGTCTGTGTCCCTGAGCAGGTTATCCCTTTCAGACAAGCATCAACATTCAAGAGCATGTCTGGAGTACACACATATACAAAAAAGATGTAAGCTAGTTTGCTTTATACATTACAAAGCTTTCATTTTGAAGCAGGCCTTTCTCTTCCTGGTGAGGTAGGTATGCTCCAAAGATTCTTTCAATTTCCAAAATACTTAAATACTTAAAATCATCGCAGACACAACTCTAAACACTGCACTTCGAGGTTTAGCCCACCTGCTACCCAAACAATTAACTTGCCGAGGTAATTATTTAAATTCACTTACAAATATTTCCTCTAAAAACTGCATTGCTGCTTTTAGGTCTCAAATGGGATCAGTAATTTTTTAAAAATTCCATTTAATAAAGACTTTCAGGAAAAACTTCTTCCCTAGAGTTTCACTGGTGGCCAAATCTAGGACTGAGCAAACTTGTATAATCAGGTTAGTGCTCAGCGCAGACTAGCCTAGCCTGCAGGCAAGAAAAGACAGAGGAGGCAGATAGGCTATTACCCATTTCCTATATAACCTGGAGAGGTACTGAAGTACTTGACTTGAATTCACGTATCTTAAGACTTTTAAAGCTCTTCTTGATAATCAGTTACAGTACAATAATTCCACAAGATGATGAAAGAAACCACAGAAATTCAAAATCACTTACTTTGTAAATTATGTGTTGCAAAGGATCGCTCTTGTAAAACAGTCGAAAATACAATCCAGTATTGGTTTCCTCTTATAAAAATCTTGCTTCAAAATAAACCCTAAAACCTCCATTTCCTAGGAAGCTTCTCTGAAGCAATGAAGAAAAAGAGATTGCTCTGCTTTCCAACCAATGTTCCATAAAACCCCGTAAAAGAGTAGTAACTTGCAGTGGGAAAATCCAAGCCTTCTCTCTCAACTGATTAAACTTACTCTGTGCTGTGCAGAAGGTATCCACTTACTCTGGTTCATCATTAAAAAGTGAACCTGATTTCAGTACTGTGAAAAAAAAAAAAAAAAAAAAGAAACCACCACCCTCAGTAGCTTGCATGTCTCTCTCAGATAGAGATCTCAGTTTCATGATTAACTTGGGTAGGTGCAAATATTTGCTGAGCTAGGAATTTCAGCTGGGGGATGGGAGCTAGATTCAAAGTAAAAGTTGTCATCAACTAACAAGTGGCCAATGCAGAGCTAACTTTCTCATTTTAGCTAAGTAAATGAGACTACCATTGTAAGAAGCCTTAAAATAGTCCCTGTCACTGGCTGCTGCATGCAGCATTTAAGATGAGAAAAGCACCATGAACAGCCAAATACAGGAAGTGGCTAACTGCAGAAAAAAAATAGAATAAAAATTTTCCTTGAAAAGAGCTACATCTTTAGAAGCAGCCTCGTGCAAACAAAATAGCCTGCTTGCAAGCACAGCATCACCTTTACATGCTCATGCTGGATCACAATATAGATGCTGCTTCAAGACCCTTAGTGTGAGGCTGTGAGACTTTTTATCAATTTCCTATATACTAAACATATTTTTTTAAAAATCTGTCTGTATCTATGGTGGTTTCCAGTATATCAGGATTGTTCATTTCTTGGGCAGGCAGGTGGGAAAAGGAACTGTACAGAAAAGGAGGAGCTTAGGTTAAATCTATTTTCCTTGCCTTAGTGTTTGATGGAGATCAATCTTTCTAAAAGAACAGAGCAACAACAAAAGAGCCTACTTCCCTCTGTCTGCAGAGGTTATCTTCTTTGCTAGTTAAACTTCTACAAGGAAATAAATTCAAAGTGAAAGAAGAAACAGACACATTAAGAAAAGGGGAGGGAGGAGAGGACTAATATTTTCCTCTCACTTCTTGCAAACAGTGAGAATTTCTAACAAAAACACTGAGAATTTCTTTGGTATCTTCTGCTTGTTGCTCCTTAAGGCACTCAAATAGTATTGAAAATTTTTTGCCTCCTTAATACTACACATGCCAAAATCCTCCTATGCTGTGAAACACCACTTGCACCTAATAATGACATCTCAAATACCTGCAGTACATTTTTGATGTTTTGCACTTGATTGACTAGCTTTACCTATAACAATTCCTTGCTTCCCTAGTTTTAGCCTCTGCCTACTTGAACAATTGTCAATTCTAAATATAATTTAAATCAGCAGAGTCATAAAGCCTACTTCAAGTAGAGATGGAAACTTGTGTTTCTGAACTAATTCAGCTTCAGACTGTACTTGATATACTTCTTTACTGTTACAATTACAGGAGTTGAGAACACTTCTTGGTTTTTAGGACCACAACACAGCTGTATATAGTCAGAGGAGAAAAGACAACACAAACTTGGTTCACTGAACTTTTTTATCAATTAAAGAAGCACAGATACCCTCACAGAGATAATGAGTTCCTCATTATCTTGCAGAATAGATACAAGTGTCTTGTTGGAAAGAGATACTGGCATGCACACATCTGTATTTTCAAATATTGCCAAGTCTTGTCTTTTTATCTAAATTTCAAAATCCTGAGTTGTGCTCATTTAGTTTGCAGTCTACTATTCCTTGCAGTCATACTCACAGTGTTCTTCTATTAACATAGCACATTTTTTTCCTAAAACATTATGTCTGAAGCAGGAAAGGAACTTACCAGATTTGGCATGCTTCCATAGGTTTTACACATACATACCTGCACATGGACATAACAATCTCTAAAAAAGCTAATAATGTTGTACGTATTGTTTCACTTTTATCAAATTCTTGCAGTTAGGTATTGAGAAACACAAAGTACTGGCTCGTGTGAAAACTGAAACCAAGGATACAGCATTCCAAAGTACAGTGGTTAGCCAAGCATTGTGGTTTCCGTTAGGTCAGGGATAAAGCATAACTTTTATTGGCTTAGAAGGGGAGCCCTCTGCTGGGTAGGACACGATACACATGGTCACCCCCTGCCGTGGGCACCGCACCCGCAATCCCTGGCACTCTCAGCCTTCTGCATGCTCCAAACCCCGCTCCACGCTGCTGGCAGTCCAGCCAAGACTCTTACATGATGCAGATAAGTTCTGACAACTGATAGCATTCCTACACATATGTTTATATCCCCAGGACACTACCAACAGGACTGTGGTCTTGGCCTAATGCCTGTAACAACACAGGGTATCTCTGAGGAGGAATCAAATTCCAGGAGGAACTGGATCAGCCTTATATTGTCCTACTCTAGCTGTTATGCCACCACTCTTGTGAATATTTTTTGTAGCTAAAAGCAAAGTTTCTGCACCTTGGTGATTCTACCAGGACTTTCATCTCATCCCCAACAAGTGAACAGTTACATATAAGGCAGCCTTATTACCTCACTCATTCTTATGTATGATGCTCTGAGTGAGAAAAACTACTTCTTCAGGCTGCAGTATTTGTTTGAGCTGTTATTTACAATGTTACATACAAGCCCGGGAAGCAGGGACGAACTGGGATAGGCAGCCCAGACAAAGCAGCTCAGCTCTCATCAGTGCACAGGCTTTTGGAGGCTTTGATTCATTGATACAAGGCAGCTCTTTGCTGTAGCTCCTCTTCTGCTCTTCACCAGCAGCGCTATGAGCTCCCCACATCCCCTTGCTCTCTCGCCACATCCCCCTTCCTCTTTGCCTTCCTTAGACAGACATTATTCTCACACACCCCAGCTCCAGAAAGGACCCCTATCTCTCTAAACTCCCCACCCAAAATTACTTCCCAACTTTCCCTGTGTGGCCTGCCTTTGCAGCTATGAGTGCTAAAGAGACCATGCTGCTCTGAGTACTTACTGCAGATTACTACTCTGGGAAGCTCTGGGATCTTCACCCAGGGCAGGCCACCTCCAGGAAGAAAAACCAGGAACCTTTAAGATCCTTGACAATTAACTGAAAAACTACCCCAGTCTTCTATACCTACAAGTATAGCCTAATATAGCCTATTTTCCACTATTTACCTTCACAAGTCTGTACGATGTGTGAGATTCTGTGAGACCTGAGCAGTGCTATTTGCTAAAATCTGTTTCAATTAAGGTATTTTCTTTCTTCTAATAATATTTTCTGTTTTGGATAGCACATTTAGAGACTTGTACTCTGTTTCTTACTGTACTCTATAATTTAAAGTCTGTGCAGCTGTACATGAAGCTGGGATGTTCAGATGAGATACCAAAAACCACCTACCTTGCCCACCAACACCATCTTTTGTCTCTCCTGACAAACTTTAAGAATGAGACATGAATCCGAAAATTGATCTAATTTTTTCCAGCCTTATTTCTCCTGCAACATTACTTTGTCTTCATCTGCTACACAAAAGCCTATGATTCTATTAATAGGTATTGTTAACTTTAGTATTTTTGTGTAGGACTAAGCACTATTTTAATCCACAAACTAGAATCTTAGTTTGCTGATGCACACCATGACAGACAAAATACCCCAATCCATATGTTCTGCAGTAATTCAAGTAATGGTCAAGGAGTAACTCTTCTTTTTGTGCTATGACATCCAAGAAACATCATTCTAGCTAAAAGATGTCCAACTGAAGATGCCTAATTTAAGATACTAATTTTAAAATGCAGTAAGATATAAGGTCCAACTGCTTACTTTCTACTGTTTTCAGGTAAGAAGTATAATTAGTGGGTGATGTGGTAAGGAAAAAACCCCACAGCTGTGCAAAGATCTACCTGCTATTCAGATTGGTTATCTCAACACTCCATTTAATGTATTCATATACTGCATAAGATACCACTAGAATTTAATGCACAGCTTGTTTAGACAGAATGTTCTCATCTTAACAAAAAGAATTAAGAAGAAAGGAAGCTATCAGTCCAGCCTGTGAAAAAGAGAAGAAACCTGGCAGCACTGGCTTCCCTTATGTTATCACTTATTTGTCATGACATTATTTTCAATAAGTAAACTTCTTTCTTAAGACCTCTCAAATTCTCCACTTGTAAAGTTCTATTTAAGACTGTAATTCTTAAAATACTTACATGATAAATAAGGTATATTTTACCGGGATCTTGTTTTTATTACAATTTATCTAAACAGTCTTTATGGAAAATCAAGCCACTAAAAGCAATAATCTTACAGATGACCATTCTGAAAAAGACATCTTAGAGTGCTTTTTATAGTTCTATGAGAACAATAAAAACAGACCACTCCAGATGTTCAGGTCACTGAATGATACTGGTGTGGAAATGGACGCATGGCATAATCCTGCAAACTTACAGAACATATTTGTAAGATTCAACTTTATAAAATTATTCAAACTCCTTACAGGCCTGAGGGCAGAGACTAGCTAACCAGACACTAAAAAGCCTTAAAATTTGTATCTGAGTTTTTTTTTTCCAGCACATTAGTACATGTGCAAGTGTTCTACTAAAAACATTCTACTAGACATGATGGACTTAAATGCACAGGGAAGGAGTTCTATTTTTGTAACAGATCACATGAAAAATCCTAGAAGGACTGTCAAAGTAAACTACTGCATCATGCTATATTAATTAATGCAGAAGTAATATTAAAAACAATCAGGTGTTCCATTATAATTATTAATGTAGTGTCAAATCACATAAATTTGATGGGTACAATGGCATTTCTTCAAGCACCCTAATGACACTCTCAAAATGACTGGATTCCTTGTCCTCATTAGCAGTTCTAACAACACCTTTTACTGTTATACTTTCCTCACATGAAGCAACTAAGTGATCTCTTAAATGAAACTTTTAAAATTCTTGCTTTGAAACTGAAGGAATTATTGACCCTACCTTTTTAACGTCCCCACCTATATATATTTCTAGATATATAAATTTATATACTCCAAATCATTCGCAAACATCTAACTATAAAAAATGCTACCAGCATCAGACTATTAGAATCTGTTTTGCTTTTAAGGCTTGCAACATGTGACAAAGACAATAATTCTTCAACAATTAACAGCTATTTGCTGATTCTTAGGAAAACAGGACAAATACTGTAAGTTTGGACTCTCCTAGTTGTTATGAAGCATTAGACAGAAAAATACACAGCGGTTCTGGAAATCCCTGTTAACTACTTCACCGAAATTGAACAAAACTAAATAGCAAGCTGAAAACAGACATACACAAAACAGTTAGGAAAGTTAGTTAGTTAGGAAAGTTTCCTAACTAACAAAACTGGTAAGATTAGAAAAGCCTTTCAAACAGAGCATTAGGAACAAAAATATTAGCCATTTAAAATTAATCTTCATTAGCTGATGAAGAGGATTATACAAAGTGCCTACCTGAAATACAGGAAGTAAAGCACTTTCTGCTGTGTTCTAGCTCTTCGGATCTTAAGTAACCCTACAAATCTTACTGCCATGAACTTTATTTTGTCCTTTGACTTCAGAAATGGGAAAGACATAACATGTCCAATGTTCTATTCACCCTTTCCTTTCTTAGGTTATTCTCTGTTAATAAGCTGTGAAAGGAATTGCTTTAAACTAATATGTTAAGTTCTCTGCATTAATAATTTCCTTTGCACATAGTTAGCAACTCTGCCTTGCTTCTACTGAACACTTGATTCAAACCCAGGGATTTTGCATAAATTAGAGGTGTGCTTTATTTTGACTTAATTAGATGTTAACTTACAGAAGCAATACAAGTAGGAACTAACTTTCCTTGATGGGCTCTTAAGATTTTTCACATTATGTATTGATGTTGATAAATAAATATTTAGTGTATCTGGATTAAAAAATACATGTATGTAAATAATGTATCCATAAGGTATAGCAAATCTAAGAAAACTTGCCTGGGAGTAAATTGAGAGCTCAATAAAACCCTGAGAATTAGCCCCCCCACCACTGTATTATATGCATTCTACTTGTTTACAGGTCTTAGAAACTCACAAAATCCTATTTGCTGCTTATGAAAGAGAACAAAATTCCTAAGGCTGTACAAATTATTAACAATAATTTATTAATTAAAAATAGTATTTTTAATGAAAAATACTATTTCTTATAAAACAAACATTGCACACCACTATAACACACACAAACAACTTCTGCTTAGCTCTGTAATTGTGCACTTTTGTTTTCCACTAAGTTGGATGTAAAGTGAAAAAAAATGCAAGCATTTACTGTCATTAAGTTGAATTTTAATATTTAAGAGAACATATAACTTTTTAAACTAAAAATATTTTTTACCTGGTACAGGCTGTCTCTCGTTCCATTCACTTGTGATTAAAACCTCTAGGATTTTTATGTGGTGTTCTGTATTATCAGAGCTGCAAGAGATGGATTAGGCAGTAAGAACTAGGAGAAGTACAAAAGTTTACTTTAAATTATTAAAAACAATTGAAAGACTTTACTACAATGCTCTTACATCAGAAATAAGGTCAGAAAATTATTTAAGTAATCTTATTTTGTATATAACTAATTCATATTTACAGTACAAAATATGGTAAAGATGGCCCACATACCTTGCTATCTGGAATTTGAAAAGCAGAGGGCTGAAAATTTCAGCCAGAGACCTTGCATTCAAGAGATTTTTGCTGGAGGCTTGACAAACTCTGAGGAAATGTTTGAGCAAATACTGGAGTGTGAGCCAATACTGAGGAGGTATATTTGGAGATCTGATCAGTTTCTTCAGCAACTGAGCATATTCCTCTGAGCTCTGCACTTCTGCAAGCAAAGAGATAAATGGTTCTTGAAACCAGCACAAGAACATTCAAGTAAAATGAAACTATATGTGACTCCTTTTGGAACACCAATTTTAGAGAAAAAAAAAAATTCTGTCCTTCATTAGAACCAAAATATATCTTTCTTCTTTTAAAATAAGAGAAATGCTCAGGGAAGAGTAAAGACCAAGTATTTAAAAGTCAAATGGAAACAGATATGCATTTTGGTAAAAACCACAATGTGTTCAGAGTGTACTGGTAGAAGTCTGTCTTGTGTTTAGCGTCACACATGATTGGGTAATTCTGAGATGCACTAGATAAGTCTCACAGGTGCTGTTCTAACTTTGAAGGTTACCAGTAACAATATCCTGTCCTGAGATATATAATAGAATACTTGGTCCATGTGCTTAAAGCCTATAAGCTGTACTTGTTTGAAATGACCACTGTAGAAGACAAATCTCGCATGCATGTATTTCTCACTTCATAATCTGCAACTCCAATGTAACACAGCACTACATGACCTCTAATATATTTACTTTGTCAGCACTGATAAAAAGTTAAAAATTAGCTTTCTGTATACAGTTAAGTCCTTGATTTTTCCCCCAGTGCTTCTATAGTACTTCTAGTTACTAAAATGAAGAGAGCTGTGATCCCTTATATTTTACATTATGTTTACCTAAATAGGTAACCAACTAATGCAGAATAATGTCTAGATCTAAATTGAAACAGCTTTCATAGCCAAGGGTAAAGGTATATTTATGGCTCCTGAGATGCTGCCAGCTTGTGTAGAATTTTTGCTGTTCTGTGGGTGACAGCTGAACCACTAGATATCAAGAATTCTAATAAAACCCTTTTTGTTTGACATTTGAAATAATAGATAATCATACCTTGAGCTAGAGAAATCATATCACTGTAAACAGCTGCTGGAATGATGGGATTCGGCAGGTCCAGGATATACCTCTTGAGGGCATCTGATAAAGTGTGAACATCAAATGTCTCTAAATCTAATGAAGAGATATCTAAAGGGAAAGAGCAACATGCTTTTTAGACTTCAGAAAGTGAAAAAATATACAAGTGCATAACAAGCCAAAATTGCTAACTTATATCTGGTTCATGGGGAATAATTCATAAGAATGTAAGACACCAAGAAACATCTTAGAGATGAAGAACACACAGAATTCAACACCATGCTTAGTCCTTTGGCATCTGATGAACCAAATAGTTTCCATAACTGTCTTCTGTCACATACAATTGAGGACTGAACTCAGAGTAATGGTAGTGACTTGCTGCATCTTGGCAACGTTAAGGAACATCGGAATATTTTTAACAGGTCTCTGTTTTATGTGTAAATATTTTGTGTAAGAAGTAAGTACTAATCAAAGGTTTGGTCAAATGCAGCTTCTCTACTTCTATTATGACTAAAAGCTTGATTAACATCTCGGGGATCCAAGTCTGCAAATATTTATGTAAGTAAGTAGAAACAAATATACACATGCAGGATGGTGTGCTTGGTGTTTTACGCAGCTGTTGAGATTTATCTTGTAAAACTTGATACCCTTCCAGTATAGTTATGACTCGGGATAAGGTTTGGGAGCGTCACATAAAGGACTACTTGTTAGTGTTGGAGCAAACAATATCAGCAGAAAAAATAAAAATAGGAAAATACAGAAATCCTTATTTAGTGAAAGCAAGGTTAGGGTTCACCCTATAACCTGAAACTCTGGCACAGTAAAGTCCTAAGTGTATACAAAAAGATCCATATTTGTACAATAATTTAGAGGCATTAATGCTGATCAACCTATCTAACAAGGTTCTTGGTAAAATAATTATTGAATCTGTTTGTCTACTTTAAACAAAAGGAACAGGGAGGTAGAGGACTCAAATAAATGGTGTATCTACCAATACTGTGAAATAAGGCAGCCAAGAAGGGGTAGTGAGAAACTTAGTGCTCCTCCACCTCCTTTGTTTTCCCCAACAAAAAGCTTGCAGTATGAGCTCAAACCTTCTCAGACATCCAAGAATTTGCATGAGAGAAAAAGCATAATAAATGTTTTAGATGATATAAAATTTGAAGTGTGGGAATGATTTCTGCAAGAGCAATTATGTGTCAGAGAATCCACAAATTCTTAAAGGAATAGCTTTTATTACTTTTGCTGCTTACTGACTGTGTTTTACTTCATAAGTCAAGTTAAATCATGCATCTTCAGTGTTGACCATTTCTCTCAACTATGTCCCAAATTACTATAATGAATACATGAGTAAGAATATACTTGCTCTGCAACTCTCTGGGTGTAATATCATAAACAGACCTAAACTCTTCCATATGCTGAGCTGACAAGATGTAAATCAGCTTTGATTTTGGAGCTAGATAGTATTGTGTTGATGCTAACAGACAGTTATCCAATTTAAAAATGGAGAGCATTTTAACCACTAGCAGAACAGCACACAAATGCAAGTTCACAACTTTGAGACCAAAGCTGATTTTGCCCTCTGAATTAGCATTCCTGCTAATTCAATGAGAGCAGGCAGAGGAAATGAGATCTGTCTCTATCCCTGCACTTGGATACTCATTGCACTAGCTCTGTCCTGAAGATCCTAATCCTATCTTAAAGAGAAGTCAGAAAGAGACACTGTTTCTAAAGGGAAAAAAAATCTGTTTCTGTTATTCAAACCTAACTACATTTTAAGTAGGAAGATATGTAAACCATGAGTTTTTAGTCTCAAGTGACAGATAAGCCTTTCAAAAAATTATAGCTCAGTTTAGAGACTAAAGAAAGGATTCAGATAAATAAAGAGATGCAATCACATTGCTGCCACCAAAAATTTGGATTTATGTGGACTGAAAGACATAAATACAACACTAAAGAGGTGACTTTTATCATGAGGCTGCTAGCACCACATGCCTATCTTCTCTCCCTGCTTGTACAGCTACACTTCTTCACTCTGACCACAATCAGCATAGGACAGGATGCTCTTATATTTTGAAAAAAAACCAGACAATTAATGAGTATCATTACTTATTTATTTGTTAATGTTTGCAATTATTAAACATGAGGAGACTAAATCACTGAGTGAGTTTTCTTTCTTTGTCCCTTTGTCAACAAGGCATGTAATAATTTTCATTTTCTACCCCTTGTATATTTGCACTCTTTTAGGCAAATGGATGCTCATACCACACATTGCACCCCAGCTTGCCAAGTTATGGTCAAACTCTCCTCCTACTCTCACACAGAAACAGTGCTGCCATGCCCGTAGTCTGGCCTGAGGGAGAAATTAAGTATACCAAAAAAAGAAGAAGAAATATATTTCAGGAAACTTGAATGGGTATGTGGTGTAGTACTCAGCCTACAATATTAAATCAACTGTCTCTTTTCTTCAGTATCACTCTGTAGCAGGTACATAAAGGGCTGCTATTGACACCCCACCTACTGGACCAAAAAAATGCACCACAGAACTGTATGTAAACAACTGTCCATTTGTTTACAAAATAATAACCTGCAGCCTTTCGGGACTAATGTATTTTTACCTTGATTCTGAACAAAACATCTCATTTTTCTCAGTACAGCTAGACTGTCAGTCTTTGAACAAGCAAGATGACAAGAGATTAAAATAAATACTCTTAGAAAAAGAAATGTGCAGTGGAGCCATGAAAAAAGGCAATTCGTAAAAGTGAAAAATATTTTTCATATCAAGTGTATATTTATTATGTATATATTTATTTATATACATCTTTTTAATAGTATATTATTAAGAACCAGCACATATGAGTGAGAGTGGTCTGACCAAAGAATCTGTCTAGTGCTTTAAGGAAGAGAACTGTACTTACCACATTCAAATATTTGTCTTAATTCCACTGCACTGCTTGAGCCTTGTGCTCCATACAAAGTTGAGTACTCCAGACCTTCAAAAGAAAATCGATAGGACATGTTCAGGACAACATTAATATTTTGGCGACTGTTGTCCTGATGCAATATATTTCTGTTTTGTTCAGTAAGTACTTACAGTATAAACTAGCAACATTCTTTCACCTACCACACTACAGAATGTGATTGTTTTTTAAGGCTATAAGACACCTCGTTGTGCACTCAACCTGCTGTGTCTGCCGAAAGAGACGGCAAAGAAGATCAGAGATGCCAGTAGTCCCACTTATTCTGTAGAACTGTCCACTGGCCAACTAAAAGGCCAGGACTAAGAAACATATTCACAATAGTGTCAAAGAAAATATCTGCATGTATCACATAATGTGTCGTATAATTCACCTAATTGTTAGAAAATATATCAGTGAAGTATTTTCACATGAAAGATATTGTTTACAACTTTCCTACATCAGTGAAAATAGAGAAGACACAAGGAAAGAGACCATATGCAGGGATGCAGAGCACTGCTGATTTAACAGTATCAGTGGTGTCCCCTGAAAGCAGCAGCTCCTTATGTACACTTGTGCTAAATACTGGCCCTTCACGTTGATATCAACAAGTTCCTACTCTTTTAGGAAAGGCTTACACTCTTTTAAAGTGCCAGAGAAGAATGTTAGAACCCATGTCCCCAAGGACAGCAGCCTGATTCGCATCACAATACCACTTTTGCTCTTATTCCCCAGCTTAAGGCCCCTAAAGGAGCAGGACTCACAGAGTTGCTCCTTACCTCACCAGGACTATGAAAGACACATAAGAGGAGGTTCCAGGAAGATATAAATAGGGCAGAAGAAGTATGACATCTTAAAAGGTGGAAAGCCCCAAAAAGTGCAGAGAAATCAGCACAGGAAAGCAGGTGAGGGAAAAAACCCATAAAAATAACACTGTTGTGCGCACTATAGAGCAGAAGCAAAGAACTGGCTCCTGAAAAATAAAACCAGTTCTGGGAACCTTTTTGTATTTTATTATTTTTTCCGCTGCTTTGGAACAAAACATTACTTTTCTCCCTGTGTCACCAACTCAGTGTTATGCTGGCATAACCAACATAAGGTGCTTATTTGTGAGAAAAAACCAAAACAATACCAAACTGTTCTCCCTTACCTTCCAAAAATACTTACATTAATTATTAAGTGCCATTTGAGGTAAGCTTTGGTTTTGCTCCTACCATCCAAATAGCCTCTAATGAGCCTCTAACAAAAATTAATGAGCAAAAACCAGTGCAACAAACTTTAAAGTAATGCAATGCATTATCAGCTCTAGAAAGAGGACATGCCATCTCTGGATCCAGTTCTGCAGTGTTGGTTCACATAAGCAACAGAACACTTTGGTAGATCATTCTTCAGCCTACCTTTCTTTTCAATTGTCTCTACTATTTTGACAAGAATTGGTGGAGCAACATCAGGAGGTGTGAACTGCTCTGTAAGGTCTGGAAGTGAAAAAGCTGTAAAAAAAAAAAAAAAAAAAAAAGAAGAAAAATAAGCCAAGCTGCAGATGAATGTAATTACTTTTATGAAAATCATGACATGTAATGCAACTAGTTAATTTTTAATCACAGAACAAAGATCCCAGTTGTCATGGCTATATGAGAAAACTCCATACTTAATCAAAAAATGGAATAAAAATTATGATAATTGCATTTTTTATAGCATTTTCTTTCGGGACTTCAGTCCTAGATTCACTCGCCCTGTGTGCCTAGGAAAAGAAAACACAATAAAAGTTTGCAGTCTATGGATGTGCAGAATAAAATGAAAGTAAGGAAAGAAAAAAAATCTTTCAGTCTGAGATATTTACATACACTGTGCACTACTGTCTGTGAGTGCCTGATCCCCTTGGTAAAATAGACTTAAAAAGGCCTGAAATATCAATAGAAACAAGTATTTCATATTCACACACAAGCTCAGTAACTTCTGTGCATTTTCAAGCATCATACTATTATTAACTGTACCATTTACTTGAAGCAAGAATTTTCTCTTCTACATGGACTGGTTAGGAATAAATAGCAGTATAATTGGAAAGGGACACTTTATAGATTCAAACAAAACTGCACACAGGTTTTATAAAAAGTCAGTTTTCATGCAATCTGGTTTCTTCATGGAGAGAACATACTCTTAGAGGCATGTTCTGGCTCTGTGAGGAAAGATCTATCTCTAAATATACAATTTTTGCCAAAAGAATAATTTACAAGTTTTAGAGTGGTCCTGTTTAACACTTGGAAACAAAAATGTTCACATAAAGATATTGAACTACTGCCAGAACCATCTGGCATAGTTTGATGGATTATGATTGATAAACAAAAATTAATCATTGAAGCCAAACCTGCCATTTGCCTAAGCAATGGTGATCTCTGTTCAATTAAACTCATCATTGACAGAGAGCAATTCCTGAACATGTATACACAAAGGTGACTGTATGGATATGTATAAGTACATATATGCACACCCTCTGCCCCTATTTTCAGAAGACTGAAACAAAATGATGATGATAACTAAATAGAAGGAGAAAAAAAAACCCAGAAAATGATGAACAGAGAGTTTTTAAAGAAAAACTTTGAGATAGCAAAATAAAAAAACCAACAAAAACAAAAACAAAACAAAAAAAAACCAAACAAAAAAGCCAAAAACAAAACAAAACAAACAAAAAAACCCCAACACCAACAAAACCAAAAATATCAACTGAGAAAGAATATTTATCAACAGAGAAAGAGAGAGCAGACAATTTTGGCTGGTAATTCACCCTATTTTGAATTACATAACTTCATAAAAATGCAAACAACTTTGCTGTGGTTTAACCCCAGCCAGCAATCATGTCCCACACAACTGCTCAGGCACTCTCCTCTGGTGAGTGATAGCCAGAGGATAGGGGTGAGAGTCAAAAGGGTAAAAGTGAGAAAATTAGTGGATTGAGGTTGAGATAGTTTAATAGGGAAAGCAAAAGACACACACAAAAGCAAAGCAAATCAAATAAAGGTATTAATCCCATGGGCATGCGGATGTTCAGCCACCTCCAGGAGAGCAGGGTTTCATCACTGGGTAATGGTGACTTGGGAAGGCAAACACCATCGCTTTGTACATATCCCACTTTCTTATTCTTCCCCCAGATTTACTGCTGAGTACAGTGCTCTGTGGTATGGAATATCTCTGTGTCAGTTGTGGTCAGCTGTCCTGGCTGTGTCCTGTCTCAACTTCTTGTGCACTCCCTGTTTCCTCACTTGCGAGGTGGGGTCTGAAGTGGAAAAGGCCTTTACACTGTATAAGCCCCACTCAGCAATAATTAAAATACATCCCTGTGCTATTAGCACTGTTTCCAGCATGAATCTGAAATGCAGCCCAGTGATAGCTACTATTAAAAAATTACTTCTACCCCAGTCAAAACCAGCACAAATTTAAAAAACAGTAGGACAGCAAGGAAGGGACAGAAGTTTGGAAGTGCAGAGAGATGGCGAGTGAAATGAAAGACAATAGTAATGGAAGTGAAGCATACTGGCAAAAAGAAGCAAAATTATGGTAATGCTGGAAATACCTTTCTAACCCATTCATAACTGAGGATATTAGAAAAACAACAGTTTAACTTAGGAGGCCCGCAAGATAACCATTCAGGAGTTTCAAAAGAGTTGCCTATGCAGATCTCTGCCCTGCTGATTTTTTTTAATGACTCGAGAAAAATAAGAACAGTTCCCACAGATCCAAAGAGCTCTCATGCCTGATCTGTAATCTGTAAGGACAAGTAACATGCCTACGTTCTAGTGTCATATGTAAATCCTGGACAAAATAAAGAATAACTAAAACTAGGCTCATAAAATGCAACAAAAGACAGCAGACAGCACTGTAATTAAGGACATTCAGCATAGCTTTTTAGAAGATAGGTTATTTCCTTAGTGACACCTTTGTGAGCTGAAAAAGGCCAATGAGTAAACATAATAAACTCCAAAATTATGCCAGAGAGTTGACTTAGTGTAACACTCCGATTAAAAGCTAAATTCAATGCAAGCATGTTATACAGGTATATTAGTGCAGAACCAACTACTCAGGGAGCAAATGGACTTTTCAACTCTTTCCATCTTCCAATCACTTTCAGATTCCATGGTGCTTACCACATTCCATTTGGAATATCTCTTTTATATCTGCTTCATCAACACAAGATGGACTCAAATGGAAAATGCTGCACTCTAAGTAGCCTCTGCTGAGGCATAGTGAAATACAAACCAACAGATTTGTAATATTCAAATCAAATAGTTCTTTTCAACCCCAAACTATGTATCTATCTTATTATATGGACAAATCTATTGAAATAATAAATGAAAGATTAGTGTAGTATCAAAGGGTATGCTATGAAAATGTGAGATACTAATAGACTCAAGAGAATGTTGAGGGCTTTAAATGGATCCCTTACATGGTAGCAGAGGAAGGACAGGTTTTAAGAATAGAGTTCACATATTTTTACCTATGAAAGTAACTTTCTGGTCCCTTAGGGAGCTAGTAAGATTAAATTCCTCCCACTTTCATAACATCAACAAAATTGCTGAACAGCATCTCTGAACAAAGATGCTAATTTCCTAATTCCAGATCGAGGCAGCATGCAGCCACAGTCAGCAGCCTAAACTGAAACAGAGGAAAGAGAAAAGAAGGATAAATAGAGACAGAGGATGGAAGTCAAAACTAACAGACAGCTGAACCTTATAATCCCTCGGCAGTTCAGGGATGGCCCATCTAGGCTACTGAGCAGCACAGTGCTTTCTTCCATTAACAAAATTGTGCCTTGAAATGATGGCAAGACATCAACAAATACCTATCAACAAGGTGTATTAAGAAAAATAATTCTAATTTCCACTGATGTAGACTTTCTATGTGAAGGATGGAGTCCAAGGAAAGCAAAGAGGAGAACCCAGTGTAAGGGGAAGAAGCCCCTTACAAGGTGAAGACAAGACAATAGAGAAAACAGTTTGTCTCAGTAGACTTTACTTAAATTACTTCAGCAGAGAAGGCCTATTCCTGCAGCCTTTTTGGTGCTCCATGCTTTTCGTCTTAACTTTAATCAGAACTTTAGCTTAAAACCAGGTTTGTATCATAATCTGTTAAAATATCTTTGTTGTAGAGTATTCATCAATCAGTAATATTCTTACCTATTGAAAGCCTTTTGGAAGCTACACATTTCCCTTTATATTTACACAAAATCTGTAATATATCTATAACACATGTGTATGTGCAAACAAAATGCCACATTGCTTAAAATGAAGAGTTTACAAAACTTCCCTGCTAGCCTAAAATATGCATTTTAGGATTTCAGACTATTTCTGATGTCTCTTCCTGTCTTTATCTCAATCCTTTCCAAAACTGGAAACTTATATAGCCAAAGACATAACTGAACTTTTAGATATTACATGAGAAGTGAATGACAATCCTTTCCATAAATATATAGTCTGTAAAACACTTCTGTATTTGACTGGAAACTCAGGATATTAATCTCTCTTTTAAGCTCAACAGCAAAAACACACAAACAACAGAAAGACACACAATGGCAGGTCCAAAACCTGCAGTTATCAGCAACTCCAAAGTTACAGAATAAAACAGCTAAGTCACACAGTTACAATGCTCAGCAATGTAAAAGAAAAGCATTCACTTCATCAGCATGTTGAAGACAGCATGAACAAATTAAAATCATTTAACCTCTCACATGTTCTAGGATTTCCTACTCACTGTGCCACTTTCAATATAATTAATGCATAACATCATACTAACTTTTGCTTAAAATTTCCCAATTTTTGCACAAAATATAAAATTGCATTCATTTAAAGGCAAAAGGCTTCACAAGACACACATAGACAGAACCCCCCCCCCCCAAAAAAAAAAATTAACAGTACCCAAAGAACTGAAGCCACTTGATTACATTTATAGGGTAGATAGCCCAATTTGAGAACAGTGTGCTCCAGTTTCAAAATGCTGAGAGGAAATCTATGCAGCTAAACTGAAGAAAACTGCACTTAATTTCTGGAAAAAAAAAAAATTACTGCAAGAGCTAGAATACCAGGTATGATTAAAGAAGTCCTGATTAAAAGAAGTCTAGATTGCATGTACCAGAACAAAACCCAGCATGCATGTTAAGATTTGCAGTGGGAAAGGAAGACTTTTTAGATAGGTCAGTTTTAGTAAAAGACAACTGCATGCAACCTTCATTTAGTACCTGCTTTCAAAGTAGTCTTTTTCTTTGAAGAATGCTGTAAGGCAGCAGAGATGTTTGAAGAACCAAATGCACTCTAAAGCATGTGAGCAACTTTGTAGATCCCTTTGCTAAAATCCTGTGTCAGTTTTTCATTAAAAGCAATATTTTCCCCAAAATGCCTCTGTTTTGTTCTTTTTTTTTTTTTCTCCTTAATCCCAGAATCTCCAAAATATAATAGTTCTCAAAATGGTCTTCTTTCTAGGTCTAGTAGTGGGTCTCCAGATAGTAAGGAAGCTTCTTATGACACTTGATAAAAGCTGGGTTTTCCACTAGCTCTATTTTTACCTTGCTACAGTGAGAATCAAAGAGATGAACCACAAATCAAGGGTTCTCTCCAATCTGCAAACTCTTCCTTCTCCCTGTTTACAGACAGGACTGAACAGCTCTAATGCAATAGCAATGTGTGGGAGATGAGAGCATACCTTACATTCAAGGGTTGCCAGCACAGCTACAAAGTGCAAGATGAAACCAGCACACAGCTGCACCTTTTGGAAGGGTTCTCAGTAAAAAGATACAGACTTAGTACCTGCCAATGACCAGTGGAAATTTAAAGCTGCAATTTGGCTTCAGATGATTCTGAGACATATCTTTCATTACTACTAGAAGAAGAATGAAATTGAAAAGCATATATAATAAAGCCCCTTAAAATGTACAGTACATATCACGAAAGGGAGTTTCATTTCTAAATATTTAAAGGAACTATATACTAATTCTACTTGAATTTAACTTTGAGTTAAGATTATTCCATGAATGTTCTTATTTTTCCAGAAATTGCATTTAAGTTTGTGCACACATTTTGCATTTCTGATGTCAACACAACTACATATAAAAGTCTACCATTTGAGAGCTCAGGTCTTAAGATGATCATAATACTTATGGGGCATGCAGATATACTCTTTATGCATACAACTGTTTCCACTAACATAATGATTTTCTGTAGCTTTACACAGGTTCTCCTTGTTTGGAAGTCATACAATAACCCGAGACATGAAAGGTTTTACCAGTACTTAAATCAGCTATATTAAACATAAGAATATTAATTAATGCAGAAGAAAAAATGCCAAGGTAAGGATCATGGTAACACAAGTTGTGATAATGCTCCAACAAGATTAGCCAACAAACTGTAAAGAAATGAAGGCTGCTCAAGCACCTGAAATACTTAAACCAGCAGCACCATCAGTATAATGCATTATCAGTTGTGGACAATGTCGGAGGTTCCTACATAGTTCAACACCCATGCTTGCTATTGAAAATTCTGGGGAACACAGGAGCTTACATTCTTGATTGAAATACTATTATTTCAGCAGTTATGTACTCTACTAGGTGAGGGAAATGGAATTCAAACAATGTTCCACTACTATCACTCATCTTCCTTGAAACAGAATCTGAATTTCAATATGGATTCATAATGTTTGAGTTCAACTGCTTATCAGTATACAATATTGAATTCCAGTGAAGATGTGTTGAAAATTAGGACAGTCTGGCAGCTCTGCAGGGCCTTTCAGACCCTGGTATGTATTGAGCTGTCCCAAGTACTCCTCCAGAGTGCTGGCTGCTACTGACTCCCGCATTAGAGACAGCAGAACTTGAGGAGATTGTGCTGGAAACACACCAAAAGCCATGCCTGTGGAAACACAAGTTCAGACCCTGGAAAAAGCAGAAAGCACTAGGAAGTACGTAATCACATAGATGGATAGCACAACCTGAAGCTTCTCCTGGCCCTGAGGTGGTAGCTGGTACAGATGCTGAGCCTCAGCCACCACAGCCCTCTCAGCACCTGCTGTAATCAGCTGGAGAAGAAAAGGCCACATGAGCCTCAGAACACATCAGAGTGAAAGGAGTCTTACTGACAAAAACCTCTTAACTCTTTGTGGGAGAGAATTCTGTAATCCACTGAAAGTTTCTCAACAGTCTAAAAAAGTAGTCAGTTCCTGCAAAAAGTTTCAGTACAACAGTAAGAAAGACTAAAAAAACCACCCTAAACCCTAACTCTGGAGAAATTTTCCATAGAGATCTGTGTTTTGGGTTCAGTGTCAGACAAACACAAAAGATAAGTCTGGTATTACAATTAAATACCAAAGAGCAACTCACCCTGAAATTTGAAGACATTTGCCTTGACATTTGCATTTTCAGATAACTTAACAGCCCAACTACCATTAGCAAAATGTTTTCACTGGGCAAGATGTAAGACAAAAAGGTGAGAGTGAAGAGAAAGTCAGTGTTACTGTGTGTCTCAAATAAATCAAGGACTGTAACAGATAGTAAATTCAGCTGCAACTGTTGGTAGAGAATACTTCTTCTTGACCCTACTGAGATGATTTAGTTTGGCTATAGTTAAATGCTACTAGAGGTTGAAAGCAACATTTAAAGTGTCAGGAGGAAGGCTCAGGAGTGTCAGGAGGAAGGCATTGTTCAAGGCTCAATCACTTTCTCCAGTACTGGTTCCATTAGAAAACTTTTAAAACACAACACCATTCATGGAAAAATATAAAAGAGATTTAAGCTTCCATGAATTTGACACATCATTACAAGTGGCTTGATAAGTCTGCCAACTATTACTTATCCCTTACTTTTGTGAGAGGTCATCAGTCAGGCAGGTTGCAGACTCAGAGTATCACAGAAGCCTTGGCAGTAGAGAAGACTAGATTCAGGAGAACTGAAGACAGGTAAAGAGTATTGCAGCACTAGAAAAAGAAATGGTCATGCCCATCAACACTATGAGCCTTTGGGCTCAGAAGTCCATTTATTATGGAGGCAAAAAAATGTCTGAGACTCAGGATTTATTGTGAAAAAGAAATATGGAAATAATGCCTGCTTGTGACTTTAAATTAGTGAGGTACAACTGGAAAGCTGAATGAAAATACTACCATTTTATAATCTTTGAATATTACGTACCCAGTACAGTATGCTTCTTCCACTGGCTAACAGGTGTTGCATATGAAATGGAGGCCAAAGTGGTACCTTGATTTACATGTTTCCTGTTAACAGAACACTGAAGATTTCATCAGGATATACAGATCTGTACTGAGAAAAAAGTTTATTTCATCTGCTGTCATTTCTGTTTTTACTCCGTCTTCAATGATGGAACACCTGAATAAAGCCTTTCAAGGGCAACAATGGCAACATTTAACCCTCATGGCAAAACAGTATCCTGGCAATACACTTTGAGACTTCAAGTATCTTTGTAAAGCATTCACAGTTCTGCTGTGATCCTACATCAGTAACACAGAGTGACAACAACTTACCCAAGGGGCTTATATCAAAAGGATGACAACAGCAGCTCTCACAAGCATGACCTGTCAGTCCAAGTGTCCTATCCAAAACAAAGCCAACATTTCTAGATTCCTCTGTGTAAGGTAGGTACTAACAACCTGGCCTATACAGCGGAAAAAGGGATCTCAAACTGAATTTTATAGAAAAATGTACAAAACTTGTCGTAATATTCTGACATGTAACAAAATAAGGCAGTCATTTTTTTCACAAGGACAAACACACATATATTAAAATTGGGCAATTCATAGTCTAACCCACTAAATCTAAGAGGGTTAGAATAAAAACTGAATGTTACTTCATTTTATCCTAATTACACATAGTATGACAAAAAGACAAGGTTACCTGCATAAATCAATGCTGTAACTGAGACCTACTTTGCCTAGATGCTTCCCAGGGTTATCAGCACACATGCAAGCAATGCTCTGGTTGATAAAGTATCGTGTGCATGTGACTATGCAGGGAATTTTGAGGGCCAGGAGAACTAATTCCTCTCTTCATCCCAGTTTATGAAGTTGTGCCAGCTGCACTTGCAGGGCTAAAAAGAACATGGGGTAACTATGTGCAAAGGGGTGAAACAAGCCCTGGTAAATACAGATTAGTACAAGAACATAATTAGTAAAGAATATATGGCAGGACTAGGCAGAAAAAAGCTCTGATTAGATGTTGAAAGTCTTACTCAGTAAGATACCAATTCTCTGAAAGAAATACAAGATCTTTTTACCCTTCTCTGTCACAAAAATGAATACTTGTCCTAGAGCTGCTGCATTAATCAACTAAGACAAAGCAAAATGAAAGTAGGGAAAGAAAGAACAAAGACATTGTGTCCGGCTTGAGGAAAGTTTAGTTGCAGAGATAAGCAGAAAAACAAAACCACAAAGCAACATAGTATAGAGAATTATATTCCTTTATAACAGTTTAATACTTTCAATAGTGGCTGATAATCATGTTTCACACTTATTAATTTAATATTTCATAAAGACCTGTTTCTATCATCAGTTGAAATGGAAGTGATAATGTCTGTACTGGGAAGAAACTCTGTACATAATATTCTATCAGATTAAACCTCAATAACTTTATTAATTATGAACTGTCAGACATTTTTCTCATCTGCTACAGAATATATTTCTTAGAAATAGAAGCTATAATTAAAACAACAGATGTTCTTTGTTGGCTTCATCTGAAGCATGGGTAATTTTTTAAAAGCAGCCTATACTTAAGACAGTATTCTGCTTCCCTCTATGGGTGAGCTTCTGCAATACTCTTTTCCCAAGCAGAAAAGAGTTTGAATTTAATGACTGCAACAATTTACAACTATTATTAGCATGATTAGAAAACACGACCAGTACTATTCTGAAGAAAAAAAATCATTAACTAAGTAAAATGTTCTGGCATGAAGTGCACTGCATAATGCCATACATAATGCACAGTTTTTCAAAAGAATTTCCCTCCCAAAAAGCAAGGAAGAGATGGGAAAACCACCTGCTTATTCAACTCTTCTTTCAAGGATCTGTGAGATAAACAGAAAGAAAAAAGTAAGAAATAAGCAAGAACACACTAAAAGACATCTTTCTTCTTCCAAGTAGAGGAGGCACTCAAAAAGCTGAGGAGAATAGAGTCTGGGTCAGGATAGACTTAGCTGGAGCCAAAAACCAAGCAGGCTAGCACTGGGACTTTGACACTGCTGGCTTCTAGGAGAGGCACATCTCACCTCCCTCAAGTGGTCTGGAGCACTGGCACAGCTTGAGGCTTCTCATGCTTTTCTCAGGCGTGGCAGACTGGTGAATAATTCTTTCTTATCTTTCACTCTCAGGGATCAACCTTAGCCCTGTGTGACACGCAGAAGCGCAGCAGTAGTAGTGTTCTCACATTCCCTATGAGCATCACTTTAAATGGAAGGACAGGTTAATGTCTCTAAATAGAACAACCCAGCATAGATTTCAGTGCATGATTCCAATGACAGAGAAAAAAAATATTTTAATAAGCCAACACCTGTTTTTCATGTCTTGTTGACATCTGCAGGTTCCCTGCCAGCAGTTTTCAGTCAGAGAGATTCTAGCAGATGAGAGGTAAGCTGTGATGTAAATACCAAGCCACTGCATCATCGCCACCATGCAAGGAGATGATGACAGAGATGACAGAAAGGAAGGAATAGAATGGGGTCAACCAAGCAGCTGAAGCAATAAAGTACATAGCTGCCTTTTTCATGAAGTGAGGCTTGTTATATTCCCTCCCCTTCCTTCAGGATTGCTGTTCGAGAACTAGAAAAGAGCTGAGATCTGCAAGAATTTGAGTAACTTGGCCTGCTCAGTTCTCCTCAGAGACGCTAAATGACAATTTCAGCTTCTGGCAGTGGTTTGACATGAAACCATACATGCTATCAAGAAGGGAAATATATACCACAGAATGTTCAAGTGTAGTGTGGATAGTGCTGGCATGAGGACAAACAGCACATTCCATTGGCAGCTGCAACTTGTGACTTACTTATCAAGTTCCTGGTGCTTCAGTGTTATTATTGCCATTAAACATCCAGATTTGTGTGGTGGTACACAGCAGTCCTTATTAGACAAAATTTTGAGAGTTCTCAAAACAAAACCTCCCTCACTGGCATTACGACTAACTTAGCATTCCCTTAGAACTGTTGCCAGCTGCCTTCCCACAAACTACCTTATTGTTCCCAAGGATATTTATGCCATGATTTCTATTAACTTCTGCACTCTAGACTTTTTTTTTTTTAATAAAGCAAGAGTGAAAATTCACTAAAAATATAATTTATTGTAAAGTGACTAGATGTATGCTAATATATTTACAAAGTACTTTTGCTACAGTCACTCTATAAGGAATGAGCAGCAAAGCTCCCTCTGATGCCTGCTATACTACACAGACATATTAACAAAATTATATTGCAAGAGTGTTGAGACCACCACCAGGGTCAAGCACTCAAAGCTTAAGATCACAAAGAACTAAGGCTGCATGTGCAATTTCAGTTCATGCTTTCATCTCTTTTCATTTAATGACATCGAATTTTCCCCATGAAATTACACTGCCCATTTCAGTGCACAAAGACCAGAGCTCTCAAGGGATAAAACTCAGCTGAAGAACTGAGTACTTTAGTACCTGGAATATTATCTAGACTGTACAAGGACACATGGTCATGCTGTAGGCTTATATTCTCCTGTTTATTTTCCTCTTCAAACCTTAATTTTCTATCATCTCATCTCAGAATGGCTTCCCATGTAAGAGTACTTTGGTCCACAATTTGTTCTTGAGTTCTTCCTACCAAGTGGGAGAGGAAATATGTATTTGTTTTTCCCTGGAAACATTGGACACATAGGAAAGAGGCAGTTACCTATCTTTTAAGGGAAGGAACGCTGAGGTCTGGCTCAAGAGGCACTTGATAATTTTGGTTCTGGCAACCAGTGGAAAGTCATTGTGAGATTATTTCAATGACCTCTATCAGATAAAACTTCATAGGTAAACCAAGTTCATGTGCTGGAACCATTTTCGTTTAAAAAGTAGTAATATGTATTTTCTTCTGAGTAGTCTGGTGCTATCCTAAAAAGATTACTAACCTCAATTCCCTTTCTACATATAAATGGTGACAGTTAGAAACAGTGCTCCAGCAGCATCTGCTCCTTCTGTGTTGAGAATGACCTGTTCCATCTCTAAAGCATTCTTGTTCCTTATTGCTGTTTCCTTTTTTCCAGTAACATAAAGTTCCTTATGCAAGGCAAACACTGGCTTGTGATAGTATCTCTGCTTGAGAAGAGCAGAATTTAAAGCATTCTCTTTTTATTCAGTAATCATAATACATAAAAATTCAGGGCAATATGTTATTTTGCTCTGAAAGAATGCTTTGTTTTGTTACCTTTTTGCTGTAAAGAAACTAATGAGAGAAGAATGCCAACAAATCCCTGTCAAACTATCCACAGAAAAGAAATCTAGAAGAAAAGAATAGGCTCTTCACAGCTGCAAGAAAAAGATAATGTGTATTACTACGCTTGAGGAGTCAAGTTGTTTAGATCTGGAAGATTTACATAAAAGAACTGGCAGAAGCTGCTGACAGATAAAAGTCAACACTGCTCCTTCATCTTTTGGGAATTATGGGAAACATTTGTAAGTACACAGAAAGTTGAAAATAATGAGTGTATAGCAGTCACCCAGAAAAAAAATTGCAAACAATGGCAACAGCTCTCCAGCACCACGACTTTTATTCAAAAATTTAATGTATTTCAAATGAAATCAAACATGTTTCCTCCTCTAAAAAAAAAAATAAAAAAAAAATTAAAAGCTTAGAGCTGTAGCTGTAGCAACAGAATACAACAGTGTTGAAAAGCAGTCTTATAAGAAAGTAAAACTGGGTCAATCCTTACAGCCATTAAAACATCGGGTAACCTGACACAGATACAGAAACAATATTATTAGGATAATCCTGGGCTGAATCTACAAAGAAGTAATCCCACCATCCACTTTACCTTCAGATGAAGAAGAAAACTCTAAGTCTATATGTAATAAGACTTTTTGACCCATGGTATGGTATGATATAATATGGTATGATAGGGATTAGAAATCTCTAATGTGGAGATTTCTCTGCATAGCAATATTAGTGTTATTTTCTTATTCCAATATATTTCACACTACCAAGATCCTAAACAAAAAGGATATATCAAGTACATGTATTTAATGGATGAACCTAAAGATCTCTCTTTCGTAAATCATTGTTTGTTCACACTCCTCTGCTGAGGTAGCTTTAATTCAGACCTTAGCACTTAAGGAGACGAATGAATTTCATGAACCTTTAGAAAGCTGTCAGGGTCCCAACTGGTTAACTAACTCTAACTGGCAAAAAACCTTCATTTGTGTACTGACCAGTACACTGTGTTATGAAATTCATATAATGTAAAACCGGTTTATAGGAAGTATATAAGAAAATTGAAAATGACAACAAAGATGGTGCTCATGAAAAACTGGCTGTTTTTACATCACCATCTGGAAGCCAAAGATTAACTGAAGTCAGGATAAGAAGGTATGGAACAGGATTTCAGTTTGTAGTGGGAGAATTCATTTGCAAAGACCAAAAATAAGAGACAAAGCCTCTCTAAGAAAACCCAAACACACCAAATCCAAGAAATCCTTTCGTAACCTTACAGTGTTAGAGTGTCTTGTGAGCTAAAACACGGAAAAATGTCTCACTCTTGAAAACCAGTGGTGTATTGTAAAAGAGTGAAACTGAGCAGAATAGGATGAAACTGAAAGAAATATTTTGTAAGTGATCTTGGAAGGTGTAAGCTACAGAAGGGCAAAACTAGAAAAAATAAATCTGGTTAAGAACTGACAACATGTTCCTTATGATCTTTAGCTCAGATGAATCAAATAAAAGCAGCTCTTTCATGAAATAAATGAGGAAAGCAGAAGCTCTTTTTACATCCTCTACAAAGACCCAAGACAGGAGCAAGAAGCATTCTGATCCATTGCTTCCCTTTCCTCTGCTACTCAGCAGCTACCCTACACTGACCTACTCCAGCACAGCAGAATGTGCTGTAGACATTCTCCAACTTCCTTGTAGAAAATTCATGGGTAACAGGATCAATGCTATCTCTGAACTTAGAGGACTACTAAGTGTATATATGAGAATGACAAGAAAACTAATGTTGTGAATATTTAAGTATTACTAGTGTACAGCTCTTCTAGAGGTCACACATATAAAACATCCAAATCAGTTTTTCCATCATCCTGCTCCTGCCAAGAAAGTTAGCTGTCTTCTAACCCATACATATCTGCAAATATAGTGGCACTATCTATGTATTTATCTCCATTTCCACATAGGTACAGATCTTAAAGCAACAATCACTCAGTTGACTTGGAATGTTGCTTATAGGATGCAATAAAGGAGTAAAAATATATTCCTACTTGCACAAGATGTGATCAAACATGTGGAAAGGCCTTCTAGCTATGACTCACTCAGAAATGGGCGGGGGATTGAGAGGCTGAAAGGCTGCTGGCAGACTGGAATAATCCTTCTTTCACACTCGCCAGCAAGGACTGAGAATTGACTGTTCTGTCCAAATGCCAGGTATATCCTGGTTCTTTTCCTGCTATCCTACTGTGTGTGGGATGGTGTAGGGGTTGGGGGGAAGACAGAGAGAGAGAGAGGAAAGAAAGGAAGTCTTACATTCATGGTCTTTTTATTATTGTGCTCCAAAGAAATCCTTTGGTCATCTTGACAGAAGAAAGAACCAGTTACCTTTATCTGGCCCTAGCAGAAGGGAACATCTTTTCCTCATTTCATTTGCCTTTTCAAATTTATTTATTTATTTATTTATCTATCTATTTGAATGTCAGCCACACCAGAAAAAAAAAGGGTATCTCACTTGACTCCCAGAAGGAAAATCATTCCAAAAGGATTAGTTCTGTGCTGAGAACAAGAAAAAGAGGAATACATTAATTTTAAACTGACCTGATTTTTCTAAAACGCATATGAGCTCTTGTTTTTAAGCACAGTTCACATGAACTGCCTGCATGAAGCTGGAAAAACTTGTCTCCTAAATAGCTCAGATGTGGCAACTTCAGAGAACTTTACTGAGGATTTTACAAGAGAAAACCCCTCAAAAATGGCAGCAGGCAGCTGGTCTAACTCACCTAAGCTCTGCTATGCTACCACCAGGTAACTATTTATTGCAGGACCTATTACCTCTCAAAGGATTTTAATCTTTCATGTGCCATTAATAGCCTCTCAAATAATTTAGATGTATCAGTATGAGCAATCATCTAAACTGTGGCCTTATTTAAAGGGAAATACCCTTTTATTTTTGCTTTTTTGGTGGTTTGGGTTTTTTCAAATAGCATATTTCTTGATCTCTCAGGGGAGCCAGTCCTTCTGCTTCTCTTTTTCTTGTTTCACTACATCAATCTGCTTTTCACCTGTCAGCTTCCCATATTTCAAATCTTCTCTCAAACTGAGAAGTAAGGCTTAGGAGACAGAGCAAGGTGGCTGGTTATTCTGTAATGGCGTTCAGGTAGGACTGAGCAACTCAAAGGACCAAGTCAAAATGGTAATCTGTGTTGCCTGAGGCTGAGGAGCAAGACATCAAGAAAGTGCAAGGCCACAAGCGTAGACTTCTCTAGCTACACATACTCAACTTGTTTGTCTGCTGATTACAAAACACTGCAGGATAGTTATGTTTTAAACTTGTATGTCTAAAAACTGGTTTGGGGGTTTATTTTATTTCCCCAGAATAGCTACAAATTACATATCACAAAATTAAATGCAGAAATTTAACATATACTGGGAGGCAATAGTGCAGTTTTGAGTCATGCTAATAAAGACAAGAACAAAGTTTCATAGCCTATTATAGTGTCCATTTATGTCACAGTCTGACAGTGCTCTGTAAATATCCAAAACAAGCTGCGAAGTTTTTTATAGAAAACAGAAAATAAGAATGGATTAAAGATTTCTGAAAAGCTGCAAATAGGTAACCAAATAATACTTAGCATGACAGAAAACACAGTATTTTCCAGAACATTAACTTGATACTGAAATAAGAGAATTTCATGTTTTTACTTCTGCGTGGATATCAACTTGAACACAACAGAACAAATTGGATCCATATTCAAGTCTATTTTTTCCTGCTGGCTTTATAGCTTCCCCATGCTTTTTGCACATTACATGTTCCCTCTATTTTGCTCTCAGCATTTGGACTCTCCTTCAGGCATTCTGTAATCCTGCCAGCCAAAGAGCATTGCTTTAGTAAGTAGATCTGCCAACTTAAACACCAGCCTCCTAAGGCAGTCAAATAATGAAACACACATGTATGTACTTGCACATAATCTGTCAAATACCTCTCTAGCCCACTACAAATGATTTTTGCAATCTGGGGTTTTCAGAGGAGCATGCATTAATACATAGTTTTCAAAGATCAAATGCCATGGCTCTCCAGAGTTCTCTGTCTTGTTTGTATACTCAAACTCAATGACACTGGAATTTCCATATTAACATCTAAAGATATGAAAAATGAAAAACTTAAAAACACAAAGGTTTTTGTGCAGAAAACTTCATATGGAGTAAGAGGAGAAAACTTCATATGGAGTAAGTATATCCTTCAATTTCTCCAATTTGTCAGAGAGGTCTCCTGCAGGACAGCACAGATTCTGCCATGGCAGAACACTCTTCCCACGTTTCTAGTGTGTCTGGAAAGTTAATGAATAACCATTCCAGGTGTCAAGAGTATTTTTCATACTTCCCCCATTACTCATCTTTCATCCACACTTGATGTCTTGACTTCCACTTTCTAAACTAGTGTTTCCTGAAAGAGGAATCTAATGTATGATACCAGCAATAGAGTAACCCAGGAAAAGCTTTGAACTTCGTCATACTAGGATAAAATTGTGCTGCTGCACCTCTTGATTAAGTAAGGTTGCAATTACATGGCAAGATAAAGATGGGAGCAAAAGCGTCTTTCAAGGAAGTAAGTTAGTATTAGAAGAACAAAAATCAAGTTTCAAGGATGGTAATTTACTGTGTAATGTCATCATTTGCCAAATTCCTGTACTGTGAATTACAAGTATGATACAACAAAAGCCCCTCAAAACTAACAGAGATGCACCATAAAAACCTAAAGTAAGAGGTGCTCAAAACATGTGCCACTGAAACCTTCTATTGTGAAACATGTTTAACATGTACAAAAAAGTACTGAGAATTTGAAATTCTTGATTTACAAAATCATGAAACAAGTAAGCTAACACTAAGTTATGCTCCAATACTTGTTCAATCTGTGCACTCACATTCTAGTAATTATTTTGATTTTGATGCTTATATTTGGATTCCAACTAGTGCAGGAAGAGGTATGCCAGAAAGATTTGTTTTGCAAGGAATTGTTTTGGACATCCAAAACATAGTAACTGATGCCAGACACAGAGTGAGAATATGCTACTCACTCCTTGGGACAAATGAAGATTTACAGAGTCAAACCTAATCAATTTCTAGTTCCTGGCTTTATATATCCCAATGAAATGTAACTGCTAAGGTTCTCATATGTTAAGAGTTTTTAAAAGTTACTCCCTAGGATCGCCTTTTTGAAGTGAAATCTACATGGCACCCCTATGATAAAGAGATTAACCTTAGACTATCTTAAAGCAGTAGGTTAGTTTGTTTGGTTGTTTTTTTAATTGTCTGTTTTGTTTACCTTATTCCTTACAGGAACCATGATAGTAGCTTTGCTCATGACTTAGTACTTGTCGTTATGAAGTTATGAAGTTCTATGAAACACTAATTAGTCATGCCATTGGAAAGAGCACAGGTACCAACGAAAAAAACCTGTTTCCAGAGAGAAAGCTGAAGGCTGTGAAGAACAGGTGGCTTAATACCACAAAGAATCAACCTGAATGAAGCAATTTTAATTCAGTGAAGATCTTGAAAAAAAACAAAGCAAGAATAAGCGGGAAAGGGGGGACAATTAAATAATTTTTAAAAATTGCATCAGATGTTATACACTGAAAAAAGTTGTACTTTTATGTATAAACACAAGATTTAAATGCAGTTTTGAAACATTAATGTTCTACTGTTAGGGTGAAGCTCACTGTCAATACACACATATATCAAGGTGATAAAACTCTGTATTTATTCTAAATAAAATAATTTGTTACAGTAACAGAAAATACAAATAAAATTGGCACCATTTCACTTCCTCAATTATAAGGAACCCCTATTACTGTCACATTAGTTACCCAAACAGGCAGCCCTAAGGAAAATATCAGCCCTGCCGAAGTATCTATCAGCCTAGAGCAAATTTTTAACATGTATCAGTGAAGAGTTCTGAACATATTAAAAGAAAATAACCTGGTGAAAGTAGTTTCCGTAGTGTCATCAGCAAATACAACTAAGTATATGTAGTTTCCCAAATGAAAACATTTTACATCTGAATTCACAATTCTTACCATGTAATGGACATTAAAGGGATAAAAAGTTAAGTAACAGACACTAAATGTGTACTAGAGGAATAAGATTGGACTAATTAGTAACAGGCTTTAAATTCATCTAGAAGTTAGGAGCTGAAAACAGGAATAACAGGGTGAAATTACATGCCCTGCATTAGCCCAGGACCTCAGAAGAGATGCTCAGAACAGAGTTTCCCTTACTTTTATTCAAAATTTATGAAAGGACTGTCAGACTCTGTTCTTTATGCCAGTGTTTATGGTGTAGTATTTCATGCACATTCATATGCTATGATTCTGGTATACTGGAATCTCTTCGAAAAGATATAAGATTTGCACTCCCAACCCTAAAGATATTGTGAATTTTGCCAAACAGAACTAAGAGTTAGAACTATGGGATTTTTTCAATGCTGCTAAATCTTGATAATAGGTCTGATCCTGTTCCTTTTGAAGTTGAGATGGGTTTTGCCACCAATTTAAGGGAAAATAGAATAGTAACCTATGGCTTCTTGTATGAACAAGTTCTTGAAGTAAAGAAAAAAATCTCAGTCGTGTATAGTAGTTTCAAGAACATCAGTACTTTACAACAATTTTATTTTTAGTTTGCATCCAAAAGGGTTTTGAAGAAAATATTTTAATACTCTACTTAGAAGAGAGCAGCACACATTAACAAGCATGGGCATGTTCCATCCAAACTACTAGACAATTTACCACTGTATTTGACTGACTGGCTATTTAGTTCAAACAGACATTGAGAATTAAAAAAAAAACCCAACAAAATAACCATTCTCATCTAATTGGCATGTTCTTACTGTGTCATAATAAAACCCTACATATTTGTCTTAGAGGAAACATCTGGAGAAAAAGCATAACAGTTGGTAACTGTCTTCCCCTTTTTTGCTAAACTGTTCACGCAACTCAAAGTCCTGCATCCTAAATCACTCTGGAAGGCACCAGCAGCCCACTAGCTTTTTCAGTGAAGGTTTTAATATCAAAAATAGATTACTTTCAACTTGCTAAGAAGCAAGATTTTATGCTAGTTGCTCTGTAGTAAACATTGTTCAACCAGTGGTTTAATATTACCCCCAAATCCTGACAATAATGGGATTGTGAAAATCTCTTATTTCATGTAGGGGACTGCAGTTTACAGAGGCTACCAGAAAGTTTTTAGAGTTGTAAGCACTAGGTTTGATCCAAGAGGCAGTCAGAAAAACATGGAAGTTGCAGGGAACGCATGCTAATCTTTCAACCAACAGTAATTAACTATGAATACAGCGAAGAGAATTCAAACATTACTCTGTGGCCTTAAGAACCTCTCATTCAATGTACAGAGGTCCTATTTTCTGTTATTTCAGAAAAAAAAATTGCTACTTGCTGTTTAGAATATGTTCCTTAAAATTCTATCAATTGTCCAGGCCAGATTACAAGGATGACTAGAAAAATTTTTATGCCTAGAGCTGGCTTGCACTGGAGCAAAAAAACCTCCCTTAATCTTTTTCTTATTAAGAAATTTGCTTATTTAGGCTACTGACTGGCTATGCTAGTCTGATTTCAGAACAATTGAGTAGATTTGGACTGACAAGAATATATTCTAAATTGTACTTAAACATCTGTACAGATTTTACTTCAAAGTACCTAAAATAAGCCTTCACAGAAGACCCATGTACCAGTGGAAACTGAAAGGCCAAGGAACAGATCACACCTTGCTGCACCCCATGGTGTCTTGGTGCCTCAAGCTCTTTGCAGACCACATCAGGGCAGATGTCTCTCATGCATGTGCCAGTCAGCCAAGAGCAAAGCAGGAAATGATGGAGGGTTTTGCCACGGTCTCTGCTGCTCCTAACCTGTGCCAAGCAGCTGTGTCTTGGCAAGGAGACCATTCAAGGGTAAGGTCAAAAACACAAGAGACATTTTCCTGCTCCTTCCATCCAAGTGCAGCACATGAAAAATTGCAATGAAATTTGTATGAAAAAATAACACTAGAGGACTGGAATGTGTGCTCACAGTGTTGAACAGCATGTGCAAATAAGGAAAAGACTGAACATTTTTCCCCTTAACTGCTTATTTCTTGAATATTCCTGGGTAGAGAGATAATGAAACCACATACAGCTGTGCAGCCTTATCTATCATGATGCATAATTAGCGGTTTCTTTCATTATTTCCCTAATTTAAGTGCCTTCATCTACCTCTAGCAAAAAAGAGCTGAGGAAGAGGACTGGGAAATAAAAAAGTAACCTTGCAAACTAAGATGCTTCTCTTTGAGAGAGACTGCTGGATAAGCCATAACATGCTTTGAAACGTTGATTTGCAGTGTACCATTCAAAAGTTTCTTTGCCAAGAATAGCCCTCCATCTAATCTGCTATCTACCAATGTTATCCAAGCAGGATGAAGAGATCTTGGAAGAAATAGAAATAGAAGCTTAAGATAGCACTTAAGTTTTCTCTCCTAACCGCAACAAATAAATTCCACTGTTATACTGTAAACAAGACCTACAAACTTGGTGCAGCCATGCCTCGTGCTAGGTTGTCGTGGTAACTATATCCCAGTAAAAACCACCTCAGAGGTGCATTCCTGCTCAGACTACAGATCTCAGGTTGCGCTATGCTTCCTTCCTTCCCAGGTGGTGAGCAGGAGGCTATGGAATTGGAGCGTTCAAACATGTTGCATCCAGCAAATACAACCCCAGACAGGAGAAAGAGCAAAGTAGTGAGCACTTGAATTATACCAATCTAATGTGCTTCATTAGAATAATTTGGCTTTTTGCCACTACGTTTACAATTTTAATTGTGCATGTTTTTTACAGAGAAGCATTAAAACGTTCAAGGAAAGCAGAGTTAACTTTGTTTTTCTAAAACATAGACACTAAAAAGAAAAAAAAAAGGCAAAAAACACACTGTGAAAAATCAACCCCATCTATTTTACTGGAAAGATACAATAGCTGAATTCTGAATGGACTCAAAGTAACTGCCACTCCTGCAAGAAGTCTCCCTTCTGCAGGAGCATCTTCCTGTCCCAGATGCCACCAAGTGATTTGCCAGCACAGGTGGAAACTGGTATGTTTAGACCAGATTTAGAGGGCAGATCTTACTTCTTGCCCTCAACATCCATAATCTCCAGTGAAGAAATTATCTCTGATACTGAACTCTGGGAAATGTTCTAACATAGCAAATGATGAGGAGCATATACAAACAGACCTAGTGGATTGTACAAGAAAATTGTCTGACAGCTAATTGAACTGTTAAAAGCATTTTTCATCATTCATGTCATAGTTTACATAGTAGTTTTGAAGTATAAGATAGTCTCAAAATATACTTCTGAAGTGTATAAACCATATGCAATCACATCTTTCCTTGGATCAGGGTTTCTGAAAATCTGCCTTGAGGCTCTTGTTACCTGAAAAGCCATCAGCTTAAATATAATTTTTTAATGCTGTCTCACATACAAACTATTTTATAAAGCGAGTCAATAGGTGAAAATAAAGTACAAGATTTAGGTGTTATTATTGTGGACAATATTTATAAAAGACTGAACAAAAAGCAGTCACATTAGTACAAAAGGTTACACCTGCTAACACTTTATGAAAAGATTTCAGGCAATGTCCAAGAATGCAGGCATTTCTACAACACAGTAGAAGGAAGAAAGCAAACAAAAAACAAAACCCCAACAAAAAAATCTACAAGTGCCTTTTCTTAATGAAACCATCATAAATTAGAATTGCATTTTAGATGTGTATTTTGCTGAAGACATGAACAAAAGTTAGCAACTATTAACCAGAGTTACTATTGTTTTTTCTTTTAAAGCCAGAAATTCTCTCTAAGTTCTCTCAAGTACTTAGATTCTTACCAAAGTATTCTCAGGACTTAATATCCTTGTCCAGTTAAAATAACCATGTCTTTAATATTGTGTAATTCGCTTTGTCATTCTTAGCTAGGAAAATAAAGAAGTTCTTTGTATTCTAGCCTTTAGATTGATTTCATGGATGTTCATCATGGAGACTGGCTTTGGTAAGACGCAGATGTGAAACAGCGCACAGCCAGCTGCAGTTACAGACCTGTGTTCTTTCACAGCAGAAAATCTGGATGCTTATATGGCATCACACAACTAAGTGGGCATGGTTATTTGCTCAGGACGCTGAATGATCCATTCTTGGCAAACACATAGTACCATGTATTGCTAAAACTCACAAACTGATGTTATCACATGCAAGCCTAAGGAAGAACTATTTGCTAACCAGTGAAGTTTTTTTTTTCAGATGTTCCTGGATCACAGCTACAGGACCAAGATGATTCCAATGAGAGGTGTAGCCTAATACACCTTTGCCATGCTTTACATCTGCCCCAGTTTTCATGTCAGTACAAGGTATCAGCACACTAAATCATTGCAACAGAAAACTAAGAAAATGTAAGTAAAGCCACTCAACATAGTGCCATAGTTGTAATCACAAAAAGGCATAATAAAATCAGTATGATACAAAACAGATAAATATTTGTTATAGCATCAAAATAGGAGTGTCTTATTATTTCAGCTTCTTAATGCAAAAATGTGTAAAATAAGGCTTTAAAAATTTATTAGATTAATTAGATTTATATAGTCAGGGAAAAGAGATTCACTTTAGTCACACAAGCCTTTTCCCCCAAGTGATATATTTTTCACAGGAATATCTATTTTTCAATTCAAGTATTATTTTCAAAAGCTCTCTCTCTCTCACTTTAATTTTCATCCTGTGAAGACTAAAATGCAACATGGAAGACGCTGTGTTTAAAGGTCCTTCCTCCCTCTTGCTTCCTTCCTCCTGTACCAGCAGGTGGGGCCACGCATCAACCATGAACTTGCCCAGGCCCTTTATCCATGTGCAGCTGTACTCGTACTTGCAAAGCCTATCCCTGTGCTTCCCGTGGCGCTTACAAAGGCTTTTTTAGTTATTATCAACCCTGATACTATCGCTGTGAAAAAAAATGCTCTATCTCACTTCGGTGGAGCTTGCAAAAATCTTTGCCATCATCAGTGATAAAGCAGTTGGCAAGGAGTCTGTTTTCAGATGCATGCACTTATCTGGCAGCTAGAAATTTGCCTAGAAATGTTTTCACAAGTAGCCGGCAAGGCTTTATGACAGGAACTTGCCCCATTTCTCAGTGCAAATCAAACTCAACTGACACGAAAATTCATGACTGCAACACAGTTCTGACAACTGCAGCAGGGCAAAGGCTTATACTCAGATTGGCTCTAAAAAGAAAGAATTCAAGGGCTCTGGCTTGAATGGTAAATATATTTACTATTTGTATTTGTCATGAGATAGTGACTCATCACTTCATCCCATAATTTCCTTTTTCCATTTGCCTAAATCAGGCAAGATGACTGTTTTCTTGCCAGTGGAGGCTCCAGGTTCGCCACATTTTACTCACTCTTATGTCCCTCAATACACAAATCTAAAGAATTTTCACAAATGGATTGCTACACTGGCTTTACAGCAAAATTAAAGAAACAAATCCTACAATACATTCAGTTAAACCATGCACAAAACGTTTTATGCCCTCTGTCAGTTTGGAACTCTATCAGATATTGCATAACCTGGTTGGTGAAAGGAAAGAGTTTCAAACGTTACATGTCATTATCTTTATGTAACTTGCTGATCTGTATCTGTTCTAGGAGAAGAGTGAAAAAAAGGTTGGGCTTTTTCTTAAAAAAAAAAAAAGTCTGTTTTATAGCTTCATCACAAGAAGGAAGAACTTCAGATTATTTTTAGGCCCAAAATCAGCTGAAATAGTACAAAGTGTCAACATAAACAGCCCTTTTAAGTTACACAGGAAGTTGAAGGAACTGCCGAAACATCAAAACAGACAAATTATTCATACAAAGTTCTGGTCTGCCCTTCTGCAATCTGATCTTAATTTCAAAGCGAGAATTTAGCATTCCAAGTTAAATCTGTAAGTATTTCAGTCCATCAATCAAAGCTTTATGCTCTAAAGCCTGCTTAAGATCAGCCTTCACAAACCAGGTAGGGAAATGAATGATACTGTATGAATCAACTCTAAATGTATATGACTGTATCAGATGAGTTAAATCAATGTTTGAAAAATGTATCTGGACTTCATACAGCTTATACACTATCCATTTGCAAAGATTTGAGGAAAACTGGGATAAATTGAGAAGAACCAGCCTAATGCAGCTTCAATTAAAAAAAAAATCATTCCAAGAGAAAAAACCCCAGTCATGTAAAATATTTCCTGCTTCACATAAACCTCAGATATCTAATGGGGGAATAAAGATGACCCTATGCTGTGTCTCCATTGTTTCAAGTACCTCAGTATTCCCAGCAGCAGCCAGGTGGGAAAAAAAATGTGACGTGTTGGGTCACTTGGAACCCCTCAACTGTGAGAAGAATTACATCTGCCTTGCCATAGCTCTAACATTGCATCAGGCCTGAGACTGGAAGGTGCTAGAGACTTCTTGGGTTTTTTTTTTTCTCTTTTCTTTTCAATACCCTTTCAGACGTAATTTCAAAAAATCCCCAGAAAATCTACTAAATAGAGTTCTTTATTGACAAAGGTAAGGGGAAGACAGGCAAAATGTAACAGTCCTAAAATGCAGCTGAGGAATGCCAACTCTTGTCTTCACCAATAGTTCAAGAAACTTAAATAAATGAATAAGTGATGAATAAAATAAAAATATGGGGAGTTAAGTGTTTTAATGGAACTTAAGACTACCAGCAAGGGGGGTTTTGTTTTCAGATTGTCTTTTAACATTTAGGAAGCTCCCTGTTTCTAAGACTGGCTGCATAAGACATGGGCCTGATGAGCATCTCTACCCATGTCACCAGCCTCATTGACTATAAAATGCGTTCAGATGTCTATGATTATTTGTGTATGAGTAATATGCCATTGTGAGTACAGCAGCATTGTGCTTAAATACTGCAAATTAGATCCAATACAAAGCAATCTGGACATTCATGAGCAAGTGATCAGGGTTAATAAAACCAAGGGAAAAAAAACATTCAGAGTGAATAATTAAGTATTAAAGAGTATTGCAAGTATTAAAAAGTTTTTTCTTCAAAAATAAACCTAGGTATATGGCAAATTAAAGGAACTTCTTCGATTATGCATAAATATTCTTTGAAATCGTAAGTTTCTGATACTCTTATTCAACATATATGCAACAGAAGTACATGCAGAATTGAATCTCTACAGAATTAAAAACTATACAGATTACAAATAAATGAGGTACGTTTAAGAAGTCTTAAGTTACAGTTCCCCATTATTTGTCATTTTAATCCAAAGTATTTTCAATTCATCAAGTAATGAAAATGTAGACTTGAATGCATTTGGTCAGGTAAGCTTCACACTACACATTAATTTATTTGAAATACACTCCAAGGGTGTAGAGAGAAGTATCATCTTGGGAAGAATCTTTTGGCCTACTGCCCATTACATTGGCTGCTGGACAATGTTAACTGTGCTATTCCCTGCCCCAAATAACATACACAAAAATAGTGAAGCCACCTGTAAGTCAAACACGTATTGCTACATTGTTCTTTATCTGAACTATATTTCTTCCCTCACCTCTGTTTTTACCCTAATTTTTGTAGGGTAACTTTTGTAGGGTAATTCTGCTAACCTAAAAGTTTCACCTTCATTTTGATTTTTATAATATTCTTTCAGTATATTTCCAAATCTGTTTCTAAAATTCAAAGCACTCTCTGGTTTAAATCTCTTCAGAAAAAAAGATCTGTAAAGAGACTATTTATAATTACTTTTCCTAATTTCTTTTAGGAAAGCATACTTTATTTTAACAGTAATTAAGCCTGAAGTTCAAATTTCTATTCAGAAGAGTCTAATCCCTGGTCTTAGGGCATTATGGAGGTGTCTAGCCTCTTATATGAAGCTTAAAATCTTTAATTCAAAACCAGCTATGGGAACTCTTTTTTTTTTTTTTTTTTTTTTCTCAGAAGAAAACAAGGTTGGACTGCAAGCTGATTCTTAAACATTTTAGAGCACAGCAGGATTATGTGAGCAGGCTTTGAGATGAAGATTCTCAGTTAAATCAGAACATTTTCTTGTTTTCAATTCCCAGAGTCCCATGGTATTAAAAATAAACATATTGCATGCAAATAGTACTTTGTCTAAAGGCAAAAAAATCTCACATAGGAGGTCACATATAAGCAGAGCCCCCCCCCCCCCCTCCCCAAAATCTGCAGCAGAATTTCCCAAAGTAACTCCCAGCAGCTGAAACTCCCATAAATGTTTGTTACAAACACAGTCCCAGCATAGGCTTGGAAATACCAAGATTAACACCAGGACTTCCCAGTGCAGTGTTGTGGCCAGCTCACAGCATGGTGCTGTGAACAGAAGCATTGAGCAAGCATGAGTACAGAAACCAAAGAAGTCACAAAGTGCTACTTTTTAAACCAAAAAACATCAAAGCCAGGATGCTGGTTGCTTCACCCCAGTATGCACATGTAAAGAATGGGATTTTCTTTCCATTCTCTTCTGCTCAAAATGATCTGTCAGCACTGAGGTGTCTATACAAAAAACCACTTCTGCAGTTACATATGATGGTGATAACTATCTCCACAGGTGGGTTAAAAAAAGAGCCAGTGTCACCTGAGCAGCATAATTAATATCCAAAATAAAGAATTATCAAAGATGTCACAGTTTTTCTTTTATAAGGAAATACTCCATTTTTAGAACTATGCCAGTGAAAGAGAAAACATCAGGCTCTAATGACTAGCAGTTAAGAGTTCAAGGACTTCAGAGACAGGGACAGTATAACTTAAAATGTCCCAACAGCCTCATCTGCCCTCAACTTCATCCTAACAATGATTTACATCTAGGCACTGCAGACTTGTAAGCAACACTTACTACAGTGCTTCAGAATACTGCTATATATACCAGTGCAGATTCATTCTTTATTAAGTCCCCACCAACCAAGAAATGCTTCTGCCAGGTTAACTTACTTGCCACATTTATATTTTTGTATATTTCTGCCCTTATCTTTGCTGTTTATCAGCACAGCTGAATATAAACTTATAATATGCACAGAGGGGTGAAAGTTGATAAACTGATACCACAAATTTGCAAGTGATGCTGAAAACATTTCTCTGTAGGTAGTGTGATGATACTATTCATTACTATGGTGTCACTGTGAAAATCATGACCACATACTACAACTCTTATTACTTACAGTTAGAAACCCAGAGAATTTATGAAGTACTAGAATTTGAAGAAATATAAGCCACTCTAGACTTCTCCAATAAGCTGTAAAGCCTATTCTAAAATGCACTTAGCTTACTGATCTGTAAAACCCAACTATCTGAATGTGAGTAGGTAAAAGAGACAGAATCACTTGGAGGAAGAGGTTTTTTTTTGTTTATTTTGGTTTTTTACCCCAAAGCTTTTCCAATTATAAAAGACAAGACTTGTTTCTTCTCTTAACAGAAGAGCTCTGAGAAAATTCTGAGTTGTGCCTAACATACTGTTGCAAATACAGGTTAAAAAGCAACTTAGGAAGGTATTTCTTCTGGTTAACCTTTTTTTATGTAAGGCTATCTTTTTATACTGCATGCCATACTCCCAAAATGATAAATCTGAATTTCTCTTTATTATAATTTCATTGTTAATTTTAAAATATTCATTTTTACCTTTAATGCCACAGGTTACCCCCCCATGACCAGAATATGTATTTTGCTGCTAGCAAGAGATTTGTGGTAAGAACATTTAGAATGCATAGTATTGGACTCACCAAGAACTTTCTCAATACTGAATTTGACAAACCACAAAAGGAACATTTTCATCAGTTTCTTAGAAACCTAAAATACATGTTAACCGCTTCATTTTCTACTAAAGTTTTTACAGAGGAGAATTAGAAACATACATTCTGACCTGTGAGATGTACCTCACAGTAAGTCACTGGTCCCTGTGCCTGAGGCAAACCACACTAAACTGCAAAGTGTGTGAGCTAAACATTACTATGTAGAAACAATTCTTAATTGACAGAAATGAGCTGTACACTAAAAAAGGTGACCAACAGGTGCTATATACATGAAAGTACATTCAGACAAGACTGTGAAACAAAAATAACCTGAAACCAGGCACCTTCTGAATACTGACCTTGTTGCTCACTCTCTGATTCAGCTTTTGCAGGACTTGGTGCTACTGGAAGAGGCCGAGGAGGACGAGGCTTTGGAGTGGGGGGAGATATTTTTTTTCTTCCAATGTACTCTACATAAGTTCCTGGGAAATCCCCCCTCTCCCCTGTGGTTTCATTAAAGCCATTCAACCAACCAATTTCCTCAGGCTTTGCTTCTTCCCCTTCACTGAATCCAAGTGCTAGTAAGGTACCTTTATTCACAGTTAATATATCTCCTAAGTGCAAGTCAATATCTTCTTCTCGTTCCTTTTTGTAGTCATATAAAGCTCTGTATTGATATCCCTCAGCACTCATCTTGGCAAATGATTTAACATTCAAAAATGTTACTAAACAGTATTAAAATGCAATTGTCCAGTTATAGTTTTATGTACAGATAAATTCAAGATGAGTTAAATGGGATGAAAAAAGTCTCTTAAGTAATAAAATCCAACAGAGAACGAAAAACCACAGTCTGCGTTTTCACTGCTGATGTTTTTACCGATGTATTTATTCTCAGTCACTGTCTGTTGCAGAAGTTAAGTGCTCCAATTCTTCTGTGTCTAGCAATAGCCTTCGAATTAGTTCTTTTTCTGGGCTTCCAGTCACTTCTTTGTCTCCATACACAAGTTCAGCTGACTCTTTAGCCAGTCACACTTCCTTCAGATGTATTTGCCACAGACTGCCCACATACCTTAAATATTCTGCCACCGAATTCTGCACACATGCTTTTCCTGGAAAGAGAAGAGAAATCTGATTAAATCATTTCACATTCTCTTGACGATTGTGAACTTGGTATTTTACCTATGACTTAAGCTTTCTGCAACCCTGGCAAAGACTGTGTACCACACAAGAACCCTATGTGACAATAAAATCAAGCAAGAGCACAAAAAATATCTCCAGGCAGTGTTTGCATTTTTGTAAAGGATATGTGTCAAATTACTTGAACCAAATTTGTACCCCTGCAGTATGAGGCATGCTTCCTCCTCTGTGACTTACAGCTACTGAAAAGTCTCAGGGCAGGAGGGCTGGAGCTATTCCTCTAGTGCAGTATCTAACCTGGCAGCAAGATTTTGTACATTATCTCCCTGAAGCCCGACAGCCAAACCTCTTCTCCACAGAAGGTCTGTCAAGACAGAGGAGGAGCTTACTGTAATTAGCATTGACCACAGGGGGTATCCAGTCTCCACCTGTTTATGACAAGGGTGAGGATGGGCAACAATCCCCATCCTAAAGCCTGTATTTCAAAAACCTTATGGAGGAATGTGTCTTCTTGTAATCTGTAGAAGAACCAAAGACTCAAAAGAACTTTTACTTGATGACTACCATATTTCCCCTTTTTCTTTTTTAAAGAGGGACTTTACCACTCCCCCATCTTCCAGATGTTTTTAAATGTGTTTATGGTATAATACTAGAAAAACAATCAGCAACTGAAACAGGCACACCCAGACCACCTAAGCAGCCCTAGCAGGAGTAAAATATCAGGGTGCATGCTTAACTTACATTAAAGGCAAGAGAACACAGGCCTGAACTTTTAGCTCAAGGTTGCCCAACCATAAAGTAAAAGAAAAAATATGACTAAAACCCAAATCTATTTAGTGAACAGTTGCTTGAAGACATATAGAACAGTGAAAGCTTTCTAAATATTATTTCAACTGTTACTCATTTTCATCTACTTAAAAAGACAAGCCAAATCATAATTTGAAATGCTATACTGGAAAGTACTAACTACACAAAGCTGCACTGAAAAGTCCTAAACTACATCTGAATAAAAGACCTGAGAGAGCTGTGTAATTCCAGCAGGTAAATATTGACTATATATTATGTATTCAATGTGTAGAAAGCTCCATTTATGTTTTGGTGAAACGCTCCCTTTCTACACTGTAAAGAGACATCCGTAGACAGGGCTGGAACAGGGAACATCTGACAGCTCTTTTCCACACCATTTTTTTCTAATGCCTCAGTCATCAAGTCCTTTGAAATGTGACTGACAAGCTAAGAAGTGTTTATAAGAACGCATATGGGCTTTCTGTGGCAGGGAATTAACCTGGTCCCTAATTTGTCTGTGGCTCCTCTTCAGCCCATCAGGTCCCTACAGCATGTTGCACAACATCTCTTGTGACAGAACACAGAAGAAAATTTTGTTGAGTTCTTGAAGAACATCCTTATCATCCATTTCAACCAGTTTTTGTTGTAGAAAAGAATTATGTTAACCCTGAATAAGACTTCCTATTTAAAAAAGCTTGCACATAAGTATTTATTTTAACAACTTGCAAATCTATCTACATGTATTAGGCATCCAGCTCCCACCAAACTTTTAATTAGAAGTTTCTGCAGCCACTTCTGAAAAACCAAACTATGTTGCCTATCTGATGCTACCAAATATCACAGACTTTGTAATTAGCATGAATAGTTTCACTGATGCTTAATTTTACCTCTTCTACCAGAGAAAAGTCTACTGACAAAAAATGGGGAAAAAGTACAAGTATCAGTATATCAACTAAATAGCAGCAAAGCCATACAAAAGCATGGATTTCTCCTGTTTCATGTAGCAAAAGAAAAAAAACTGCACTTACACAGTTTTGATACAAGTTTTATGATTAATACAAATGTTTCAAATCAAAACCAAGTATGCACAAAGCAAACCCCGCTAGAAAATTACCACTTTGACTACTTTAAATACTCTGAAATACTTTCTTTTTAAGGAGGGTTCAACAAGTGCTCTGCTACAACTACTTATTTAACTCCTACTGCCTATGGGCATTTTGGCAGCCAACGAAGTCTTCTAAACACTGCATAATTCAACTGACTTGACCTACTCCTCTGATCTTTTATTTTTAAACGTATGATAGCAACTTTACGGCCATCTATTTTAAATGATTACTTCTGTCTCTTATGCATCTCTTGAAAATACAGAACTGGAATGTTGTGGTACAATTTCTTATGACAATTTTAAAGCACATTTTAAAAACTCAAACCGTTAGAAAAACTCAGTGAAGTTATGACATCAAAGTTTCCTTAGATCCAGTTTCCCTGGGGCTCAGAGCTACAGCACCTGGTCATACTCACTTATCAGCACCACCCTCAGTACAGAGTACCCAGCATCTGACCTCCTGATCTATGGTTCATGTACCTGGAGACACTCCTGTGAGTCAGGCATTCTGAACTCCTTGGATTTATGCCTTTTTCTATTGTTACTATGTGTCAGGTTCAGGGATGAACTAAGACGCAGAGTTCAAAAAACTTGCAGGAAGATCTAACACAGGGACAAACACCAGTTTTCCACACCTGCTCAGTAACACTACAGTGTATCCAAAATGCCCTCTTAGAGTCCTTGGCTGAGATCCTGTATAAAAAAAAATTCCCTTTACTCCAATTGAAATTATACAGTTTCTGCATTCAGGTATTTTGACTCAAACTGACTTAAGCCAACTGGTCCTAAAATATATAGCTTGGACCATGTTAAATAGATTAAAACAAACAAACCAAACACTTCAGGGAAGAAATAGTCCTATATTTGAGATTATTTTGTTACTGGATTTCCATTTGGCTGGTCAAATGGAAAAAGAGGAAGAAGTATTGTAAGACAATAAATTTTCATTTGTTTTTTATTTAAGAGCATGATGCCACTAAAAGATTCCTGAGTTCAGGCAGAATTCCGGCCTCTCAGCAGAATCATTTACATTGAGCATTTCAGTAGGGATAAAATTTAAAATTCAACATAAAAATCTCAAGACAGTCCTACAAATTTAGATGGAAAACGCAGGGGATGTGGAATCTTTCCCTTCACCCTCCCCATCTTCCCCTGTTAAAAATGACATCTGGCTCCCACTTCACTGTTACCCAAGGGTTTCCTCCCACACAAGTTATCATGCTTTTGGTGCTGGAGAATAAAAACTTCTACACTGACTATACATGCACAGTGATACCAGAGGGGGTGGGCTGGTTACTGGTACAGCATGCCTAGTACATGATGCGAAGATTTTCTTCACCTTATATTAACAAATTCAATAACCATATTTCCTTGCACTGCAATCTCTCTAATACTAATTCCGAAAATCCCTAGAGAAATAGTGCCTAACACAAGCTCCCTTCCACTGCAGGATAAGCTTGGTAGATCAAAGAGCTGACTAACACACTCAAGGGGACACTGAAATAATGAGAGCTGAGGGGTAAGCAGGGAAATTTGCTTGGAGACCAAGTCTTCTCCCCACTAGGTGTCTACACACCTGTGACTCAAATTGCAGCTTTCTCTGAAATATGCTCTCCAAGTGGAGACGACCAAGTATCACATTAGAACACTATCTTCTGCAAGAAAGTGAGGTCTGTGGTGTATCACCTTTATATCGCTCCCAGTCTGAAATAATTATTTTGAATCTGTGGATATTCTGTCACAAGTCTTTGAACGAATCCAAATATATACACATTGAATAAGTACTCTAGGCACTGTACACCATATCTCATTCTGAAACATCTCAAAGACCTTATAAAGGCTGCAAACTATGGACGAAGACAGGTGATAATTTAAAAACTTAGAAAAGCAGTACAGTCCGAACTTCCGTCCGGTTGAGGAGGCCGTCAGGTTAAGCACTCCGTAGCCCCGCGCCGACACGCAGTCCCCGCCGCAGAGCAGCCACTCTCCGGGGCGGCACTCCGGGGGTCGCAGCCCCTCCACCGCCGGGCAGGGCCGCGCCGAGCAGGCGCTCCCGGCAGCGCGGGGACCATGGCGGAGCCCCGGGCACGGAGGACGCCGCGCCGACCGCTCCCGCCCCAGCGCTCCCTACGGACACCCTTCCGCCGCCCTGGGAGCTGTATCCCGGCGCGGGCACCAGCCTGGCTGCCCACGGCACTCGGGGCGGGGGCTCCGGGCAGCCCCGCTGTGGCCGCTCACCCTGCCCGTGCAGGAAGCGCCGGGCCGAGCCGCCCCGGCCGCGAGGGGAGAGGCTGCACCATCCTGGGCTCGGCCTCGGCTGCAGCGGACGGCCCTCCCCGGCACGGGCGAAAAAGTTGCGCGGGGCGGCGCTGCCGTTCGGACTGTCACCCCGCAGGAGCGGCCGGTGCCCGGCTCCGGGCGGTGGCATGGCCCTGCACCGCCCCCTCCCGCCCCGCTCCCGTGCCCCGGCAGCCGCCCGAGGGGCAGCACCAGCTGCAGCGGATGCAGCGGGACTCGCTTTACCTCAGCGGTGGCAGCAGCGGTGGCAGCAGCGGTGGCAGCAGCGGTGGCAGCAGCGGTGGCAGCAGCGGGGCTGTCACCACCTCCCTCCCACCGCCGGGCAGCAGCTGCCGCCGCGACACCCCACTCTCCGCCGTGCGCCCGTCCCGCCGCGCTCGCCGCCACAGCGCCTCGGCGGTGCCGTGCCCGCCGTCGGCTCTGCCCCCGCCCCGCCCCCGGCACCTCCGCCAACCCGCTCCGGCACCGCCTCTCGCCGCCGCTGACTGACGGCGGCACCGCCCGCCCCCCGCTCGGCCGGGCCCCGGCGCAGCCCGGTGCGGGGCTCGGGTGGCGCTGGCCTGTCCGCCGCCTCCCGCCGTGGCCAGCGGCCTTTGGGTCGCCGTCCTCGGACGCGGCGCCCAGAGATGCCTGCAAGGCTCGGGCGCCGCCTCAGCGCGGGGAGGCCAGTCCAGGCTGGGAGGCAGCAGCGAGAGGAGCGCGTGGTTCTGCCTAGTTCCTCCTTGGGGATTTTCCTCCTCTCCTTTCCTTCCCGTCCCCCCGTATTAACGTGGTGTGTCACGCTGGTCAAGTGTGAAGCTGGTGAAGTCCGGAACAAAAGCAGCCACCGTGGGCTGTGGATGTACGGCCGTGTGGGGAGCAGGGCCGGGCAGAGCAGCCAGCTGTCCTCCCTCGATAGACTCTCTGGGGCTCCGGCCGCGACTGCTTGTGGTCAGCGGCGTGGGTTTGACCCCCCGCGGGAGTGAAAGAGCCCTGCAAGGCTGTGTACTTGAAGGTCCAGGAAGATGTTAAAAATGCCTTCAGTAGTCTATTTGGCAACCTAAAGACGCAGAATTACCTTTAAAATCGATACTTCTTTTGGAGTAGAGACTGCTGTTTGTACACAAGTAAAAGCGTTGCTATAATTTAACTAGTGAACAGTAAAATTTTTGAGGAAAATGTCAGTTTATACAGGTTTTTTTTGCGGAGGGTGGGGGGTGGTGATGGTGGGGGCAGGGCGGGTTTGTGGGATTGAAAATTCAGGCTGAAGCAGAATTAAGAAATAATGTTTCATTTCTTCTGTCCAGACTGCTGTCTCTGGCATTTGCCATTGCTGAAGGCAAAAACAGCATAGATTTTGGAGGGGATTAGGCACACTGTCTGGTTGGAATGTCAGTCCTGGGTATTGTTCTAACAATGGGTATTTAGGCGAACTAAAGATCTCTCAAGTAGTATTTCCCAGCTGGTGACACTAGACTTGTCCCACAGGTGAAATGCAGGGCTAGAGTCGATGTCTTGTCTCCCTCCCCGCTGTCATGGTATCTGTCTGTGGAGGGAAAAGTCTCCACGGGAAGTTCCAGGATCACCTCCTTGCTTCCTCTCTGCCCTTCCAGGACATGTGAGCCTCTGCTTTTTTTTGACACGTTTTCTTCCCTGAACTTGACTTTTGATTTCGCTTTGAGCATCTCGCTGCTTTCTCTGTCAGTCAAAGAAAGAAAGGGACACAAAAGAGAAAAAGTAGGCAATAGCAGTAACTTGCTGGCTTTCCTGTCATGCCTATTGTGACTTCAGTCTCAAGGTCACTCCGGCTCTTTCACACCTCTTTCCCCATAGATCCCAGCAGTATCCCGGTGTTTCCAGGAATAATTTCCTATGTTTAATCTTGGTAGGTGAAAGTTATACAACAAGGTTTGCCCTAGGAATGTTGCAAAGCAGTACCCAGGAGACAAAATGGACAATGCACAAATTGAAAACCATGTTCCTTTTATCAGGTACTTTTCAGAGGGTCTTAAGGACTGCATAAAGCTTTTGCATGTTAAGTTTTCAGTGGGCTTTAATGCATGTGTTTGATTAGTTCCAGGTTTGCTGAGAAGTAGATTATTGAGAAATTTAAAGGTTAAGTTATTGAGGAAACATATAAACAGGAGGGATTTTCAAGGCAATGGTCAGTGACAAGCAGAAGACAGAAGGGTAAAATATGGGTAAGATCATCAAGGCAGGATCATCAAGGTACAGGCCATACACACATGTTTTTGCTAAGACAACTGTGGTCTCCATCTGTCTGGAGACCTTTTGAGCATTTCTGCTAGAAGCTGCTTAGGAGAATGCAATAAGAAAGTGAGCAGGTCCTTTTTTCAGTACTAGTAGCAGCTGGATGATATGACCCTTTGTATCTTATGTCTGTGTAAGCTTTCTGTGGTAAAGGTCATGCAGGACTGGAGAGGATCTACACTGGAAGCTCCCTTTTCCTCTAGGAAAAAAGTTCAGCTAGATCTTACAAAGGAAATTTTAAAGTATGGGAACTGAGAGGAAAAAACGTGCTCATCAGAGGATTTGTGGGGAAAGCAGAGTTTCTAGAGTATAAGACCTCTTCCACTTCAACTAACTTAATATTTTTTCTTTACTGGCACATTTTAAGCAGGAAAATTTCCTTCTGTTTCTTATAGGATGTCAGGGCAAATCCATTTGTGAAGTAAGATCCCTAGGCTAATGGACAGTGTTAAATTCATGGTTGGACTCAATGATCCTAAACATCTTTTCCAATCAAACAATGCTATGATTTTATCAGTGCTGAATCTGATCTCCTGGGACAGATAGACAAAGGTGGAAGAGACTGTGCAGGGGAGTTTTATTGCAATATTCCTTAGGTATGATGAATGCTAATGGCACATTTACTAAGTTCAGAAGAGATTTATGTGATTTATGACATATTATCATGCCATCCTGCAGCAATGGGGTTTTCAGGCAGCTGATTTCAGGGAAGGAATTGGAAGAGAATCAACGCATACATCCATTTTACTCCCAAAGATGAAAATTATTTCATACAGTGTAGTTGTACTGTTCTACTAGCACACATTGCTAAATGACTCATGTAAAATTCTCAAAGGAATGGGGTCACAAAAACAACAGGAAAAGCTATCCATAGTTATTGTAGACATGAATTAAATGCAAAATAAATATAATTGATCACAAGAAGGACAAGCATCAAAGACTGTGAATGGTGATGTTTTCCTGTCATAGCCAGGACAAAGAAACTTTGCTCTTCAGAAATGTGGCTTGAAGTGTGTTTCAGAAGTCAAAACAGCAGCATGAAAAGCAAGTTTCTTCACTGCTTAAAAGCTTTCTAGCATGTAAGGGAAAAGAATGAACTAAAAATAAGACAGAGAAATTCAGGAAATAAAGAAGCAAAACTTGCTATCTCGTTACTAATCAGAGAAGTAAGCCTGACAACTTTCATTTTAAAACTGGAAGGAAGCTGATTAGCAGCATGCTAATGGGCATCACAATGTGACTTGGTTTGAATTTATTTCTGTTCTGTGGGAAGGATAGAATGGTTTCTCTCTGGCCAAAACTCTGGCATCAGCAGTAAATTTTGGTATCTCAACTAATCAGACAAATCTGCCTTAGACATTTCTGCTTTATATTCATGTCATGGTTGACATCGAAGGCTGTTTTCCACTCTTCAAGATACAAGGTACTTGAGGAGGCAATGGAATCTCTATCATTAAATGTTTTTTAGGAAGGTAGTCAAATATCTGCCTGGCTGAGACACTGGTTGTCCTGGCTCAGCCCAAGAGAGGTGGCCACTGGAGGCCTTCTGCGATTCTGAGAATTTATTCTTTCTCTTAAATAAATTTTCCCATGAGAATTGAAGCAGCCCAAATTTGCTCCCCCTGCTCCCACCTGATATCTGAAAGACAGATGACTTCAGTTGTAAAAGAAATAGGGCCTTGCTTCTGCAATATGATCTTTTAACAAGGAGTTTCACCAGTCTGCTTTAGATCACATTTTTAGAACACAGAAATAATCTTATTTTAGTGGAAAGTAAGATTTTTGTCTGCTAATCACATCTAGGAAACACTTTATGTTGATGAAAATCTTCAAAATATTTTGCTTTAAAAAACCCCAAACTACCTTCAGTAATCTGAAAATTGATTTTTAATTTAATTTTTTCTTTAGTCTCATAATTTTGACTAAATCTATGAAACTATGCATTTTGTCAAGAAACTCTTAAAAATCTGTAAGAATTAAGAAATAGAAATATACATGTTTTCCATGTCTGAAGCACAGCATAATTGATAAAATAATGTTATAAATATATTATCTGCAAATGCAACATCTGTGTTTATCTTTCAACCATATAAAATTACATAAACAAAGATTCTGCTTTTTATGAAATCTATGAGTAATTCCTCCTCTGCTCTTTCAGTACTTGTATGCTCAATGATAGAAAAGTCAGGTTTGACAGCCATATAAAACTCATGTCTTCTGTGTAGACAAGAAGTGATGCAGAGTGAACAAAAATTTTAGGAGTTTCCTCAAGCACTGTATCATTTTTGCACCAACATCTATACTGACATTTAAGTTCTGTCTGAGTAAGACAGCTAGGAATAATTAGACCTCCATGTGTAATAATGTATCTAAATATCTGGGGTCATTTGTAGCTGCATTTTCTATTGAGACTGTTTTCCTAGAGATGCTATTTTTAGTTTTCAGTATTGACACTGATCACAGGGAAATTTTAATTCTGCAAAAATAGACTCAGAAAAGGGTGGTGCTCAACTTAGGTTGAGACCATGGAGTCATTTTGTATCCGTTTTTTACATAGTAAGAAGTTGTGTAGTTTCTTCCAATAACATCAAGGTGGAAGGTGTCACATATTGTTACAATTTTCCAAGATATTCTGGACTCTTAAATCAATTATTCAGAGGAGTCACTCATCATGGTACATCTCAGTATGGCTATTTGATAGGTGGTACACTCCCTTCTCTTTCAAAGTGGATAAGATGCAAGACCAAGTGTCAGAAAGCTTGCCAATTTAGATGTGTTTTTGTAGAGCCTGTGAAACCCACTGCAATATGTGCATGAATAATCCAGATTCTGCCAGGCAGGAACATGTGCTGTTGCTCCTACATAAAATGCATCTAAAGTGACATATCTAGCAATTACAGTACTAGGAAGCAAATACAAATTTAGGGCTCATCCTGTAGGAGTTCAGGGCCAAAAGAAAATTGTATTTAGTATCCTCCTTCTTCCTGGACTAGGAAAGGAGGAAACTTTGGTTGGTTGGTTGGGTTTTTTTGTTTTGGGGGTTTTGTTTGTTTGGTTGGTTGTAGCAGCAATAAACAAATGATTTCTTGGTGTTTAAACTGGTGGGTCAGAACTATCATATTTTTAAATTACGAGAGAAATTTGAAATGTGATTAATTAGATGTACCAATTCTACTGCTAACTAAGGGTACAGCCCAAAATTTCAAGCTTTTTATTGCAAGTATTATCACACAACATGACAGCTGTCTTTTGAGCAAGATCAAAATGATAATGCAGGAGCCAATAGCTGCACCTTAGAAAGTCAGGCTTCCTTAAATCTCAGTTAGTTGAGAATGCTGTGAACATTTGCCTTTCACTTTTTTTGTGGGAAAATGCATGGCAGCAAATTATTATTCCTACCTATTCCTTTATTATTCCTACCTAGTCCTCTTCCAAAGGAATAGCAAACAGAAGATTTTCAGTCCTACCTTTCAGCTATTGGACAGGATGATTCATCATGGGTCTCCTCAGTGCACACGCATACCAACCAACACATATGCACATATAACTGATCATTATTTATGCCTGCCATCTGAGTAGGGCATTTGTGTCACTTTATGGCAACCGCATAGTTGCTGTACTAAAATAAGATATGTCTTACTGTAAAAATGTCACAAAGCTATTAAATGAATGTCACTGTGAAATAAGCAATTATAAGAACAATTAGTGTTTGGAATTTTTTTTCTGTTTACATGATCTAAATTTGAAGCTAGCCATGCTTGGAGCAAATTATGAAGAATGGACTGAATAGCCCCCAGTGGTCCTTTCCAACCTAAATTATTCTGTGAGTCAGTGATTCTAGGAAATTTTAATTTCCTTCATTTTGACTTGGAATGTAGTAGAGTGAATATATTATATGTAACATGTCTAGAAGAGTATTTATTTGGTAGGTAATACTAGGAAATCTTTTTAATGAGATGAAAATAGGATTTTACAATGCACAGGAACTAATATATGTCAATAAAATGAAATAAATGTTTAAATAAATGTTTAAATTTAAAAAAATAGGGAAAATAATAATTTTTTTAAAGGCTCATATCAAGACAATTGCATCAGGAATTTACTAAACCGAAAAACCCAACTAGAAAAGCCCTTGATTACTAGCAGAGAAAGAAAATGCTATCCTTGGTGTTCAGTTGTCATTTTCATACTATCAGCAAGCCTCAGAATAACAGAATTATTTAATGTTTTTTACATGCAGTGAAAGTGGTGAAACCTCCTCCTGTTCTGACTTTATCTGTTAAGCCACAAAGAAAAGCGGGGGGAGCCTTGGGTGAGAGAGAGCAAACCACAGTTTTAAAGCAAGGTTTTGGGTCTAAGAAAAAGAATGGAAGTTCAAAGGTAAGGATGGTAGTGTCTACCCATTACCCACCAATTTGTACATTGCCGTTGCGTGTTTCATATGAGAACAAGTATTTCACTTCTCTATGACTTTGGAAACAGAATGCATTTGGGAAAAGAAGCGTCTCTCAAAAACCTTCACAAGACAGGAAAATGAACCTTGGACAGAGCCATGTAGTCTCCAGCAGTATTTGTTACTGGTGTATGGGGTTTGTTTGATTTGTTGGTTTTGAACAAGGATAGGTTTAGATGGCAAATAAAAATCAATTCCTGGTGCAAAGATACCATAATCCTCTGCATATCAGGATGAAAATGAGTTACATTGCTTCTCTCACCATCCTTGTTTGAGTGTGCCAGCTGCCTGAAGCAGAAACTATGTTACAAAGGGCAATCTATTCATGCAACGTTCTGCTGAAAAGTACTCCCTCGATGTGATGCAACTGGAGCTTATGGTAAGGTCACCAGCCTCTTAAGAGACACTACTGCTCTCTGCCCTGTTTTCTTAAACATAGCTTTCTAAAGCAAAGCAATTTCGGGAACTTGTAGTTCATCAGCTGTGTCATATCATAAATCAGATCTCAGAGGGATCTTGTGATAGCCTTGAGGATGTAAGAACTAGCTGAACTCAGTACAGAAGTGGATTGAGACAGTATGCACCATAAAAATGTGACACAGAAAAAACCTGTCATTTATGAGTTGTACTAGAAAGTCTTAAAAGACGCAGAAAATGCTGATGGCATTTAGGAAAAACATTGTAAAATACATAGGCTGTGGGAACAAAGGTATATGGTGAGGCAGCCATAGGAAACACCATGGTTAAATGCAGGACAGAAGAACTGCTGCTACAGCAAAACATTTTCTTGGAAGTTGATGAGAGGAAGTGCTATTAAAACAGTGTGACATGTTCTGAAACTGTGGCTATTCCTGCATGAGTCTGAATTGAATTACTGACAAGGGTCTGAACTGTGGGAAGATAATCTCTTGTCTCAAATCAAGGCGCAGCACCTGAGGACTACAGTCTACATTTTTTCTGGAAGGCCAGGAAATAGAAAATGGTGGTCCAAGGAGGGCCAGTATCTCTGCAGAGTTGTCTTTTCACAGTGCTCACTCAGCACAGATGCCTTAATAGATTCGCAACTAAACTGCCACACAGTGAAACTCCAGTCTAAGTGAGCCCATGGTGTGCCTTGCTCAAATTATGTGCCTTAATGTAGCCACAATGGTCTCTCAAAATGAAAAGAAAATGGAAGAAGTTGGAGAGCAAAACTGTGGCTGGTACAGGTCCACAAGAAAACTGAGCTACAGGGATAAATGTGGTACATTGATCTCTGAAAACAAAGTTGTAAGCAGTTGTCCTTGGAGAGCATTTCTTCTTTGAGTAGAGAGTGACAGAGGGACGTCTGTGTGAACACTGTGCATAGTGTTTCATGTACTCCTCTACTCCTCTACAGTGTTAAAATCAGGAGAGCTGGGGAAATATGGGGCCTGTTGATTTCACTCAGTTTTACTGAAAGCTTCCCCTATTTTTTCTCTGTGTGTGTGCACATGTGTTGTTGCTAATGGTTTGCAAAATGTTGCAAAGTATTGTAGAATAGCATTTCTGTGATGGAGAAGGGAGCAGGAAGAAACCTTATTCAAAAGAAAAGTCAAGGAGCTTATAGTCTACAAGGAGCTATAGTCTTTTCTGCAAGCTGGGAGTCCTCCTTTATTTCAAGCTAGACAGTATCATGTGTACTGAATTTTTAAAAGAACATTTAAATTCTCTGCTTTCATACAATGCAACCTTAATCTGCTTCCACTAATTGTAGTAGGAACAGGGTCAGGCTAAATCATCTATGTATCAGAGTGCCGTATGTTAATGTAAAAAATTAAATGGGAATGAAGTAATTCCATTCAGCCTGGTGAACTTGTTTTCTGCACAGTGCTATTTTCATTTTTATGGCCAGTTCATAGAATCTCAGTGAGCCTTGGCAAGAAGGAGAGACAAATTTTGGAGGTAGGCTGAGATAGGCATCCCTTTCAATAGGAGTATTAATTCTGAAGCCTCAGTATTTCTTGAAGAATTCACCCTTCTTCCATGAAGACAGTAGGATATTCAGTTTGTTGCCCTGTTTCTGTCAAAAGACATCTCGTTAAGTCAGGTTACACTGGTGATGAGGCCAATGTGCTTATAGGAAAAGAAAAAAAAATTCTTTCACAAATTCCAAATGAGATTAAAGATACCTCTATAGTAGATCTGTTGCGGGGGTGTCTTCACAGAAATATATGTGATCCATAGCTCTTAATTTTTTGTTGGATTATATCCTGTAGTTAGATGTATGAGTGGGATCCAAGCCCCTGCTATGCTTATCTTTGAACAGGCATTGCAAAAAGAGGCCCACTCCAGAGAGCTGTATGAAGAGAGGCAGGTAAAGGGCTTAGGTCAACCAGTGCCTGCCTCTGTGCTTAGTACTGTTGGAGTGCTTCTTCTTTTTGTAGCTTCATTCTCCCTCTGTTGGCTTGCACACCTTGACCTTGATTCAGTATTGCTGTGTGGCAGGGCAGGGAAGCATGGTATCCCTCAGGGTTGTTTCTGGGACTGGACAGTCAGGCTTAAAATCAAGTTGGGGATTTCCATAAAGAAAAGCCTGAGTCTCAGTGCTTTCCCTGCAGTCAGATTCCAGCTAGTGTCAGTTACTTCTGTTCCATAATGCATCAAGAAATACACAGATTCAATGGACAAGAGTAGTGCAGTGCTGAGAAACCTGCTAGGACTCTGCAGAGCCTGGTCTTTGGCCAGTGAGTTCAGACTTTGCATAATAACTCTATCTTATAGCAGTAGACTAAGTCTGCAAATTCTTTCTTCCCATATGCGCTCAAAGAATGTAGGCCTCAGTTAGCGGGTCTACAGGTTTTCCAATTCAACAGTCCTAATATGTCACCAGCCTTTATTTTTATTATAATCTGAGTAGAAAGCTTTAAGTTCTGTGCTTGCAGTCCATCATGTTCAACTCACCTGGCTACAGCTTATGTGCTAGAGTCTTCTCATCTGCAGAAGAGGTGAACAAGATCCTGGTGGGGTACTGTGATGCATCATTAATTCAGTCCACTAGGACCTTGTTTCATGTGTAAGAAAGAAAAAAGAACATTCTCCAACTTTAATGTTTCAAATCAGTTTTTAATTCATAGATCTAAACACCTAACAAGCAGGTGCAGCCCTCTGTCATGCCAGAAAATTGCTAGCTGATTTTATTTACATACTTACATATATTTACTTACATATGTCCACTACTTGCATGATAAATCTGGATAGAGTACTTTCCACTGAACATTCCTTCTAATTTCAGGACCTACTTTACCTGTGTGAAAAGTTATTTTACTCCTTAGAAAACTATTGTCCCACAAAGGAATTAAACCATATAGTGCCATGTCCTTGTGTTAAGTCCCATTAAAGATTACTTGTAGATTCTCAAATGAGGTGAATTAGCATGTATTTATTGAAGCCATTAGTTTATTTATGTATTTGAGTTTATTGATAGTAAATGCAGACAAATATGTTTAAAGGATTCCCTTTCTGGAATGTTATGAATTAAAGTGTTAAATATTCCTGGCATAATTATTCATACAGTCAATAGGCAAGATTTAATTGAATTTTACTATTACATTTCCACATAGACCTATTAAATAATCACAAATGCATGTAAACATATTTCTGTATCTACAAATAAAAGTACTTTCCACTATAGGAGATAAGAAAACACCTATGAGCCCTAAATACCACAGAAATAGTATCCTAAACACTTTGATCCATTTTAATACTACTATGCAGGAAAATGAAGTCTTCAGCAAATCTTCCCTATATTAAGAGTTATTCATTTGAAGAATTATTCCCCAAATCTCCCAACTAAGTGGTAACATCGTTCCTGGTAGAATCCACTTTATATACTTGAGTGCTAAAATTTACAGTGCATTTCTCATTTGTTTATAATCCATCCTCAAATAAGCAATTAACTAAAATAGCTGCTCTTGTAAATGGAATGTAACAGTAGTTAATAATTTATTTTTTCTGATTCCAGTGTGCAAGAATGTGAAAATAAATGACTAATTTGTTGTTGATATGGGAAGCAATTTTAATCTTTTATGTTGGTGTGCTTATCTCTGAGAAAGGGAGTTGGAATTCTTCAGTGGGCTGTCTGTGAATATTATTGAGGCAATGTTGAAAGTAAAGATAATTGAAAAAGGATCTAGTTACAATTTCCTCTTCTGTATCTAAGATCCTTTTCAAGAACCCTCTAAGCAAATTGTTAGCCAGTATGAAGCAGAGTATTATTTCAGGTCTAAACCATTTATTTATTAATTGAACATTAATTGCTTCTGTTATAAGACAAAAAAGTCCATTGTTACAAATAAGCTAAAAGAGCAATTTGGCTCATTTTTAATAAACATTTTCAAAAAGGTGACCTAATGACCAATATGGGTGTCATTGCTACTTTAATTAGGATTTCAGAAGAGGTGGTTGTCTTTTTGTATTCTGCGGCCATTTCCCTGTGCCCTACTCTTAGGTTCATGCTTCCATTGAAAGTTCACCAATGTTATTGAAGATCAGACCTGGTGATTGCAGTGGAAAATTAGTGTTCTGCCCTTATCACCAGCACTGCCTGATGCAATACCTTAAGTATATTTTTATGCAGCCTCCTTTTTAACTCAGTGTATCTGAAGGTAGACAGAATAAAGAATGGAGCCCTGGTCAGCTCCACCAGTCCCAGCTCTGTTGGTCAGATGTGTAGTCCAGGAACATTCTTCCACATGTGTACTTCCAAGAAATAATTAAAAGTCATTGATACTGGATCTACTACTTATCTCACTCAGTGAATCACAGTGTATAGAGGATAATTCATTTAAAGCAATACCTCTCAAGGTCTTTTGGTACTACTGTTGATGATATAGTGGTCAGTAAAGAAATAGTAAGGAAATCTTCCTAGCAAAAACCAAGAACAATGACATGACTTGCCCCTTATGCACATGCATACTCATCCATACTAGCTACGTAATTATCACACTGCCTTTTTCATTATCTTCTCCTGTACAAGCCACTCTTTTGTTCAGACAAGAACTGAAATGTCTAAATGTGCTGCTAAGTCCATTTAGAAAATAAGAATAAGAATTCTTACATTTAGAATTCCAAGAAGAAAAGTGGCCATTATTTTCTTAGGCAGAAACAATGACTTAAGAACTGCTTCTGAGTATCTTTCTTTGGTGTAATCTAGCTGCTGTCTCTCTATTCTTCTCTTGCACCTCACTGATTGCCACATTTTCAGAGCACTCATTCTACCTTACAATTCCTACCCCGATAAGAGGATACCTTTCTTTGTGCTTATATAGCACCTAGGATTGTGAAACTTCTGTCCACTCAAACCTTCTTAATGATGTTTTAGTATGAATAAGTGGTGAGTGCTATCTTAGCCACTAGCCACTGCACTAACTCCAGTAGCTGAAGCAGACTTCCATTCTTTTAATATCTTTGCATCCCTCCTATAGTTTCAAAATTAGACTTTGTAGATCCCCAGATACAGCAACTCATGAAAAGTAATTTCTGGGTCCTTCTCATTACAGCTGTCTTCTTTTGTTTGTGGTGCAGCAAGAGCAGGAATAAAGAGGAGTGTAATGGCCTGACCCACCAGTGGCCAAGGCCAAACCAGCCACAGGAGGTTGTGATACCTCTGTGATATCATACTTAAGAAGCAAAAGAGAAGTTACAGTGCAGATGTAATTGGGCTCAGAGAAGAGCAGAGTTAGAAAAGGTAAGAGGAGCAACCCTGTAAACATCAAGGTTGGTGAAAGATGGACAGAAGCTGCTCCAGGTGCCAGACCTGCTGTGCCCCTGCTGTCCATAGAGGTCCCTGAGGATGTAGAGATCCACCTGCAGCCCCTGGAGGAGATCTACACTGGAGCAGATGAATGCCAAAACGAAGGCTGTGACCCTGTGCTGTAAGAGGCTCCTGGCAGGACCTGTGAATAGAGGAGCACATGCAGCAGCAGGTTTGCTGATAGCTGTGACCCTGTTGGCTATGCACACTGTTCTTGAACACTGCCATGAGCCAGCTGTTCTTGAGGACTGCACCTTCATGAAGACCTGCAGCCCATGGCAATGACTCACACTTGAGAGGTTTCTGGAGAACAGTCTCCTGTGCAGGAACCCAATGTGGGAGCAGCGGAAGGAGTCCTCTCCCTGAGAAGCATCAGAAACTATCTGTGATGAACTGATCATAACCCCCATTCTCCATTTCCCTGCATCACTAGAGGGGAGGAGGTAGATCCCAGAGAGGAGGTAGATCCCAGGAAGTAGGAAGGGATGGGGGAAAGGTGTTTTTAAGATTTATTTTACTTCTCATTATTCTGCTGTGAATTTAATTGGTAATAAATTAATTTAGTTTCCCCAAGTCAAACCTGTTTGGGCTATGACAGTAATCTGTGATCTCTCTCAGTTCTTACCCCATGAGCCTTTTGTTATATTTTCTCTCCCTTTTCCAGTTGTGGCACCTATCATCCAGCCAGGGTCAACCTGTCCCATATGATCTTGTCAGCTCGTTATGACTGACTTTGTTTTCTCTTTGGAAAATAATACAAGTGGAAATTAAACCATTTTAGTAAGAAAACTATAAAATTTTAACATTTGCAGTGGCATAGATTTTTATTCTTCTCTTTCTTGTTTTTTGGAGGAAAGTCCATTCTTCCTTTCTTCTTGCAGTCTAACATGACTGTATTTGTTTAACTATAAATATAGTGTTCCCCTTTACTGATTGCATAGAATTTCATTTTTTACAGAAATGTAGAAAAATGTTTTGTACTTTTTCAAACAATATGTTCTCAATTATGTTCGATTGTAGTGAAATTCTAGTTGATGCTGTTCATACCAAAACTGTTGCATATAGATATTCTCAAGCGCTTTGAGTAATAACATTATAAGTGGTTCTCCTACTCTTCTATGAAGGGTAGCATTTACATTCCTGTAGACTTCCCCACTAAACACCTTTCTTGAAATGTCTCAATAATTTAGATACACTTCTGACAAGTCACTTACCTTTGTACGTACAATAGGTAACTTTCTCTCTTTTTATTTTAAGGAGTCTTATTCCAATAACTTTCTATATTGGTACAAAAAAGCCCTGAACAGTCTAGTTGTTCCTTCTTTTTGCATACACCAGAAAGTGGCATCAGAGCATGTAGAGTATACATTTTTTTTTATACTTGTAAACTAATATACAAGTAAGTGTATGAACATTGCTACTGCCCTGTTTATTTTACACTGCAGAGGAGGTGCTATTATTGGCTTCAGGCTCAAATGTCATCTGGATTTGGAGTCTTCCAGATTATGATTTCATCTCTGTAAATTCTAGTTTTCATAAGGCTGTTTATATGCACTGTAAACTGAAATATTCAGTCTGAAATAGTTTCAGACATAAAATGCTAATCAAAACATTTTACGGTTGAGTTATACCTGCTCCTACTCTTTTAAAAATTCTGCTAGTGAAATTGCATCATTGTATTTTTGATTAGATGCCTAACATTTCCTTGTTTGTGTGCTTCCTCTATGCAGACAAACCACCATATTCAGTTGAGCAGGGCTTAGGACTTGAAAAGAGACATTATTTTCGGAAAAAAATCAAATAAAATAATGTAATTTTTATTCTTTCCAATACAAGCTTATCACTGGGGATTTTATTAGTTTAAATCAGTTGCCCCCTTGAATTTGCTAACTACCTTGAAAGATTATGCAGTTCCTTCAAATTCCAGGATAAATGCCATTTTAAGATGGTACAGAATGGGGATTGGTGAGCTTTTGTATGTCTCACTGAGCAAAATAGGTGACAGGAAGCAGTTCTGCCTGCTTAGACATTCATCCAAGTCCCTCTATAAGGACTGGAAGGACATCCATTGACTTCAGTGGGAACTGGATGAGTCTCTAAGCGTCAATAAAACCAAAGAATTCTCACAGTGAATCGGCCTATCTGGCACGCATTAAAATAAACTATTGTAAATTTTGAAAATGACTCTTCTTGCAGCATAGGCCAATTGGTCAGCTGCAAATTTGGCACAGCTGTACAGCATGTGTCCTGGGCAGTCCACAGGAACATGATGTTCTTTTTCACTCCTGAGAGCTTTGGAGAATGAAAGAAAGGACTCAACCCATTGCTGAAGAGTAAATGCTGAAATAATGGAGCTAAATAAAGAAATCAACAAAAGGCTTACAAAGGTAACATTTATTTTGGAAGAAAATAAATTAACAAAACCCCCAAAAGATGAAACATTTTAAAGGCAAGTGTACTGCTTAATTGGGTGTTCTGGAAAGAAAAGAAAAAAATTCAGAAAATTCTCTGGCAGAAGCTGATGGAATTTGACCTTTATATCAATGCACTGTAGAAATAGGACAGAATTCCTGAAAAAAAATATTAAGCATGTAATTTTCATCCTTTAACCATCTGTGTGGAGAGTGAAACTCATCCAAAGAGAGGAGAAGCTACTGAGCCCTAGGCATCCACAATGCTGTGAAGAAATGCTGCTGCTCTGTCTTCAAATAGAAGGATGATTTTGCAGCACAGACTCCTAGAGGAGCCTTTAAAGCCTTGCGCAGTGGGTATGAACTCTAGAAAGAACAGGTAGACAGATTTTCAACTGCATATAAAGACGAGCAAAAAATTACAGTTGAATATTGTTTTTCATGTAATGTGCAAATAAAGCACAGCACATGCACACTTGGGCTTTAAAGCAGCCACTGAAAAACTGGTTTTGGTTGCCTTGATTTCCCACAAAGGAAGCTTCTCATGCTTAGAAAGCTGGACGAATGTCATTAATGGAAAAGGAGCTTCACCACAATAAAAGAAATGCAAGGTTCAGTATCTGTATCATGCTGTTAAACACTAATCCCAAGAGACCTTAAATCTAGCTCAGCATTTTGCAATTACGTAGCAAAAGATACTTTGGACTTCCTTATGTCACGTATTTGGGGATAGTCTGCACAAGATATCACAGCATATATGATTAATAGCTAAATATCCCTGTGACCTAGAGATAACTGCTTCTCTCCAAGATAAGTGAATTCCTGAAGAGTCTCTTTGCAGTTGTTAAAGGGTATTAAAAAGTCACTGTTTAAAAAAAACACAATTTTATATTAGCATTTTAATTCTGGGGGCTTTAGAACCCCAATGTTTCATCTGTGTTTTGTTTTGCTTTTTACTTCCAGCTGTTGCATGTGATCTGGAGTTCTCCTCCTTCTCTGCTTCCCTCCTGGCTCTGAATGATTTGTGACTGAATTCCAAAGACCTAGCGTGACAAGAGCAGAAGAATACATTAAAAGACTTTTTTTAGAGGTAAACTTAAAACTCTCTTTTTTGCTAATTCTACCTTTTTATTTCAGTGAAAAAATCTGACCACTAGTAGTTTAATTTGACTCATTGATGCTAATGGTCCATGTCCACCTCTGTTTCTATGGAAATGGATGCCAGCCTGAAGAGGGGGAATGGTTTTAAACACATTCTTCATAGAAGCTGTTACCTATCAGGTGTCCTTTATCAGTTAAATCTGACTTAGAATGGTAGCAAAACAAAAGTGCTGCTAAATGGATTCTAATACTGCTAGTTGAGGACCAAATTTACCAAAATACATTTTTCAAGTATATGTAGAAGAAAATCCCAGGTTCACTGGCTTCTTGATCCTGATTTGTTATTGTCTTGCATCAAATGCAATAATTCACCAGATCAGAAAGATTATATCAAATGCTATGAAAATAGGATGGGTGAATAAAGCATTATCAAAATGGGACAAGATTGCGCCATTGTTCTCTGTAAACAACCAGGCAAGGTGAGAAGGAAAGAAGGGTGAAAAACTGGCAAATTTCAAATATCTGCTCTTAAAGAGCATAGACATTGTTCCTCCACAGGAGCATTGGCTCTCCATAGAGGTTTTGCAAGTACGGTCTAATGCAACATTTCTCTCTGAAAGCTATCACTGCAGGAGCATTTCCTTAGGCTGAGTATGTTGGTGTTGTGTAGAGGATTTTTTCTGATTCATGGGTAAAATTCCAGTTGGTTCAATAGATAGTAGTATTTACACCTGAGAGCAAAATTGTTTCTAAAGATATAGAGAAAACTTAAAAGCCTTTTCTTTTTCCCAGCAAAAGATTGAAAGACTTTATTGAAGATATCCCATTCATGTTCTCCAATCTGCATAAGCATGTGTACACATGATCTTGGTCTCATATAAAACAGTGAGGAAGCATAACACAGAATGAGTATTTACACCGAGTAATATAATGAATACAAGTCACTTCCACTTTTTAATTAACTTCTCTGGCACAATATGTGAAAGCAGAACACATGTCCTGGCATGTATGCTATTTCAGCAGATTGTGGAATATTGCTGCATGCTTGTTTTCATGACTCTTTTATGGGTTCTCCCATTGGCTATCAACTGGTTTTAGGTTATTTGAGTCAGATATAATCTAATGTGCAGCATGTGTATTTTAAAGTCTGTAACTCTAGTGGACATACTGTAGTGCCTCAACAGCATAGCCTCTGATAGATTTAACATACTGAGTATTTTGTATAGTGCATGACCCATGGATTCCATATGTGCTTCTCATCATCTGAGGTTTTGCCCTTCATGCCTCCCATATTGTGTTCTTTGTCCATCCACTCCATTGATTAAGTGGCAATGGGCTTCATTGAAAACAGTGCTGACCAGTTTGCACCTGGTTTGAGCAGCTGGCTTAATATTGATCTTAAGACAAAGAAATATTTTTGACAATTTGTTCCAAAAACTTTCTCTGAGTAGGACTTTTGTCCTGGGACAATTCCCACCTAGAAAAAATGATGTACCTTTATGTGGCAAGTTTTGATTTTCAGATTCACTGAATGGACTAGAAAGAAATTCTTTCCTTGTTGAATTTATGCTTTCTGAGGTGGAGTAAGAAAAAGAAATGTGGTAGGGCCTTTTCCCCCCAAATGCTATGGGAGTCTGTCACAATCTACAGACCCTTATTTCCCTCACTGAGCTGCTAGGATGTACTGCAAGAATCCCTGATCGTAGTACTGTGGAGAAAACTGAAGTCACAGGACATGAACATTAGCATGTATCTGATCAATCAAATTTGGCAATATTGACAGTAGAGCTATTCAGCTGAAAACCAACATTGTGTTTATAAATTAGTTGAAAAAACAATTTTCTGTTGAAATTAATTTTGCACAAAAAAACCCCACTCTCAACCAGTAATATCTGAAAGGCCAATACTCTGCTAATGGCAAAGTATTTGGTTGCTGCTTTTGTACAGATGGCTGCATAACATTCACAGAATGAATGATTCTAGAAGCCAGTTTTTCAAATGTCATCTTCTACATATGTAAGTGAAAATGGGTCCCTGTATATCACTTGTGCATGCAAATGATAGACCTAGCATTTGCACATCAAGCACAGATCATCTTTGGGCATTATCCTACAGATGGGCAGATACAGTGTGAATCATATTTATTCAAAGAAATGCAAGATAAAATCCCTTTAGAAAGGCAGTCCCTTGGTTTGTCTACTCCCAGGAACATACAGTTGCTGAGGTAAGCAGTTACTCCTACACAATTTTGTTAAGAGAATTTTTTCATCCTCTGAATATGTTCTCGTTAATCCTATTTTCCAAAGGTATGCTACCTTTTTTGTGAGGCTATTGCATAGCAGAAAAGAAGAGAAATTTAAAAATTAATATTGGCTTGGGCTGTCAATAATTATGCACTTACCTCTGCACAAAAATTGAAGTAAAGAAAATATGCTGGGTCAATATTAGAATACTGGATTTTTAATTTTAAAAATTGTGATATCCTTATCTTTTATCTGTCATGTCATTAATGATGCCTATTTGGCTGAGGAGCTAAGGCACATTATTTATGCTTTTGATGAAATTTAGCCATATGAAAGGCATTTTCTTCCCCAAGTCTATTTATTTGTGAGAATAGATCTTTTACCAGAATAGCTAAGACTAAGAAATTTTTGTCTCATCAGATCTAAGCTGATTCCATGGGCTTCTATACCAGTTATTTAGTCATAGATTGGAAATAAACATCTTCATTGAGACTCACAGTAATTTGGAATGGTGTTAAATTTCTAATAGTATGCTATGTACAAATGTGCTAATACAAATGTGATAGCTGGACATGCATCATATGTAATCACATTGAAAGTTTTATTATTGCTTCACTGAGTGCTAGAGAAGTAGTGAGGGTTTACTCTTACTGAGAGTAGGAGCAGTTCTCCAAATAGTAGCATTTAAAATGTGCAGCATGCAATAAATTACTTTTTGTCTGAAGGATTTAAATAGTATTTATATTTCAAAGAAAAAAATCACAAAACTTTTCCTTGTTTAAACATAATTCTTTCCATGCCATCATTCTGAAGGAAAGGGATATCAAACATATAATTTTAAGCTTTTGTAGGTATTTATTGTTGGCTTTGCTTCAGTATTCGTGATATTTTCAAGGAACTTAGTTAAGTGTGCCTTATTAGCTCATTTGTCAGCTATTTGATTTCAATAGTGTTAACACAGGTGAAATAAAGTTCATGGAAAGTATTGTATTTCTAAAAAACAGACAGCTTAGCACATTCTGTGTTAGTCTGGTCATAGGACAAGGGGACCTTATCATGACATACTTGGTTTTATTACTAGAGGCAAACCTTTTTGTATGTGGTGAGCTATTTGACTGTTACAGTATTGCATTTTGGATAGTGAGCCATAAACATGTTTGTGGGCTTTCAGATGTATAAAAAAAATCAAGGACTTATATAATCACCCATGAAGAAAAAGAAGAATTGAGTGCAATTTTTGTTTGGATTCTGTAGGGAGTACAGCTCAGATGAGTGTTAGCTTTCTGCCTGAAGGCAACACAATTTTTAACTGATTTTAGATCTTTGCATGTGCGTAGCTAACTTAAGAGGGCTTCAAAAGGCTTTCAGAGTTCATGGTGCTGTTTTTTTTTTTGCTTAATGATGAACTTAACAGCACTTAAACAATGTAAGGTAACAAACAATGTAAGAAGATACTGGAGAAAAATCTACATCTTCTGAGTCCAGGGAGAAGGGCTAGAAGACCCAAAATAGTGGACAGTGGGTGAAGTTTTCCTAGAAGTAGTAACACTCCAACAACAAAGCAAGATGTCAACCTGGGTGTAGCAATAGCTACATAATATTAATATTTCCTTCCTCTTCTCCCCACAAATAGATTCAGAAATAAAGGACCCTGTGACTTCTTCCCCTTTGAACTGAAATTATTTTTTCCATATGTCAATTTCTGTAGTCATTTGTAGGATGAATATGACATAAACTCTGCTAAGAAAAGGGCAAAGAAATTGAGAAACTGAGTCACATCTTCAGTAATGAATAATTTTGAATGGGAAAGGAGCAGACCAAAGAAGTATGACAGGAATTAGTGTTAAGACATGAAATTAGTGTTTTACTATATAGCTATCTCCAACAATAGAAATTTATAGTGGAGTTCATAATCTAATTCAGTTCTTATCATCTGAGAGGAGCATTTCTTTATGCTATTCTCCTTTAAGTCCCACCATGCATTTTATTGAACATGAAAGACAAACATTTATTATAGACAATGTTTCTCCTACTTTGAAGCAAAATACTGGACCACATAATCTCTTGAGAATCTTTTCCTATTTTCTTTTGGTTGATTATATTGTTGGAGGCATCTTCCCTGTGTTCCTACAGCTTTCTTTGATGAAAAAGCAAAAATACAATTAATTAAAATTAAAGTACTGTCTAATTTTCTGTGAGAAATTCATTAATGAAAAAGTAAAACGCAGAAAAGAAAATGGTATCTGTCTCTTCTTGAATCACTGTCACTCCATTACAAACAAGTTAATTCACTGATGTGGAGATGCACTTTCTTCTTTCCTCAGTGCAAATCCTAGTTCGGGATTTGTATTGCCTTGCAAATGATAGAGGCCTGATGACTTGATATTTGATATGTTTGCAGCTAAGTAAATTCAAGACCAGTCTTTACTAAAAACATGCAACTGTGCAGCAGATCTGAATTCTGTGTTGGGCATAAAATTTCCAGAATAGGCAACTTGTTCACTTTATTTAGTGTACCTTTTACTTATAAATTCTAGGCATCCTCCTGTAAAGTATCTACAAGAGATGGAACTGTATCCAAGAACTGACAGCTATTCAGAAAGGACAACAAACTAATGTAAATTCACTTTGAAGTCATCAAGTGCCAAGGGATCTTATCATAAGTCCTACCAAATTTTCTGGATTCTTTATACACGTGATAAACAAAAACCAGACAGCATTCTGTGGTCAGACATGATCTCAGAAAGCAAAGTCTGCTCCTCTTCTTTCCAGTGCTATTGCTCCATATAATGGTTATTGGGCCACTGAACTCTGTCACATTTCAATAGCCTTTCCACGTATTGAGTGCCAGGTTTCTTACAGAGAATTCTTAAAATGGCAGGTATCCTTGACCAATACTTAACCATCCAGATTTCTTGAACTCAAGTTCTTTGACTCACAAGTTGTTGCAGTTGAGATGGACATGACATGACACTCCGTGGTTCATGCATCAACAGTGAATTTTTACTGATTATAGCTCTCTTTTATATGGTTTTCAAATAATCTCGCAGTTGATCCCAACTGACTAAATTTTGCTTACCACTCAGCTCACTAGCCAGTAGCTGCCTGCGTCCATGCTTGTTTTAATTTCCCAGGTTCTCAGTGCTTCCTTCTAGGGATGTTTACTTCTTTCCCTTAACAGCACAGACTGGTTGAGTTATAGTTAGAGCTACCCATGACTGTGAGGCCAGATGTTGGCCATCACAGTTCTCCCTTTTTGTTTTTAAATGCAAAGGCAGTGTCTGTCACTCTCCGTAGGGCCCTCCCAGACAGGATGACAAACACAGCACAATGTGTGAAATAATCATGATCGCACAAATGATAAGTCTAATTTGAAGGAGGCTTTTCACCCAACTCAACAAGCCTAGCCTTACTAGCCATTGGTCTATCCCACATACCATCAAAAGTTTTTGCAATCATGTCCAGGAGCTAACAAAAATGAGCACAGTTTTAAAGGGTGGCATGCTGCACACTGTTCACATCTATGGTTGAACTGCTCAAACTAAAGGAACTTACAAACAAGTTAACTCAAAAAACTTTCAAAGGTAACATTCAAAAATGTAAGAGGCAACATTTCACTGCCTTGTCTCAGTTTGGTCTTACAGGTCATGCCCAGGTGTATAATTAAAATTTACATGTCCTTTTGCTAGTCATGTCCTTAAATTGTTTGATTCTTCAGGTTTAAGTGTGGTAATGGGTGAATTGTCTTCCAGTTGTTGACAATATCCAATATCTGTCCATTTGTTAGGTCATGTTGAATGTAATTGAGAATTTTAAGAACATCTAAAGCTTTTGTGGCAGGTATATACCATCCCTACACTCCCCCTTCTTTTTTTTTTTTTTCAGTAGTATACTTTACATAATTATTCAATGGTAGTGGTACACATAATGAATATTTCCCCATTTCAAACATTGAAATCTGAATGTTGATGTTGTTGAAAGGGCTTTATTCTTTTGTTACAGCATTAGCTTAATTTTGTGTTGGTACATGGGTATAATATTGATAGATATGTGCCAGCTGCCTTACCCAAAGATAAAAGTAGTTTTTCCAGTACTGCATGTATCTTGTTGTGGAGCTGTCCAGGCAGGGCTAGCTAACCCATCATGTCAGGTATTTGAATCCTAGTCCTGAGCAGTATACACAGCTGTACAACCTTGGTCAACATGTTTCAAATCTGAGAAAAAATGGTGTCTATTTCAAGTACTATGAAGTAGATGAAAGTATCTGAACAAGGTGGCAGAGCTCATTTTGTCATCTAGCCTTGCCTATTATACTGTTTAGGTTTCTACACACTTCAGAGTCCTAATTATTTAGCCAGACTGTAGACCATATGCTTTAAATAAGTACCAATATCAATTTAACAAGTTCCTTGACAACTTAACAGTCAAGTGCCATCACCTATTTAACAAGTAAGTTAATCGAGATGTTGCACACAGAGCAATTCCCCTGTAAATTTAATTAATCCCTCACAACTGGCTCAGACTTGCTGCCCTTCAAATACTTGCCCAGAAATTTAGAAGAGGTAGCATATTTAGTGAGGAGATGAAAGGGAGGGAGAGATGACTAGTCTCTTGCTTTGGTTAGTGTTTGTAAATTGGTCATCATAATTGACAGTTTTATACATTGCACTGTGTAGGATACACTGTCAGGCTGAGCACCTGAGTATCTTGTTCAGGCACATGAAATTTGCACCCATGTCAGTTGTTAATTACAGTGGTTTTGTGTGGATACATATATGTATCCACATATGCATCAAAGCCTTGAGATAGAAAATATAATTTCACACTTTGTTAAATATTACTAATAGATTAGGAATGCCTTGGTTGATCTGATTTTGTGGGGTTGTGGTATCTCTTATTTTTATGGCAGTCTGTAAGATATAAACTCTGTACCCCACACATACCATCTTCAAATGAAACAAAACACCTTGAAGAAAATTCTAAGTTTTTTGAGAGTTACAGCCCATATTTTGTTTATGTATAGTAATTATTTATTGAGTTAGCACTACCAAAAGGCAGATTTGGATACCATGAAAATGCATTAGATAATTACTAGTCTGTTTGCTCTCCTGGTATTTTGTGGTATTTTATGCTGTCTTAATGGCATCACCTGAGATTCTTTGAGCACAAAAATATTTTAAACTGTAATCTGTAATAAATTTTCAGGAAATGCTTTTCAAGTTCCCACAGAAATAAATTCTTTTGAAAATGTTGAAATGACCAGGTTATAATTTTGAGGTGGCCATTGGAGAATACTGAATTCTAGTTAATTTAAACTGAAAGTATTATATATACATATAAATTCAGTCATAATATATAAAGATATATGTGACTATTGAGACTTAAGCATGACACCAAGAGGTTATTAAATACAGCACACATTCCAAGAACAGCAGGTCCAGTGGAAGAGATCACACATTTTCAGTCCATTCCAGTATGAATAATGCCAATGCTTGTATCAGCATCATAAACTGGTTAAATTGCCAAGTCAGGCTAAAGTGAAACATTTCTATGCATACAGCCATGAGTGTGAACCTTGTACATGAGGCTGTACATGAGTGTACAGCCTCTTGAGCAGGCTGTAAATGAGTTCTGAGTAGGTATGTGATGACTGCAAGCTGAACAGCAAAGAATGGCAGTGCCCAGTTTTCCCTTAAAGGGATCGTGAATTCTACTGCTTATAGTATCTACTCTGGCTCTGAAAAGAAATCACTATGAAAGTTCTGCAAGTTATCCATTGTTTCTGCATCTCTGTACTTCAGCTTCACTAACTTCGTAATTTACGAACAAGCTGCCGACCCTGAAAGCCATCTTCTACTAAGAAGCTAGCTTGTTACATGCAGAGCAATGACCTAAACTGCTTGAAATCCAAAGAAAGTATAGATATAAAAGTAAACAGGCACTAGGTATTGCTGAATTGTAAGAATCCTAAAAAGAATGCTGAGAAACACCTCCTGGTAAATGTTCATTCTTTCAAGTATGCTAATTGTCCTCAGATTCAGTTTTATTGTCATATACTAAACCATGTAAACCTTGCCGCATGGAAGCAGCCTGAATCATCTCTTTGTAGTAGGAATAATAAAGTCCACACTTGGTTCTGAATGAAATTTCTCTTGATATTGGAAAACCACAGGTCATTTTGTTGCAGTGTATCCACATAAAGAGAACTAAGAAGTCCAAGAGGGATGGCAACAATTCCACAGTTATTGAGAGTAGGTTCCAAAGTGTGATATAGGAGGTTGAAACTGTCAAGACCAGGATAGTGTAGTTGTAATATTTCATTTACTACATTATTTAATATACACATTATACTAAAGACATAATCCCTTGTCCAGTTACCAGATTCCAGACTTTACAGGTATGGTCTGTAGATCAGTGAAAAGAAGATCACCATTGCATCAATACAAAGCACAGTCTTGGTATATTCCTCAGGCTTTTTGAGCCCTGGCTGTGACACAGTGGGATGTGGTGTTCCATGGCTCTGTGCGCCAGCAGCCCTCCATTTGTCTTCTGGCTTCCGCTGCATGCTTGCTGTGAGTGTGCGTGCCAAGTGGTGGCTGTGCTGTCTCATCAGCCACAGGCAGGGCCAGGCCAAGCGGGTAAACAGCAATATGGGGCCTGGAGCTTGGATAATGGCTGGTCCCTCCATCTTCTTGCCTGGCCATTCTGCCTGTGCGCCTGAGGTGACACCCACTCCCCACATTGCTTCCCCCTGCCTCCATCCTTGCTGGATGTTCTGGTGGGCAGTGCCCATGGCACCTCAGTTGTGGCTTTCACACTCCAGTCAGTTTTTGTCTGTTTTAAAGTGTCCAACATCAGCTACCAGGTCATTAAAATGTCTTTAACCATGTTGTCACCTTGGGAGGCCAACCTAAATACCAGTTCACCAGCCTGCTCCCATGTTTGCATGTTAAAAGCAGCTTCTGTGGTTGTGCCAAGTCCATGGCTCTTACACCATGACAGTAAGGTTTGCAGAGCATGTTCATCATATTTTATCCCTCATTTGCATAAAAAGAAGGTTCATACCTGCACTAGGGCTCTTTCCTCTGTCAGGACTCTGGTCCCCATGTCCCCAGTGGATACTTTCTATTTGCAGTGGTCTGTGCTCTTGCAGCTATATGCACCACTGGCAATTCTCCAGGCTTCTTCTCCCATGGGTGCCATCTCCTGCTCTCCATGTAGCAGGGTGCTGCCAGTCATGTCAGGATCACCACTTGTCACAGCTGAGATGGACACAACACGACACTGTGGTTCATGTGGCAGCAGTGGATTTTTATTTTTTGCAGTTCTCTTTTATACGGTTTTCAAAAAAATCCTGCAGTCAATCCCAATTGACTACATTTTGGTTATCACCCAGCTCGCTGGCCAGTAGCTGCCTGCATCCATGCTTGTCAGGGATTGGCTGGTGTTGTTTGAATTTGAATCTCCCAGCTTCTCAATGCCTTCCTCCTACGGATGTTTACTTCTTTTCCCTGATGGCATAGGCTGGTCGAGTTATAGTTAGGGCTAACTATGACTGTGAGGCCTCCAGACCAGCTGTTGGCCGTCGCAACAGGTGGTTATTAATGGCTTAATGAGAGTTTCAGAATAAAACATTTGTAGTTAGGTAAGGAAGAATAATATTTTGAGATAAGTAGCTCCAGAAGAATGGGTCTATATATTGTTTGTTTAAACATCACTGCTCTGCAAACATGATAAAGAAAATAAAGCTTTAGCCTGAGAATTTGAGCTAAGTAGAAAGAGTAATAGTTATTTTTTCTTTGTTGGATAAGGAATTCTACCATTGTACTCTTTTGACTATATACTGAGAATTAAATGCAAGTATGGAAATTTTAAGTTGTCTTAGAGAAAAAATCAAGCATGGATATGTGGCAGAAGGGAGATTGTTGGATTAGAGTTTATTTTTATTTTGACGAGGTTTTTTGGGGGGTTGTTTTGTTTTGTTTTGTTTTTTGTTTTGCTGTTGGTTTTTTAATATTTCAGATAGGCCTAGAAGGTCCAAGAAAAATGACGTGTTTTGTCCTTGAATTGTTAGGTGGATTTCTGCATACAGATGAGAGAGGCAGCAGGCAGAATGTTTAGGTTCTTAACTGGGATTGGGCTTGCTCTATATAAGTGGTCACAGATGCTGCTCAATGTTTTTAGCACCCACTTTTACTACCTAAATTTTGTGACTTGTATCTCGTATTCAGACTGCTTGGTCCTTTCTCTCATATATGTTTTTCTGCATTGTGCCTCTAACTGCAAAGTGAGCAGTTCTCCCTGGTACTTGATGCCGTATCCTCTTTCAGAGGGTAGCACCCCACATTCAGTGGCATGATTTCATAGCCTCCATGGTCAATCCAAAACAACAGCCTCTTTCATGTTTTTCTGTACTCCTGGAGCTCTTTGGAACTTGTTCCCGGGAGTGGAATGCAGACTAATAAAATTCGAGAATACATGAGTTTTATAAATAAAGAACTCTCATCTGAAACACTTAAAAGGGTATTTGTGAACATTTACTGTATGCATGCACAGATATATAACCTCACTTTTCATCTCTTGCTGACTTTAAACAGTTCATCCATCCACTGGTATACATGTGTAAAACACCTCTCTTCACAGTATGCATTGCTCTGCATTTCAGCAAACACCATTTAGAATCCCATTGGCAGATGCTTCTAGAGACACATAAGCAAGAAAATTCCTACAGTATATTTCAACTTCTCCAAAGAATATTATAACTTTCAGGTTGGGAGTCATATGTAACTTCCCTGCCCTACGTCCAGTGTTAAGAGTATTTCAGTAAAAGAGAACTAAAAGAAATACACTTATCCAATCCCAGTCAAGCACATACAATTAAATCCATGCAAATCTTTCAACCAAAGAACAAGAACTGTCACTTAGGGAGTGCTACATACTTCATTTTTAATTGCTATCCCACAACTACTTCAGTCTATAAGCCAGTTTATGGCTCTGAAAAAAAAAAAAAAAAAAAAAGAGGTCAAATTGTAGATACAGTAATCACTGAGTGATAAACAGATGTTTTTAATACATCAGTGTTAGATAAAGAGAGAGCCTCTCTTCATCTCATAGAAGACTCTCTTTTTTAGTACCAAATTTGTGCTAAGTCTAGTTTTTTTGTTTGGTTGCATTTTTCCTGTTCTAAGTCAGAAATGTCAAATATCTATCTATCTATCTATCTATCTATCTATCTATCTATCTATCTATCTATCTATCTACTCAATTTGATTTTCTAAATATGTTTATGGCTTCTATTGTATCAGATTTTTGTGATCCTGTTGCATGGTCATAGGTAAGGCAGAATGAAGCCCCTGGACCTGGGAGATTGATGAACTGTACTTTGGCCCCACTGTGCAGGTTGTAGGCCAGGCAGGTTTCAAGGCATAGAGGAGAAGGTAAATCCCATGAATGTTCACTCAGGATTTGTGCATAGAAAGCTGGATCTTTATACGGAGTAGATGTTGGCACTAACCTGGATTGTTCAATACACCTTACCCTATCTTCAAAGGTAAGGTTGTTTCTCAGATTCAATGGGAGGACACTAAATCTCAGCTCCCACTGCAGAGCATTGTACATCTCAGTCCACTGCTGGCTGTATTTCTGCCTCAGATTTACTACTGCTTCTTAAGCAGATACTTCTCTGTTTAGATTTTTTTCTCATTTGGCTTCATCATCAGGAGTTTCCATTTTCACTCTGTAGAAGAAAGCTGCTATAAAATATGTTCAGTTTTCAGAACACATTGAATGTTGAGCTTGTCAGATAAGAATGTGACTTCAACAGTTTCGATAGATGCTATAAATACCACTTATAAAAATAAGCTGCTCTTATTTAAAAAGTCTTTGAAAAATGCTATGACTAAAAAATTAAATTAATGGAGATTTACAATTTCGAACCAAAATGGACTTATGCCTGTTCCTTTCTGCAACAGGGTAACTGTAAGGTTACGGCGTTTTATTCACTACAGAAACAGATGACAAAACAAGATGTACTAAGCAACCAACTAGAAGATGGCTTTTTAAGTGCTGACTCAAAGTGATTTTGGAAACATCCCCAGTGAAAAAATGATGGCCAGAGGCCAGAAGAACAGCTCATTATGAGAGGTGGGAATCAGACTGTAGAATGAAATAAGGTAAAATATTTTAAATTTCTTGTGGAATGAAGTCTTAAACCACAGATAATTGCTTCTGTCACTGTGTAAATTTTGGTGCTGTCAAAATACTTTATTATAATATGGATATTTTTTCGTAAATAGAAAATAGTAAATATTAAATGCTTAGTACAAAATCCAATTGTTACAGTAGAAAACTACAAAAGCAGAATGAAATCCAAATAAAGTATCTTGCTTTAGTTGAATCAGCATGTTTTGACACAGCATAAGTCAGTGAGGAAGCTTTACATCTTATATCACTATACTAGGAATAATTTTTGTCTTATGTACCCTAAAATACAGAAGGTACAAACATGACCTCCTATTTAACATTTATCTTTTTTTTCTGGATCAAACTACTTGGAAATCAGACTACCTTTGCATCTGTGAACAGCAAGTTCAAAAAGAAGTTTTTTAGTTTCATTTAATAAATTCATTTCTACTTTAGCTGAAATAACTTTTGAAAGTCAATCTCTCTAGGCTTTTGAAAGGTCTTCCATCACTGAGTTCTTACTGATGTCACTAACAGAAGAGCAAATTTATGCAGAAGGCAGCATATTCCCTTGGCAATAATAAACCTGTTGGTCTTGTTGGTACCTTGGCCTGCCAAATGCAATGATTTTTGTATCAGTGAGCTGTCCTATATGGCATCAGCTATCAGAAGTAATTGCTCCCAGAACAGTTAGGGTGTTCTGCAACAAATATCTCTTTGCAGTTATGGATGCTTCCAGTAACTGGAACCCTGTTTGTAAAAGGCAAGGTAACTCATTATCTGCAAAGTGTGATACATGTATCCCCCCCTTTGCATACTAATCTGAATGGTGGATTTAAAATATATAATCTCTATTATATGGAAAAAAGAGTTGTCAACAAGAACCTGAGTTCTCATTTCTAGGTAAAGCTCACAAATTCAACTGAAGAAATTGGAACTGGAAAATGGGGATTCGGGGTGCATTCCCCACCCACTGATATAATTGGCACATATCTCATTGCTGTTGGAGAGCATACAAAAAGACATTATCTAGCACACTTTGTATTGCATTTAACTTGCCCAAATGAATGAGTAACAATGAATGGCTTGAGTCCCTGGCTTAGTTCATTCTGAGGCAATGCCCAAAATCAGCTTAATCTTTCTGCATATCCATAAATAATTAAAGAACAGCCACATCAAATCTAGTCCCCATGAAAAACTTGGGATTGAATCTGCAGGACCTACATGGCTAAATGGATGAATCTGGCTATGCACCTCGACAATAAACATGGATTGCAGATACTTATATAAGCTCTCATCACCGCTTAAGAGTGTGAAGTCCTTCCAGCTCTGGGCATCTGGGCCTAAGTTCTCTAAACTGGGAGTTGCAGCAAACTTCGCCTATGCAGCTAAGGCAGACAACCTATGCTAAGTAGGTTATTACACCTCCACCCATAGTACATCGGACTTCAGTATTTGCACATCTTCTTTCTCCTGATTGAAATCAAAAGAAGCACCCTTTTAAAATTGTGTGGACATAATTGAATCCATCTTGCAGCATGACCTATGAATTGCTTTGTTGACACAAGGCAAATCCACATCAATTACTCTGTCCCAGGACAGAGGCAATGCTAATTAAGCGACCTGAAGTCCAGGTATAGAGCCCTTAGCTAGTTTCTTTATAAGTAGCACAGATGTTAGTCTCTGTGCATTCTTGGGTGTTTTAAGCTGTAACTGTAAGTGGCTTGAGCTGGAGTATTTTTAATATTTTTAATACTCAAATTAATAGTTCTTTTAAACACTTTTGGATCTTTCAGTAGAACCATCCACCAAAGATGTTCATTGCCTAAAAAAGAAGATATTAAGTTTTCCAAGCCCAGAGATACATTCATCAAGAGAGAATCCAGTTAAAAATTTTCTATTTGTATTGTTTTCATCTGCTTTTCTCAATAGCTCTTATTAAAGAGGTATTTTGACTGCTATAATTTACCCAGCTACAAGAGATTTTAAAAGGTAACTATAAGAACTTATACTTGAAATTTCCAACTTCTTTGGAGTTTTTTCCATGCTGTGACATTTTAACATGATCTTCAATGATAAAATAAGGCCAGAACCAACATACAATTTGCTTATCATACTTCTATACCAACACTGATATTTCTATTTCTTCTTCCAAATATTTGACTCATTTGTATTTCTATTGAAAAGGTTAATAAACCTTTAGTAACTCAATACTGTCAGCTTTTTACCATTACTTGTCTGCTGTGTAATTTTTAATGCCGAATTGCAGAAACAGCATGAACTGTTTCTTATCACATGAGCCAGTTATAGTGTTGTAATCTCTTGGTTGCTTATTAATACAATTCTTCAGCTACTTAAATTCTTTAACGTTGTTTTCATTGTAGTAACAGTAGAATTTTGAGTCTTCTTTTGGTGAAAAACTTTGGAATTTTTTCTGAGAAACAAATACAGCTTCACTTCTCAGTGGGTCCAAAAACTGTATTTCACAAATGCTCTGAACGATGAAGTTCATTGGTCATTAGTAATGCTTAGCATTTATTTTAGTAGGGAGCAGGGTGACAACCTGAGGCTTGTTCAGGCAGAAATGGACAGAACACAAAGTGTTCTTCCCCACTTCATGTCACATACAAATTATTAACATTCCTAAAAATTTCTCTCCCCCTCAGTCACCTCCTGATATGCATGAAGAGTCATATTTTTTTCTAATGGTTTTTTTTTTTTTTTATGCAGTCCACAGTAAGAGACTTAGCTGACAAAATGGAGGAATTGTGCCAGCAAAATTGCAAGTACAATAAGGTTTATTCATTTGAAGAATAGGCCAAGTTCTCCAATCTCTTCTATATTGTTGATTCCAGTAAACAACTCAGAATGCAATTCAGGAAGTAAAAACCATACCCTAATAGTGAGCTTCCATCTAAATCATAAGCTACACTGTCCTGTTCCCTTCTCTTTCTGCCCATCTCCTGAAAAAAAAAAAAAAAACAAAAAACAAACAAAAAAAAACCAAACCAAAACCAAAATGAATGGGAAAGACATATTACTACTTCTCCATCATCAGCAGACACTTGTGATAAGCACTGGTGATAAACACTGGTGATAAGCACTTGTGATAAGCATGTGCATCATTACCCTTGACATCCTCTTATGTAGACAAATGTTAAGCTAGTACTGGATGTCAGTTACTTGTCCTCCAAGTGACAGACCCATGTAGCTGAGCAGGTACTTCTTGCGTGGTAAGGGTTTCCAGCCTGGCAGTGTACCAAGTGGCACTTGCAAAACAGAGTGTAAAAACCATTTGCCATTGCACTGTCAGTGCTTCTGTCCTGAACTAGCAACTGTCTTCCATGCTCAGTTCAGTGATGTGCTTAAGTCAGTACCTTACCTGACCTGGAGTTTTCTGTACTGCTGTTGAGGTGATAATGCTAACAGTGTAGTTAAGCAGACAGTTTTAAATGGGACATAATAACCCAGGAATCAGTCTTCATGTAGTTCAAGACTACAAATTAAAAGAAGTGCCTTCATCAGGGGCTTCAATGCATTAGACAAAAACCTCTACAGAGCCAGAAATGCAGTTGAAACTAGGCTCAGGTGTATCCACCAAAGCTAAGGCAATTCTGGATTGAATCATTCCCTCTAAAATTTTGTTTTCTATTTGGCAGCATACTAGTCAGAACCCAAAGCAATATTCCCCAAGATGTTTTGGTGATCTGCTCTGATCAGAGTTCACACTGCGCTACTGCTTAGCACAGAAGGAAGCTCTCTGTGCCAGCTATGATGGTATCTGCAGCAACACTTCTCATTTTGCGGGTTTCCTATCAACAGCTAACAGTTGCCCACTGGACTCAGAACACACCTCGTCAGTTCTCAGCCACATGACACCACATGAATGTGCTGCTTATCTCAGCAGTAACGGCAGCTGGTTTCCCAATCCATCTGCAATCAAATGGTTTGCTGATCAGGTGTTATAAATATGGCAGTTAAGGCTGACAGACACTGCAGATGCTGCTCCTTTTTTCCTGTGCCACAGGGCAAGGTGATTTTTTTCCTTCAAACGCTGTAGATCACCACATCTCCATCCTGCGTTCTTTCCTTCATGCTGCTTCCTTCTTCCCCTGCTTACCTTTGCTCTTGTTCCATACCAAACAGAGTTATTCCTTTATATTTTTCTTCAGCTGCTCTTGTTACTTGAAAGATTCCTGTAGAATTGAGTATATCTCTCTGAAGTTGTTATTAAAGTGTGAGCAATTATTTTCCTGAGCAGTCTGATCTGTAAATAAGAAGCCCTTAATGCCTTTAAGTTAAACATGGAGATCAGGCTTTCTTACCTGACAAAAATTTGTCGATCATTTTTGGTTTCACATAAACTGTGTGAATTTTTCTGTACTGCTCTTCTGTCCAGGTTCACAGTCTGCAGACAGAAAACTGTATTTCCTCTGCTACAGCCTGAGGGCTCTAAACCAGGACCCAGATAATTCACAGCTTTTTCTTGTCTGTGACTAAGATAACAAAATCTTTTGGTTCTTACTTCTTATCTTTCAAATATGTTCCCCACTTTGTTTTGTAAATAGGCTCTGATCTTGTTTCATGTGTCTACGGAAGCATGTGCAAACGACTTGAAATGAACAGTGAAGTTTTTGCGCAAGTCTTTGCTTAGCAACAGGTAACTTAAAGCCAGAAAAACAGCCTGAATTTCAAAGGGATTGAGTAAAAAAGACCTGTATTTATGAAGTGGGTGCAGACTACATATATGAGGTGTTTTGTCTTTTATAAGTTCGCACACTAATTTAAGGCAGAATTGCAATAAAATCATATTCCTAACAAAATGATAATATATTTTACAGATATAGTTGCAGATGTTTTCTACAACTGTGTCTGTACCAACATGGCTGGGAACAATTTTCAATGTGCACCTCTGCCTACCTGTTTTAATCCCATGCCAAGACAAGACACAGACTTTTATGAAGACAGATCCTTTTCTTTTATCTTTCAGCTTTTACAGCATACTTCATGCTGTTAAAAATAGGTTAGAAACTATTGTAAAATAGTAGATAGTTGTGAAGCATGTACTGTCAGTTTAGTTATGGTAAAAGAGGTTTAAATGGGTATTTCTTAAACTGTTAAGAAATACGGTACTCAACGTACCATATTACATCTAAGTACAGTGCACCACCCCCAAGCGAAACGAACCTGCCTGGACAGAACGGTAATGGGGCAATCAAGCGCCTTAAACCTTCATGCAAATGAAGGATCCAAACAGAAACCAATCCAAAGGGATAAAAAACAGGATAAAAAGGAACTTCTGACCCAGTGAAGCCGTGCCGCCCTACCTGGACCATCGGGGACATCGCTGCTCAGCAGACCAGCGCCGGTGCCGCAGCATCCTCGACGGGAACGCACCTGCTCAGCCCGCGGGCCCCCTTGCTTTAGGCCTTTCCTTTTTTATTACAATAAATGCTGAAATCACTTCTAGTACTGGGAATGTGGTCCCGTTCCTGACAATGCTGTGCTAATTTTGTAGATGCCAAACTCTGACATTTATTGAAATGTTCCCTTGTATTTTACTTGATGGCATGGCATAGTTGAACAAGCATGATATGCCTATACTTCAGCCATGTACAGGTTTAGCTCATCCCAGATGCTGGATGCATTACAGCCATTATGCTACAGCATTTATCAGACTCCTGCTTGCAGTGATAGTATGATGCGACTTGCTACAGATCTGTGCTACATACTAACTAAAAAACTAACTAAACTACATACTAAATAAAAAAGCAAGTTGCTGCTAATTATTCCGATTCTCCCAGGGAATCACAATCTCTGCAAGTTCCTTCATCTTCTCTTGTTAGGAAATGTCTGAATCCATTCTCCTCTGAAGAAATCACCCCCAGAACTCAGCCTTCAAGACAAATTGGTATTTGTTGAAAATGAAGTCTGCTTCTTTGAAGACTTGCAGAATCTCCGCTATAACAAACAAGACATGATTACTATCCAATACTTCCCATCTCTTTTAAATCATAATTGTAAATATCCAGTTGGGGAAGACTAAAATTTCAGAGTAATGATCTGAAACCTGTAACATCCCATATATTTTCCTATCCACATGGAAAAATAGTTCTCTGTGATTTTTGCCACTAAGTTCTTAGAAAGCCACAGCAAGATAGAAGTACTGTTTAAACATATTTTTAATTCAGGAATAGCATGAAACAACAACAACAAAATCTTTAGAAACTCTTCATTACAGTTTAAGATCAAACCTTACCCTGTGAATTTCACTAGGAACTCCCTTCCCCACTTTCTTCTCTGCTGCAGCTGCAGGCTGCTTCCTAGGAGGCTAATGAGCTGCATGTAACCATGCTCTTTGCTGGCTGACCTTTGTCTCTCCAGACTGTAGCCCCAAAACCTTTCACCCTGGCTGTGACCTGGCAAAAGGCCTTGACACATGTAGTTAACTCATCATCCCTATCCTGTATTTGAAATCCCATTATTAGATAAGAGCATTAAAACCAGCACCAACAACGAATTAACTATAGATTCACTTTTAATGAATATATGTATTTTTATAGGCAAGATTTTGATTATTCATGGAGTAAGACCAGGCAACAGTTGCAGTTGCAGCTGAGAAATCAGTTCATGAGTTGTTGTAATAATATATTGGTGGGAGAGGTTCCTGTTGTTTGTGCTTTGGTAGACATTGTCATGAGATATTATGATATACTTCTTAAGTCACATATGGTAACCATAATGTACTGGAACAGAGCAGTATCTATTTTGGTCATCCTTTGTGCTTGACAGCACTCAAGGTGACACCAAATTATTCTTCTGATCTTTCAGATTCCTGTGGAGCTTCTTCTCTATGTTGATTTAAGACATGTGAGAAGAGTTTGTCTTGAAGCAGTATTGTCAGACAGCATATGGAAGTTGGACTCAATGTAGCTCAGCTTTACCCCATGGAATCAGATTTAGTAAGGGATTATATAAAAACCTTAGGTATCTGAGTCGCAGGTGTTTGAGCTTTGTATAAATGTTATGAATACATATGGCTAGCCAGCTTCCTTCACAGAGACGTTTCTTCACACATTTCTTCAAAATGCAATCTCTAGAATAACATGTAGTCTTGAAAATATCTCAAGTTAATATTTTCAGAAGACAGAAGTGATATATATGGTGCACCCTCTGATGAAGCATATGTTTGAGCAAATCTTACTGCATTTCAGAGGTCATCTGTGACAAATAATATGTATGCACAGAAGGCCTTCAATATATTTCAGTGTTGGAAGGAGTTTGAATGAGAATAAGGTCAAGTTTTCCTCTCAGAAAATGCATCATATGAAAAAACTGCAGACCTGACAGCAATCCATGTTTGCTATTTCACATGTGTTGAAGTGTGTTGGGAAATTTAACTCAAATGGGTTAAGATTGCTGATGTAAGGTGAGGGTTTCTAGAAAACCTGTGTTAGTGTGGAAAAACAGGACATACCACTGTCAGTCACTGTCAGCCTGTGGATAATCAGAAATAGTTTATTAGAATCCCAAGGGGGCCTCAGACTTTTATTAATGCTAGTCATTTCAGAGCATGGTTCTACATAACACAGCGCACAGTAGGCAGTTTCAGCTATATCTTAATTAATTAGGCATCTCTTAATATATTTTAGAATTACTTGAACAATATGTGTTTAAAACTAGCTGCTCTAGCAAACCAAATTCACTGTATGTGAATCTTCCTTTCTTAGAAAATATAAAAACTTCTTCACAGCAGGAAGGGAGGTTAGTACTTTCAAGAAACAGCAGGATTAATCTGGAAGGTTAGTGAGGAGAAAGACTTTTGCCTGGGAAAGATCAAGCAAGTGGCTGCAATATGAAGGATGTGACTCAGAACTCAAGCTCAGTAAGAACTGTGAACTAAAGGATATGACAGGTAACAGGATTCAATAGGTTGTCTACAGTGAAAATGAATTCACCAAAAACAAAACCAGGGGAATCTGAGATAAAGGGAATAATGCCTGATTTTATATATTCTGACAATTACCAGCTGTTACTGATGCCTGATTATATGTATTTTACATTCTGTCTATTACCAGCTGTTGCTGGTAACCCTAGTGACAAATTTTATTAGAACTGTTCAGAAATGTCCAAATAGATCTTCTTTTTCTGTTAAAAAATGTGAACTAAATAACATGAAATCAGCTCAGAAGAAAACACTGACCTGGGAATCTTGGGACAGACTGAAAACACTTCCTGCAAGGAGAGCTGCCAAGATTAGCTGCCAGGGAAATTTCTATCAGGGGTTTGCCAGTTTGCTCAGCTGTATGCTTGGTATATGCCTATAATGTATTGTCAGGTTTGTGATCTAAGATTTAATGGGTTGGCTCCCCTGAAAGCTCCTATCCTGTGTGTTGCCCTAGAAATCAGCAGTCCAGGAGGGTTTTCAGGTTTGCAAAGTTCCATAGAGTAGCACTTAAAAACTGTGGTTACTTCTGTTGTTGTTGGGAGTTTGATTTGAAATATCTGAAATGAAATCTCATTTCAGAATGAAATCCAGTATGAATTTTCCCTTTCCAAAGAAATGTTGAAACTTCTGAAGACATTTTGGGGCAACACACAATATCATTCTCTTCCAATTTTGTAATACCTAGCAGAGAAGAAATTATTACTTTTCTCAACTCTAACAGATTTATAACAGAATAAAAAATAGTCCCCCACTGACTTGCTCCAGCAAAGAAATGGAGTTCTATCAAAAAATAAACTTTCAGGGTTAGCAACTCAGGCTATGCTTGACTTCATATAGCTTGCCTTATGGTGTTGTGTTTCAGCTTTTCACTTGTTTTTTTCTTAATATGCATTGGTCATGTCAGATTAAAAGCCCTCCCGAAAAGTGAATGCATAGCCATTGACCAGCAATTAGCAAACACAAGAGAAGACAAAGGCACCAGAGTAAGGAAAATTTGAATTATTCAGAGCCAATATAGGCCAAAAATAATTTTGAAAGTATGATCTCTCAAGCTGAAACTTTCTGTCCATTAACAGCTGGTACCTTTTTAAGTTCTAAACATAACTTTCTTTCCAAGATTTGCTGAAGTAAACTTAGAGGAAAAAAAACCAGGGAGATTTTGAAATGCTGAACTGTTCTAGATGGGAAGAATAAAGAGATAAATATTATCACCAAATTAGTTATAAAAAAAGGCCCTGATAAAACAAGAAGGATTTCTACATAGAGAACCTATAAATAGTGAAGAAAAGCAAGTGAAATGCTAGGTCAACATAAACACAATTAGAACTCCCTCACTAAAAGATGTCATATAATCAGTCATAATATCCCATTTTGACTAGGATAGCGGAAAACTATTGTATTTCTTTGTGGTGAAATCCTTACAATAAATGTCAAACATGCTATGTGCTGATGTTGCTGTTTAAGAATCAGGACAGCTTATTATTCAGAAATGCATGAAGAGTTCTGTTACATTAATGTAAAGTTGTTTACCTGTTTGGTAAACAGGATTGAGGATCACAAGTCTTGGATAAATACCCCTCTTATTACATTCAGGCTTTGTCATCCAAACTGTTAGCAAAACAAATGTTGCAAAGGGGATGCACTCCAACAGCTGTGCAATTGCCTTCTACATCTGGACCCCAATATGAAAAAAATAGTATGGAACTAATTCACCTGATATAATTAGACTTATGGTTGAAAGAGGAAACAGAGGTTTACTTCCGCTCCCTCTGATACACTAAGCATCTTTCTCTCACTAAATCTGTGAGAGGTTGTCCAAACAAGATGATTATTGTCATGTTAGGAGAGTAATTTAGACACTCATCTCTTTCATATTATCACTGATAATGTTGAGAATTAAATAATGAGGTTGCCAGCAATATTAATGTTTGCAATCACAATTATTTTAATGAACTTTCATTGTCTAGGAAAACAGATTTGCTCTGTATTCGCTGTGCAAGAATTTTTTTGCTCTGTGCTACTCATTCATGATATTGGAAATAGGAATGTGTTGACCAGCTTTTTGATGGAGAATGACATCAGTGTTCTGGGATTCTGTACTCTCAGTTGGAGAGGAAAAAAAAAGGCTGGAGCTGTTACCATTTCTAATGTTTTGTTGTTTTCAGCTTTGAGGAAAACAAATCCAGTATCAGTGTACACAGAGAAAATAACATTCAGAGCATGAAAAAGACTTTTGCTTGCTGTTGTAGTCAGCTACTGAGCACTGCTCTAGGACAGTGCAAATATAGGCTCTGTGTCATATCATTGGCTTTCCAGGCACGAGTATAGGATTCCTCATAGTGTTAAAGCCTTTCACGGTAAATGTCTGTGCTATAAATTTTGATGTACTTCCCAGCTGAATGGATGCTTTGAGTGGAGACAGTCTGGCTGGAGCTAAAGTAGTTAGGTTTGATTTACCTCTTCTTTATTATTCAGTTCTATTGAGAATTTGGTGGAGTGATATCAAGGCATGCTGATTGACTTCAGTTTGTAGATTGAAATAAAGTGTGTGCGATTTAACCTTGGCCAATGCCATACAACCTTGTAATGATATTATCATGATGAAGTAATGTGTAGATTTGTAAGACAGACAAAGAAAGCTGATCTTTGCAAATAAATCCATTGACAGATGACTTTTTCCTAATAACCATTTAGTGTGTATTTTTTGTGCATGTCCTTATGGAGTTTCCAGAATTAGAGAAGTACTTGTGAAGAGTCCCTGCGTGTGCCATTTCTTAGGCACTATTTAAATTTAGTTTGATTTGTAAAATTTGATTTGCATATTTTGGCCAAATTAATGCAGTGCATTTCATCTACTGCTTTTTCTAGGGCTAAAACAGTTCTTGCTTTCCATCTTTTGCAGAATATTCCTCATTACTACAAATTTTCAGCTGCAATTGTAGTGAGAGCGAGATAGCTATTAGCATGCCTAAAATGAGTGATGTAAAAGAATTGATCCATTTTCTAAGTCCTGTTATGACGCTTTACAGGCTTCTTCATAAATATCTATGTACTTCCAATATTTCTTGTCAGATGGAACAGTAAGTATTCGTGGAGTCAAGTAATTCCCTCAACAGTTTCCCTCACCTAGCTTCCTCACTAAAAAGCAAAGTATGACTTCTCTTTTCTTCTGGAATCAGACAATGATATCAGGATTACTTTCCAGCTAATTATTAATGAGACTCATTAACAGTTTTCTAGTCATTAATCCTGTGAAAAGCTCCTGTATTCTGCTGAAAATTATAGGTGGATTTTAAAGGACTGTCAATACTGGCGGTTTAAAGTACCATGCAGTAAAAAGGGCAAGCAATGGTGGGAAAAAAAGCCAAGACAGATGTGCAACCATCCTGAGAAAGGCCGGGGGTCATAAAATTTAATAAGTTCTTGCCAGCAATATTTCAGAGGGTAGTGTAATAGTTATGTGTGAATCCCTAGGGGCCTTCTGAATGGGAATGCCTGTCAACTGTGGCAGCTGTAAGTTACAGTCCTCCAAGCACATGTTTGGTTCTCTGCATGCTTGTCATGCAGTCTGGTGGCCCAAGGTTAAGCCAGAATTAGGATATTTATATCCTGAATATTATTGTCATTAACCCACACCAGAGTTAGACACAGTTGAGCTGTATTTGGCCATTGCATTAGACTCTGCGCACTCGAGGGAAATTCCCGAAAAGAGGAGGGGACGGTCTGAGTGTTATCAGCTGTTACCATGCAGCAAAGTGACAATTAAACACTCTGTGTGTACAGGTCTGGTTAGTGTCTATGCATGCAGAAATGTGACCAGCTCTCACAGACATATCTGCTGTTTACTGTACAACATGCTGTGCTGCTCTTGCTCAGACAAAACTGTCAGCAGCTGAAGGTGGAGCATGATCCTGTGATCCAAGGCCTTACTTTTTGATCACTATATCCTATAATTTAACTAGTCTAAACAAGTTGAAATATAGAATCCTTGCAGCCTTTTACCAAAATAGAACTCTATAAATTAATATCTGTTTGTTCTTTTCCATCCCTGCTGATTTTCTGAGACCAGCCCTTCTCATAGCTACAAAAATGCTTAGCATTCAACTGAAGACCTGTATCAGACTTCAGCTGAATTTGAAATAGCTGAAACACTTAAGCATCCATGTCTTTCAGAGACTATAAAAATCCAAAGGGTGTATGCAAAACAGAACCTGCAGAGTGAAGATGCAATAGGAGATTTAGTCTATTTCACTGGGTTTTTATTCCAAATGAAGAAGTCTACATACAATACGGAGTAAAACCACATATAGCCCCACTGAGTTATCAAAAGAATGTGGTTCCCATTCATTAGTTTTAATGGATGGGAATTCCCTTTGAAGTTCTAGTATTACAAGTTCTAAATTATCTGCTCTAAGTGGCTGGCTCTGTGTTTTGAATGTTGTATTTAATGCCAGGTAGAATATTCTTATGATAGTACTTAGGGGCAAAAAAAAAGTGTAATTGTGCCTTTTCTATAAAAGAGAAAACCATGCAGCCAAGTTCAATATTCATCAGACAGCCCAGCACAGAGTGGATAAGATGAGGAGGAGAGACCTCGCAGATGCAGCTCCACATGTAAAACCAAGAGCTGTGCTCCTGACCACATCCTTTGAAGTGGTTTCTAAACCAAATCAGTCTGAAGGAGCATAGGAACATCTTTCATCATCTGTCTCCTTGCTGCCCTTCCTTGATTAGTGTCAGTGCGTTTGAGGGTGAGGGATGAAAAAGGCTTGCCAGTGCAGCACTCCTTGTTCTGTCCCTCAGGCAGAATTCAGGGAAATACATGCAGTGAATTGTCTTTTCTTCTAAGCATTTTTCAGGTGAGACTAATATAACCACCTGTCCAATGGTTTTATACAACACATGAAACATATGTGTTGCAACTGACACAGTTTTGTACTGGCAAGGTGCCAGTACCCAGTATAATTTAAATATCCTGGACTTGGTGTTAATCGATAGCTTGTCTCTGAGAAGACTGTGCTGATATCTCTAGTTAGTTCTTGCTACAAAATTGATTTTTAAATCTAAAGTGGCCTGGTTCTATGAAATAGAGTGTGGATATAATTTGCTTAACATTGCCATTTCCCATTATTTTATCAATTACATTTCAGAATTAATAATAATTATCCAGGAAGGCAGTTGTTCTCATTTATTTATGTGCTTCTGAATGACTTGAAAGTCAAGAGCTGGACTGTGACTATATTATAGTATGACTCTTTGGATTTTGTTGGACTATTCTGCTTGTTTTATAAACTCTGTTTTCTTCAATGCCATGCTTTTTAACCTCCATAAATAATTATTCTGTATCAGTAGCAGAAGTATTTTTTTTAAACCCCATTCTGTTGTCCATGTGCGTGGCAACCTTACTGCCATTAGGAGGAAAAGCATGGCATCATATTGAGCCACTTAGTACATAATTTCTAGTTCCATATCATATTCCACAGCAGTCTCAGTATTCTACTTAGTGCGTATTTTTGTGTACATGTCTTTCTAAATCTGTCACTACAAGTTTCAGAGGCAATTGTTACTGCACTTTCAAAAATCTATTCTAAATGTCAGAAGTTCCTCAATATATGTTCCAAAATCTACTCTCTATGTCAGAAATTCCTCACATCAGTGGTAATTAGACACCATTTTGACAGTTCTTACAATTGAACATATCTTTTAAGGAGCTAATGACTACATCATAATCTCATCTTTCACTAAAAAATATGTACATAACTAAATACCACTCCACAACCTGGCCTATTGCGCAAAACATGAAAGAGGAACACTGCAAATCCAAACACCTTTAGGTAAATAAGCAGCTCTCAACATGCATTTTTATTTAATTCTCATTGCTTTTATCAACACCTTCAGCTTTTTGTGATCAGGACTTCCCCCCCACCCCCCCTTTTCCTTTTTCTTCTTTGATCACTCTAGTTAGGTTAGGTTAGCAACACAATCACAGAACCACAGAATCATTTAGGCTGTAAAAGACCTCTGGGATCATCAAGTCCCACCTTTTAAGATACCACCCTCTTAACTAGACCATGGCACTAAGTGCCACATCCAGTTGTTTCTTTCGTGATCACCTCCAGGGATGGTGACTCCACCATTGGATGGCAATTCCACCGTTTGGATGGCAGTCCATTCCAATGCTTAACAACCCTTCCCATGAAGAAATTCTTACTGATGTGCAGCCTGACAAGCAGCACCTCCTCTGTCCAACTCTTGCCCTGTCACTGGTTGCCTAGGAGAAGAGACTCCCAGCTACAATTTCAGGCAGTTGTCGACAGTGATAAGGTCCCTACTGAGCCTCCTTCTCTCCAAGTTCCCTCAGGCCCATCTCATAAAATTTGTACTCCAGACCCTTCAATGGCTCCAGCACCTTAATGTCCTTGTAGTGAGGGCTCAGAGCTGGACACAGGACTAAAGATATGACCTCACCAGTAAAAACACCTGCTGCTACTCCATGAGAAGAAATTCTAAATCCATTCCAGCTCTCTAGTTTTAGAAGTGAAAAATCATCACCAGTCTTCCATTAGTAAAATTTAAATCCCCAGATCACTTGCATGTAATTATATTTCTGGAACTGATTGCATTTTACTGTGTAAGATTCATTACTTTTGTTATACATCTGATGGAAAATGGAAAGTGATAAGTACAGATGGATTTTGGTAAATAAATGGATAGGGATACACATCATTTCTGCAACAGAAGATAAAATACATACTTAAAGTATGAATAGTTTTCAGTTCATAGAGAAATGTAAAAACTTCAAAAAGTTTCAATACATAAATTTCATTTTCTGTTTACCAAATATATCTATGTTTTCTGTATTCTTCTAGGCCTTATGTTAGGTAGTACCATTTTCCTTGGAATGGTATTTTGTGATTAAAATAAGATTGTTTAACTGTGGGCATTTCTGAAACCTAGACAAATACTACAGTCATTCTCCTTTGGCAAAGTGACCCCACAGTTCTGTGGTTTTAAAAATGCAATAGTAGAGTTTGTGCTGCTTGATGTAGAAGAAGTAATACTCCCAAATTTTCTTCGCATTAAGCAAGGCAATTCCATGAAGTTTTTAGCAAGTCTCATGCCAATCACCAGAAAGAATTTAATAAGGATGAAGAATCAATGCTAAGGGCAAGGAAAGGTTTTGTGAATTCAGTGTAAGGATTTCACATTGAGGAAGTTAAACTTCAAGAGATCCTTCTGAAATTCCTTTAATTCCTTGTTCATTTAAATTGCATATTTTTCAGAATATCCTTCATATTTTTGATGCTGACTCAGATGTAAAAAGATCCAAAGGAATGATATGCAGGTAGTAATAAAAATTATGTGATGTGCAATAGACTTTTTTTGGCACAACTGTTCAAGATTTTCTGTATGGGGAAAAGCCTCAGAGTACTTTTCAGAACACAGGAAATCACTCCACGCTAAAATTTCTTAGCACCTCATGTCATCAGAAATGCTGTGATAAAACAACTCCACATTTTTTAGAAGAAAAATAATTTTTTTGTACTTGGATTATGAAGAATTTGACCCTGTAGTGACTATAACAAAAAGATCCATTGAAAATGACTTGTGAGTAATAGCAGCTTAGTCTGAAGTTGAGTAAAGAGGAGCTATAGGCGTGCAGTGTGATGCGGTAAGAAATAAAGACAAACACACTACTGGTGTGTACTAGAAGTACTTCCATCAGAAATGGAATACTGTTACAGTCAGACCCCTCTACTTATCAAATGTGAGACCCCACCTGGAGCACTATACCCTGTGGGATAATGGTGAAAGATCCAGCAAGGCCCAAGGCTTGCTGCCTATGGCTCACACTGTGTACCTACTATGTTATCTTTGCAGAGGGAGAGCTGCATAATGCACATCAAGAAAGGATGGGTTGGCTGAAGCAGAAGGTCCTGTGCAGATAGGATGGCTCTGATAAACTGTACAGCATGCAACAGCCATGTGACTGGAACTTCAAAGGGCACCATCACCAAAAATGTAACTTCTGGAATTGTAGCGTCATAGAATGACTAAGGCTGGAAAAGACCTCGAAGATCATCAAGGCTTTTTACTGATCATCACCATGCCAACTAAACCATAGCATTAAGTTCCATGGATGATGACTCCAGCACTTCCATGGATAGCTTGTTCTAGTGTTTGACAACCTCTTAAGTGCGGAAATTCTTCCTCATGTCCGACCTGAACTTTTCCATGGTGCAGCTTGAGGCCATTTTCTCTTGCTCTGAATTTATGCATTAAAACAGGAGTCCTGCAAATACTAGTAAGCATAATGAAGTACATGCTACCATGTGTATGACCATATTACTCAAACTGTCTGCTTAGATCATGCTGTATGTAACAGAGAAGGAGGGAATAAGACTGGGTTGTATATACGGGTAGGAATTTCCATCTAAGTTAGGAGAAAAACTCAAAATCACCTTACCAACAGCTGACTGGCTACCTTCTTTTCCCTCCTCCCAAGAACAAACACCTTCTTCCTAAGCTTCTGAGTAGGATGGTTGTTACTATCACCCAGGTTAGCGCAGTATTATTGTTATTAGAGCTCTGTTGCAGCTAGGGCATTCAGCAACGACAATGCTGAATCTGTATGTCTGTTGCTTCAATAAACCACAGTATTTGTGAACCTGTGATTGCAAAGTTCTTACTGAAGTGACTGGATCCACAGTTTCTTACTGGTTAATCACACCATTCATGAGTCTATGATACCACAAGCTCTTACTGAACACGATGAGACTTCTAGTGCCAAATGGGTTATAATCAGAAATTAGGCCTAGTCAGACTCACCTTCTTCGATCTTTGAGGACCAGGTGGAATGCAAGGGGGATTATGTCCTGGCCAAATTGCTTAACCTTAATGCAACAGGCCCTCAACATACAAAGGGAATGGACTCATTGAAACAGGTCCAGAGGAGAGCATGAATATAATCAGAAGGTTGGAGACTACTCCTAAAAAGACAGACTGAGCGATTTGGGCTTATTCAGACTGGAAAAAAAATTATTTTGGAGACACCTCTCAGCAGCCTTTCTAAAGGAGGCTCACAAGAGAGCTGAAGAGGGACATTTTAAAAGGGAATGTAGTGAGACAATAAGGGTTAATGGCTTTAAACTGAAAGGAGGCAGATTTAGACTGGATATTAGGTAGAAATTCTTCATTGTGAGAATGACAAGGCACTGGAACAGGTTGTTGAGAGAAGTTGTAAATGCCCCATCCCTGGAAGTGTTAAAGGCCAGGCTGGATGGTACTTTAAACAACCAGTTCTAACAGGAGGTGTTCTTGCCCAGGACAGGGGGTTTGGTAGTCTTTGTCCCTTCCAGCCCACACCTTTTTATAATTCTATGATGAAACTTTTGTACAATTAATTTCAAACTTGGATGTTGTATCTAGGAAAGGTTAGTTTGGATTATAATGGGAGAGGAATGGAGGAGAAATAAGAGATTATATGTTGCAAGACACTAGAATAGTCAAATTTGTAAAAACACAAACTATGAAGGGATATGTTCATTTTCTAAAGGAAGGAGGAATAAAAGTTGTATGTGACAGCAGTTTATGCTGGCAGAAATCCAGAAATCCAAGCATAGCCATGCATAGCATTTAAAGCATGGCTCACAGCTTTAAATTACAGCATCTTTTCAAAAAGAACAAAGGAGCAAATCACCTTAAACTGGTACAGACTACTGTGCATGCAGTTAGAGAAGTCTGGGGTTCAGCACTTAGGAGATCAGTTCTGGTATGGCTTGCTGTGAAGACCAAACAGGGAAATGGCAGCTGATTTGGAATTTTAAATTTTTTTTTTCAGTGAAATATGTTTCTCGTGATAAATTCTAGATTATTAAACAAAAATTTCCCACTCTGGCTTGAAATTTATTTTTACTTGAAACTTTCTTCATTCTTCACCTTGATGGGGCATAAGCATTTTTTGTGTGTGTGAAAGGAAAACGCTTTCCTTTAGGGCTTTGTTAGCAGTCATACTTGTGCATTTCTTGTACTGAGAGGCAGTGATTAACATCTTGTACATACTTGTACTGAGAGGTGGTGACTTACATCTCTATTCTGTTTGCTCTTCAAGATTGTAATTGTTTCCCTCTAAGTACAGCACTTCTTTGTGCATCCTCTGTAACAGTAAATACACTCTTTCTGCTTTATTCTCATTTCAGGTCAATATACATGAAGGAATCAGATCTCTGTGTTATCAGGATTTGATCAGTGATGACTGGATATTCAATACTCAGACTTCAAAAAATATCTAGCATCACAAGTATAGTAGCTGATAGACCTCTCAGGTTTACAAATCTATCCACAAAATGGATGGAGGAATGACAACGTGCATGGAAACTTTACTACACGTGGGAAGACTGTCCATCAGTCAAGAAGAAGTAATGCTGGAAGTTTTTTCACTAAAAGCCTTTTTTATGGATGCAGGAAGTGTAGTTTAGTACAGGTGATCTGACTATTTTCTTATTTCTTGTTTTAGAAGTAATTTTAATGCATTTTAATTTGAAAGACTTAAGAGATCTTCCAATGATAATTGTGGTAGGCTACATGAAGGTTTAAGAAGTGCTGGACATGTCTGCAGTCTAAACATTTCAGCTGGCATATAGCTGCTGACACGAGAAGCCCTGGATTTCTACATTTTTGTTCTAAGTTTGACTCCAGGCCATGAAATTCCTAGTACCAAGGAAGGTCTGTGTCAAGGGCTGTCCAGCTTCCCTGCAGGGCAACTCCCCTGGCACATGCTGGATTCTGTCAGAGATAGCCCAAGTCTTCAGGATATGACTGTATGCGCTGGAAGGACGTTCTCTGAAAATCTGAATTATTTGAAAATCCTATCTCTAAATTATATCCAATTACATTTCTGTGAAATGTTTTGGATAGGCCTGTTCCTGACCACAGCTTTAAGGAAAATTCTCTACCTGATTGGAGAATGGGAAGACATGAGGTCATCCCAGTGTACAGCCTCTGACAGTAACACATTACAGAAACTGTAGTTTGCTTGCCTCTCTTCATTCCATCCATCCATCCATCCATCCATCCATCCATCCATCCATCCATCCATCCCACTTCCTCCACAAACACACAGTCCAAAGAAGATCTTCTTTTGCCCTCCTCAGAGCTGCAGTTTTACTTGGTGCAAAATGCTTTCACTTGCATTATCGGAGAAGTACATGGGGGAAGTTCTGATTTGCAGCCCTTTCTGGCATGAAGAGATAACATACTGAAGGCATGTTTAATTGCCTAGTTGAGTTGGAGCTGAAAAAACTGAAATAACATCACTAATAGCTCTGTTAGATATCTCTTGTGCTAAAACATTGCCACCTTCTAAGCATACGTTAAGACAGCTGGCAACAATTGGTTGAGCAGAAACAAGCAGTAAAACCAGACTGGCAAATGAGATACAATTGGAATTGCCTGCCCTCTTCTTTTCCCAGATTTGAATTATTTTTTTAGCTTTTAATTTTTTGTATTTTCCTATGCTTAAATTCTTCCTCCCATTTCAGCATGGGGAAAAATGTTGCAATATCTCAAAAACTCCTATGGAATGGAAGGATAATTTTTGATTTAGATTTGGAGAGCAGATATAATATGAATAATATTGTTCTTTCCTCTTCCTTTAGCTTGTCTTTCCCAACTGTTTTTTCAGTCATATGAATAGAGCTAGACTTTTTACAGTGTGAAGTGTCAGAGTTCACTGACTCAAACAGAAACATACATCTTCCTGCTACATGATTGAAATATCCTTTAAATATAATTTCTCAAATAAATATATGGGATTACAGCACATGCAGAGCTTGAAAAGTATAAAAAGGAATGAAAAGCTGGGAACACATCTAAATATAATGCTCTGTTCAATGCCAGAATGGCAAATTTTAAAAGCCATCTCACCACATCCCTCATGTTTTTTGTTATAGCTGAAGCCTTTTGGTTAATGTAAATGACTGTGCAGCTATTGAAACTGGTGTGCACAAAACAAAAAATTAATTCATGATCTGAAAGAAGAGAAAGCTACTGCATTTTTTTCCTCTGACTAAACTGAAAGTTGTTGTTGTATTTACAATATGCAGCATTCTGGAGAGAGAAGGAGGTTTGTGTGGGACTGGCCTCCCAGACAGATCAAGCAGCAATGGCAACAACAACTTTGTTGTTTAGTGGTTTTCAGAGGCACATTCAAAGCCCTTACAGGAAGAGCACATAAAAAACCTTTAAAGAAACACAGTCAAATACTAAATTTAAAGCAGAAGTGAAAATTTGGTTTAAAATAGACTAGGAAACACGTTCCAAAGAGACACCCTTCAAGGCTCTTGAATGATGTTAGAGAAGATACTTGCAAGCTAGGACTGAGAATGGTCTTGACAGTAATACAATCAAACACTATAAAAGTGATTCTTAGAAAGATTTTTAGGAAATATATATTTTTAAAATTTTGCATGACACTAAGTACTTCTGTACAATGCTAGAATACGATGCAATTGCTAATTAAATGCTCTTCCTAAAACTCACAATAGCCACACTGTCTACATTTACATTATTACATAAACAGGGAACAGGCAGCAAACAAGAGTCTTGGGTTCCAGATAGTTGAGACAGATTGATTCACCTCCTTTGCTCTATTTGACTGCCCTTGTCCAAGATGAAGCTACTCTTGGTTCTAGGGACAGGTATCTTCAGGGAACATTCCCACCAAACCACAGTGTAGGTGTTGCATCAGAGTTGGCTCCCCCTGCTCTACTCCATCCTCCAAAGCAATCCTGTCAGGCTTATATCCTTGCATACCTCCTTTCTACTTTCAGGGACATACAGCTGAGTTTCAGCCTCTAAAAATCCACTCTGGCATAGCACATTCTTCATGATGTCACACATTCCCAGGCCCTCTTTCCAGAAACCTTGTTCACTGGGCCTCTTGTGTTTAGTTGCAGTGACGTACCATCCGAGTCAGGTGAAGTTCTGCAAAGCACAGTGTCCACTGGGAATACCTGCACACAATTTCTTTGGCTAAGAATATAGAAATAGGAATATAAGCACAAACAAAGCAATCAGGGAATGATACTTCTAGTGCCCTAATACTTTGTGCTTGGGGAGTTTCTGATCCCTGAGGATCAGAATCTCTATATATTGCTTACTTCTGTGTCATAGCTCCTACAACATGAAAACTTGCCCATGATTACAAGAAACTGAGCATGAATTTTGATTTACCTAAATATCTGTAAATTATACTCCAGCCCTATTTACACACTTGCTGGAATTTGGGAAAGATTAAAAGAAAAAAAAAAAGGAAAAAAAATACACTTTGACTACTTGTTCAACTCTCACCACGAGAGTGTATTTTAAAGATATACTCCACTGCCAGGAAGGCAACAAGATTTTTATTTTATTGACCTAAAAAATATATTTCTTAAGCAGTCATTAAAGTTTAGCAGCAAAAACTATAGGAAGTTAACTAACTATCATGAGATGTCAATTCACTGGACACTGAGAAGGACACAGAGCACAGGACCAGGATTCAGAGGCTTCTTATCCAGCCTTGTGCTTTTTTTGCTATTTTTTTCATTTACCAAAGATTCTTGAGGGCTTTTAAAAAGAATAACTTATAATCAACTGTATTTGGTAGCTTATGAAAACCACAAATTTTTAGAGATTTGGGTTTTTTTCAAATTTATAAAAACTGTCATTGCTTGCTTGCTTGAATGAAATGTTAACACTGGCAAGAGTGTTTCAATCAAGTTGAAGCCTGTTTATCATCTCTCTTGGCACAGCCTAAATCAAGGCAATGTAATAAACTATCTGGAGAAATTCTCTTCTTAGTATTACTCTTGGATTCAGATGAAGAAGTTTAGCTTATGAAAACATTTTGTGTTTATTAGTATAATCTTTGTCCAATCTAGCTATCTTAACAGATCAAATCAATACTTAAAAAAAGATCTAATATATACATATATATATATATTCAAAGGCAACAGGAATACTTTACTGCGGTTCAGAAATAAAACAACAACAAAAAATTCCTTTTTCTTTTTAATTTCTCTTTCATAATAATTTTCTTGTTTCAGTCTGGATAATGCTTTCTCTCTTTGTGGCACACCTAGTCCAGTAGACTATGTATATATTTCCCTATTTATAGCTCTGAAAACACACTCACTTAAATATTCTATAACTTACTATAACTCCCACAGAAGCTGTGGGTGAATATTGAAATTGTTGGCTTTACCTTTATAAACTGTTTTATGCTGACAGTGTAACTGTGTGACATTCCCTTCTGGTTTTAAAATTCCTAACTAAGTATGAATTTCTAGCAGACAATTCACAGGTGCACTTGAAGTAAAAAAGGTGTATTCTGCACACTTTTCCACTGAAATACAGCTATCTTCAAAAGGTAAATTAAATCAGCTTAAAACAAACTATAACCCCACAGAGGGGAACATTCCCACACTTCAGGTGCTTGTTACAAAATCAGTTTGATGCTTTTTGGGACTGATGCAATAAATGAATGAAGAAATTTCTTTGAAATGCAGGAAGGGTTTTGTATGCATTATTTTTCTTAGCTGAATCCAGGTTTAGACTGGTTCTCATTTTATCTGTGCCCTGTTCCCCACCTTCACATGAGTACACACAAAGCGGGGGCTTCAAAGCTGACAGCACTGGCCTAACTCTGTTCTTGTTAAAAACATTGGCAAAACTCCCAGCGGCTTCAACAGCAACAGGATTAGGCCAACTGTGCATACTTTGAAAAACTCACCCAAGGCAATAAATCTAGCATTATTTCACAAAAAAGAAAATCAAACAGAAAAAGGAATGAAGAGATGGAAAAGAAGAATCATCATTCAGTTGCTCAAAGTCCTTTAAGAGAAAAATTTCTCTGCTTACATATTGTTGTGTAGGGTCTGTGTGATGGTACATGAGAGTTTGTGTTAGGCTGCTTAGGACTGTGCGGGGAGTGAATATCCCTTCCCTGGCCACCATGTAGAAACTGCTGGTAATTCTGCTGTTTAAATGGTACAAGAGCAAGGAGACCTCTGAGATCAAAGTTCCAACTCACCCGGCCACAGAACGGTACTGGATCAGGTCAGCACTTCACTGTTTCCACTGCAAAGCATGGGCTGCTCCAGCCTCTAGTGTCTTGAGGCACTTTGCTGTCATTTATTTGACATATCTGCATCCACTTGTTCTCAACTCATCTTCCATGTCTTGCAGTACCTAAGGGGGAGGGGCCACTAGAAAGCTGGAGAGGATCTTTTGTTTACAAGAGCATGTAGTGATAGGACAAGGGAGAAAACTTCAAACTGAAAGTGGGTAGATTTAGTTTACATATTAAGAAGAAATTATTCACTGAGACATGGAGTGTGAGGCACTGGAACAGGTTGGCCAGAGAAGTTTGGATGCCCCATATTTTGAAGTGTTCAAGGCCAGGTTGGATAGAGCTCTGAACAACCAGGTCTAGTAGAAGATGTCTCTGCCCATGGCGAGTGAGTTGGAAGTAGATTGCCTGTGCCTGTCTTTAAACTACCTCCTTTATGTTGTTTAGTGGTTTGGTGTGGGGGATTTTTTGGGTTTTATTTTTTTGTTTTGTTTTGGGGTTTTTTTGTTGTTGTTTGTTTGTTGTTAGGTTTTTTGCTTGGTTTTGGTTTTTTTATTTTGTTTGTTTTCTTTTCACTAAAGACATGAGTCTTGAAGAAATGGGACAAAAAAATGCAATGGCAAAATAACTTTGGTATGAATGCTGTTCGGACTGGATTTTTCCATCATTGCACTGAATACTAGAACCTTGACCTGAACTTTTTCCATTCACCCTTAATATCACAACAGCCTTTGCCATCTTCTGTGCAGCCACAAAGTAAGTAATGTTCAAAGCATTGACAACACCTTTTCACAAAAAGGCAACTTTGGAAATTGTCCCAACTCTTAACTTTCACAAATGGTTGGGATTTCTCACCTTCACAAAGTGACTTGCCTCTCACAGTTGCTGACTTTGTGGCCAGTATAGATTGGTGGTATTTCCCCCTTCACTGTTCGTGAACTCCTCATGCTGCCCTGGAAAAGCAAAAGGGCTTTACATAGACCTACAAAGTGCCATTATCATTGTGCAAGGATTTGTCCTTATTTTTAAAGGAGAGCATTCACACCTTCTCCTGACATCTTGGTGGGGAAAAAAAAATGAAACAAACATGTTAGTACATCTCAGACACCTAATTGTGATTTTTATTTCAACCAATATTATTATGTGAATCCCAACAAATTTTATTTGCAAATTCTTCCATTCACCCTTTATGGTATGAGGAGCTGGTTTCAGGGTTTGAAATAGTAAAATATATGATTCTGGCATCCCTTTTTAGCAACCAAGACCTTCAAATCTGGATTGCTGTACTTTCAAAGCTTTATATTCCTTTTCTGGCCTCATATCAGCATCATTTTTGCAAAATTTCATGACCATAACTTGGATTAATGTACATTTGCAATGAGAAAGACAATTCCTGATGCATGTAAAGAACAGACTGAGAGAATGTTTGGAAGAATACCACTAATCTATCTGAAAATGACCTAGGAGTTTGATGCTCATGCAAAAACTACAACTGGTGTTTTTGGCAAAAAAATGCTGCTAACTAGATTTTTGTATCTAGATCTGGGCAATTTATTGATTTGCAGGGATCACTGGCAGATCTACAAGAATTCATTTTGCATGAACCTGGAATGAACTGTACAGCCAAATGAAAAGTAGGAAAAATAATAATTTTTTATTGACAACAAGTTGTAGGTTTTGGGAAGGATTACTTTTTTCCTCATTCATTCTTTCATAAAATTGATTTCCAAATGCTAAGAACTAAGAATAAAGACTCAAAGTATGACATTTTTACAGTTTTGACACCTTTTTTCCTTAAACAGTATACACAAAAACCAAAAAACCACCACCAGCAAAACCCAAAACAAAACAAACACAAAGAAACAAACAAAAAAATTTGAATCACTGTTATTCAGGAAGAACGTTTTGGCCAACTCCACATCTGATATTCTCCCATAATGCTTCTCTTTTTTAATACAGAGTGGTAATATGCTGGAATGCAAAACTTAGTGCAAATTCAGTAAAACCGTACAACAGGACAAGTCAGCACAGAAGAAAAAAGGAAAACTAAATTATAGGTATGTCCACATCAACCTTGTTAAACCATGCAGAACTGCATTTTTTTTTCCCTTTCTTTTAGTAAACCCTGGGATACTTCTATTACATCTGATTCTTCCTATGTTTAAAAGTTAATTTTGATCTTGGAGCGGGAAAAAGTAAATTTTGTTAGAACAGGAAATCACATATGATACAAAATAAATGCACTGTCATTTTTGCTTTTCCTTGATATTCACACTTTTGTTATTTTTATATATTCTTGATATTCACAATTCATAATTTATATTAGTGATTAATTTAAAAAGCAAAAGATTATCTTATTCCCTATATAACCTAGATGTCATTATTCCATCAATGACCATGACCTACTTGTTAAACCTAAGGAGCTTGAGATTTAATGGCAACTGTCACACAAATATACAAACAAAAAATATCAATAGGCTAATATAACAAGTACAGAACCAAAGAAGAATGCTAAAGAGAGAATGAATTGGGGAAGTTTTAGTTTGTTTACAGTTTGTTCACAATTCACATAAGAAATAGAGTGAGGTGCTGCAGTGTAGTGGTCACTTTTATGACAGCCCATGCATAGTCAATATGAGTACAGAGATAGGTAGTTATGGCACGTGGTTTTTTAATTTATAGGAATGCTAACATCAGTGAGAAGTTTTCCATTGCTTTCTCTGGGGTTTAGGCTGGGTCTTAAGGTAGGAGCAGAAGCAGCTAGCAAATTTAACTTCTACTGTCAGCCCTACTTTGAAACAGAGGTTCATATCTAGCCATTGCTGTGCCATGGCTTGTAACAGTGACAATCAGAGTGCTTTCTTATGCTGCACTTTTGCTATCTGCAGTCTTCAGTAAAGATCAGAGCATCCCAAATGGGGGGTACAAGATAGACTCTGCAAATCTGATGCTGACTGTAGCCTGAAATAATTGCAGTTGCAAGACTCTTCCTGGAACCCAGCAGCACAGTGTGCTAGTGAGCACAGAAGTGATACCTGAAGGATGGGATAAATTATGTGGACTGGAGTGGCTGTTGCAGGTGGGAGAGACCACTGGTGAGTATAAGAAGAAAAGGTGGATGAATCAGTACTTGGTTTATGTAACGATTTGGGAAAAAATCACAGGCCTGAAGAGCAGATGGACTTTGTTGTGACTTCTGTTAAATCTGGGTTTCCAAGGTACTGTTGATCACTTATTGGGGTAAGCATTTCTTTTGAACAAAGTGTCAATTCCCATTCAGAGATGTGAGTGAAATTAGGTGGTATTTTCTACTCTTACATTTGAATTGTAAAAGTAAAAGGTACATAATTTTGAAAAGACTAAGGTTCACTGGGCTCATTCCTATAGCATTTCCCATGACATCTAAAGCTGACTTTTGGTTCTCCAGATATTCTAAAGTATGTCAATCCAGGAAAAACATATTTGAAAAGGATCTTACATTCCTTTTCCAGATCTAAACTTGGTTTCCTGCCAAAGTAGTTTGAAGCAATCTCTTAGCCAGTACATATCTCAGACCTTTGCTTCTGAGCACAAAACACATTATCAGAAACTCCTGAACTGACCTAGAGATACCATTCCACCCTGGGACACTGGAAGATAAAAATGGATGAGTTTGGAGTTTCCAGATTCCATACAAACAGCAAAAAAGCTGAAGCTTAGAATTTTTGAACTGAGGTTAAATACATGGATTAAAGAGCAAGATTGATATCAAGAAATAGATACTGTATTTCATGATAGCTTAAAAAATACCCCAAACAGTCTGGAGGTCTCTGCCTTCCCTGCAGCTATGATGTGATCCCAGGAACATCCAGAAGATCAGTGTGATCTCCACATTCATGTGTGTCCTTACAGTTTGTTTTCTTGTAGGCAACAGGAATTTTGTACAACTACCTAAAACAGTAGTTGCAATGTACTAAGTCACTAGATAAGCTTAGGTATGACTTTGACAGCTGTGTTTGCCCATACTCCAGGCTGTGATTCTGATAAAATGTCTGGAGTGGGTATATGGGACGCATAATGTCCCTGAAATGCCCTTCGCACTGTAGTGTAGCTGTATATTTTGATCTTCTATTTTTATTCAGTGACTTTGTATTTGCTAACTTCATACAAGATTTTGGTCTTAAAAATGCACATAGTCATTTTCTCTGCTGTCAGAACAAGCTCAGACACATATGTTAGAAGTGATTTTAAAACAATGCATTAATTTCATAAAGCACTTGAATGACTACCTGGCACATATTTGAACTCTGTCTGATAACTGTAGCATTTATTTTCATAGTTTCCTCCTTCAAAGTCTGGCACTCTGATGAAGTCCTGACCACTTCATAAAAAGCAAATGATGGCATTAATGTTGCCAGCAGGAGGGTGTAAGCCACAAACATTTTAAAAAAATGACATGGCTCTTTTTAGCTGAGCCTCTCCCTGGGAGTTGATTGCTATGGAAAAGAGAGGTGAGAATTAGCTGCTTTTACAAATGTCAGCGTTCTTTAGAAGATTCAAGTTACAAGAGGTGCTGAAAAGTATGGCAACCAAATCCTCATCTTCTGACACTAATCTTGTCACTTCTGTGACATTCTTGGCCTCTTCTAACCCAGCGTCTGGGAATTTGAGACAATCTTTGGTCTACCACATGTTGGTGCAGAATATAGCTGCTGCAAAATGAGACTAACCTACAAATGGGGAAAAGATCTATTTAAAAATGAAAAATCCCAGCCCCCTCATGCTTCCTTGGCAGAGGCATTTTTAGAACCAAATTTCAGTCTCCTACTGACCACTTAATACTTTGTAAGCTGTGTTGCTCACCCCAGACAGGCAGGAATGTTTTGCTGTTTGTTTTTAAAGCCATCATGCATGCCTCTGCTGGGAGCATCTACTCATTCAACACCACTGTGCAGTTCACATTCTCATTCTTCATTTCAGGAAAACTTTGCCTGGGTTTGTTTTAATAGTAGACCATAAGGGAAGTAAAATGGTATGATAATTAATATTCTATTGGCAAATGCAAGATTAAATTTGCTTAGTTTTGTAAGAACATAGTTGGCCTGAATAAGTGCTGACCTGATAGCCCTTGATGGTATCATCTTCCCATTTGGTCTGCATTTCTGAGAGTTTAAATGGGGTAGAGATTTCAAATACTTACAGAATTACAGAATGACAGAATGCTGAATTAGAAGGGAACCACAAGGATTATCAAGTCCTAGGCCTGGCCATACACAGGACCATTCCCAGCACAGACCCATGTGCCAGAGAGCATTACCCAAACACTTGTTGAACTCTGTCAGGCTGGTGCAGTGACCATTTCTCTTGGGAGCCTGTTCAGTGCACAGTCACTGTCTGGGTGAAAAACTTTTTCCTAGTATCCAACACAAACCTCCTGTGATACAACTACAGGCCATTCCCTTGTGTCCTGTCATTGCTTGCCAGAGATAAGAGATCAGTGCCTGCCTCTCCTCTAGCCCTCATGAGGAAGTTGTGACTGCAATGAGATCTCCCCTCAGTCTCCTCCAGGCTGAACAGACCAAGTGACCTCAGCCTCTCCTCATACAGCTTCCCCTCAAGGCCCTTCACCATCTCTGTTGCCCTCCTTTGGATGCTTTCCAACAGTTTGAGGATTTTTTTATATTGCTTTGCTGAAAACTGCCCCCAGCAGTGGAGTTGAGGCTGACCCAGAGCAGAGCAGAGCAGAGCAGAGCAGGATAATCCCTCCCTTGCCCAGCTGGCGATGCTGTCCCTGATGCCCACAGGACAAGGGTGGCCCTCCTGGCTGCCAGGGCACTGCTGGCCCATGTTCAACTTGCCATGGACCAGAACCACAAGGCCCTTTCCATGGCCCTGCTGTCCAGCCTCTCATTCCCCAGGCTGTCTGTAAATCCAGGGTTGCTCCATCCCAGGTGCAGAACCCAGCATCTTCCCTTATCCTTGATGGTTGGGAATTGCCCAGTCCTCTCTGCAGGGCCTCCTGGCCAGAGTCAACAGCTCCTCCCAGTTCTGTGTCACTGTGAACTTTGCATCCCTCCCAGTCCTGCACCCGATCACTTAAGAAGATGTCAAAGAGCAGAGAGCCTAAGGTGGAGCCCCGTGGAACCCCCCTAGTGACAGGTCACCACTCTGATGTCACCCCATTCACTGTAACCCCTTGTGCCTGACCTGTGAACCAGCTGCTCTCCCATCACCTGATGTGTTTTTCCAGCTGTGGGCTGGACATTCTGTCCAGTAGGATGCTGAGGGAGATGGTATTGAAAGCTTTACTGAAATCCAAAAGATCACATCCCCTGATCAGCTAGGCAGATTAACTTGCAATTAAAAAATTCAGGTTTGATAAGCAGGAGTTTCCTCTCATGAAGCTGTGCTGGCCATGATCAAAGACTGTGCTGTCTTTCAGGTGTTTTTCAATACCTCCTAGAATAATCTTCTGCATTACTCTACCAGGCACTGAAGTGAGACTGCCAGGCCTGTGGTTCCCAGGCTCATCCTTCTTGCATGCCCTTCATTCACAGGTTATGCAGTTTGTGGTGGGATTGTGCTCAGGGTAATAGAGTTACTGCCCCTGACTCCTAGGTTCCTTAGCTTATGGGGGCCTGTAGTGCTCCAGGGAACTACCTGCTCTTCTCAGTTACTGCTACAGTAAGGTATGAGGAGATGGCTATATCAGGTTAACAGTAGCTTTGCATGCCATAATGCCTGACACATTTGAAGTGTTGCTCAGTAACAGTTTTAGACTTTATATCTTTTTGATTATTAATGATGTATATACTACACTCAGCACAAGATATCTTCCTTTATCTCTTGGAGGTAAAGTCCAGTAATATGCCTTTTTGCAGCTTGCTCAGAAATAAAGCTAATAGCCTTTAATATCAAAACGTGGGCTGATGGGAGCCTGAAATACTAGTGCAGAAATATAATGAAGCAACAAGGTTCACCTCAGCTTGGTCCAATGGCTCTGCTCTAATATGGCTCTGTTTAAAACATCTTTTTCTACAATAGCTGACCCTTTGACACTCCCTTGCAGCCACCCCACTGAGGTCAGGAGATAGGGTGCAACAGGGACTCTGTCCAGGGGCAGATCCCCTTAGTTTCACTCTTGCTACTTCCCCATGTAGTCTTATGAATAGATATTTTCTCTCCCTAAAATTGCCCCTCTTTGTTGCTTGTAAGGAGAAGCACCTACCTGGATGCCAGAGATCTTAGCAACTACAGACAGGGGCCAAGAACTGCCACCTTGGTGTAATAGGTGCTCATGTTTTAAGCTCAGTTTCAGAAAAAGTTTGTCTCTTCAAAATAAACTTGTAAGTGAAAGTGAGGGACAAGAGCTCAGCTTGTTGCCTCTCATCTGGCAGAGTGCTTTTGGAGCATCTGGAGACCTGCTCTCCATCAGAATGACCTAATTCTACATACACCCATATTGATCTGATCTGCGTCATCATCGGTTCAGTGTTCATTAATGCAATTGGGTGCAGAAAGCTTTCAGAGGAAATAGATGAAGAGAGGGAATAATATATGCTGTACTCTTAGAGTGGGAGTGAAATTAGATTATTTTTGTGCTATTCAGTTGAAACCTACTCAGTGACATTTTAGAAAGGTTATGTGCAAAGGCCCTCCCTCTCTCCCCCTCCCATTCCTACTCCCCTTCTTCTCTTTCTCTTTCTTCTGCTCCTTGTCATTGTTATTGTCGTCCTCCTCCTCATCCTTCTCTGCACAAGGTGGTGGTGGTGATGGTGTGCCGTGAAAGGTACATCCCCATGCAGCCTCTGCCTCTGGCAGACAGCAAAACCCCTCCTGCCACCAGACACATTGGCATTCTGTTTGGCATGGCAGTACAGGCCAGCAGTTTCTCCCACTGAGGGCACAGGGCATTGTGTGAACCAAGGAATAATTCTGCTCTTTATTTCAATGTTGTAACTGCAAATCTTCAGTGGCGTAATTCCCACTTTATCTGTGTGAGTGAAAGATAGCACAAGTGCTGAATTAATTTCACAGATTTCACACTGTGCTGAGGATAAGGTGGTCCACAACGGAGGAACAACCTCCTATTACATTCCCAAGGCTCTTGAGAAGACATATTTGCTCACCTCCTGCTTTAGGAGGAAAAAAGCTTGTCTCTTCTTGTTATATTTCTCATTAGAATCAGGACTGCTGGAATTGTTCGTGTTACAGGAAATATGTGGGGGCAGAGCAGTTCTCGATGAGATGAAAAGTTAATGAGATTGCTTTGAGCTAGAGCACCAACAATCATATACTCCCAGCTGGTATGGACACCACATGCTTCTCAGTTGAATACTCAGCACATAAGAAATGCATGACACAAAAACTCTGGGTGTTAGCTGAGAACATACATTTTATATACCAACTAACACTGTAATGTATTTTTAAAACTATTAGGAGAAAGCACAAAGAATTGTGCTCTGACATTTGGGGCAGAGTGTTACTGTATGCTGGCTTTGTTTGATATTATTCAAACTCCCTTTTCATTCTCCACAAAGGCAAGGTCTCTGACCAGTGCTGCTTCCATTCTATGACCTTTGAACTACAACTGAATACAGAAGTAGGATATGTAACAGATATAAAATACACTGAAATTAGGGAGATGCAAAGTATTTACACATATTTGGTTTTACCACAATACAGTAATTATTTTGTTGTGTAATATTAATATAATTATGGTGATAGACTTAGTTGTATCACATTGCTTCTAATTGCAAGAGGAAGATACAGCAAAGATGATGCAAGAGCACAGTTAACATAAAGGAGGCTTGTAAAACAGAACTGATAAAAAACCTGAGGGAAACTGTAGTTCAGTTCTAATGTGCAGTCTATGCAATTTACAGCCATACTGAAAGAAAAGAGAAAATAAAACAGAGACTGTCATAGCTGCCATTTGGTGTATATGTCAAAAAAAGTAAGCACTCTGATGCACATTCCTCTACCTCTCTCAGGAATTTGCTTTGCATGGGTAGTGATTCCAGTCTGCGGTCTCCTGACCCCTTAGTCACATTGACTCCCTCCCCATTAGGGCATACAATTATTAATAGAAGAAATAACTTTTCCAAGACAGAGAAAAAAAAAGAAAGGAAAGTTTTATCATACCAGCTTTTAGGAAATGGAAGGTAGGAAATGTGTAGCACAGCCCTAATATGTTTCTGTATTAATATACTTGAATAGTCTTGAATAATTCCATGACATTGAGAAATGTACCAAGATAAATTCTTTTGCCTAAGCTGTTCTCTTGGACATTGTGGCTTTTCATTGAACTATACTACAGCAAAAATGCATTTTCTAGGGGAGAGAGGAAAGTACTTTGTAGGTGCTATGATCAATTTACCAGTGCAGCTGACATGAATGCGCCCTAAGTCCTACTTGATCTTCCTAATACAATGTAATCCTTAATTATCTATTTTGACATCTAATGAGCATACAACACGTGTGTGAACTCCCAAGGCATCTATCCGTCTTGCCTTGCTAATCCTGTTGTCCTGGCTGTTCCTCTGCTAACTCTAGTGCTTTGAGTGACTCACAGATACAGTGTCTCTGCTTGCTGCTGTATTTCTGACATGTAATCATAATAATTACTCTCCATCATGAGGAAGGTCTGGAAACAATACAATCTGCCACCTGTTGACATATGTTGAAGTCTGTGCATGTTATTAATCCAGGGTATAGTTTGTCAGTCTGGTGTTGAGCTTAAAAGGCCATTGCAGACCTTTTAATGATATTGATACTCTTGCTGTGAACAGGCAACTGAGCAGTGCTCTATTTGACACAGCACGAAGCTATGGCATTAGAGTGGGGGTAAGGACAGATGGTACTTACTCATGAGCAATCAGGCACAGATTTTTCCTTGAAGAGAGAGAGAAAAAAATCTTTTACTTAACACCTGATGTTGCCACACTCTTCCACCTGAGCAGCAGTGGGGCTGTAGTCCTGCTAGCTGTTCCTCAGTAATAGATTGATGGAGCGGTCCCTATACTTTGTGAAGCACAAAAGGAGATTCAGAGATTTATCTTTTTTAGATTTCTTACTCTTTAGGGGCTGAGCCTTAGTAAAAATTTAAGCCTAAAAAACCCAGGGAATTAAGCATGTTGTGGAAATAAAGATATGTTTATTCCAACTAAAATCCCTGCATTATTAATGTCTACTTCATTGATAACATCAGCATGTAACTTGCTGCATTCCCACTAGACGGAATACTAGGATGAATTTAAGGATGCTGATATCAGTGGGGTGTGGGGTAGCTTTCAGGATCTAGCTGAGATAATTCAGAGTGGCATCTAACCTCTTTGCAAGACAGCATAGTTCTCAAATAGCTGTAATCAACACTTCCTCTGGTTCCATCAGATAAGCAAACTCTGGTAAGAGCAGCAGGTAAGCAAATCTTGATAGGAGCAGTAGATATCCTCCTTTTGACTCCGTCAGAGCCCTCCATTTCAGCCATGGCAGATGGAAATTCAGAACTCTTGAACTTGGGCTGGTTCAGCACAAATCTAAGTCTGAATCTATTGGTGTAAATATAATCTATGTAACCCAGCAGAACAGCAATGAGCCAAAGTGTGGCATCACCAGGGGATTATCATGGGGGACAGGCTTGTGATAGCTGTGACTGCCACAACTCATGGAATTTGGTGTCATTGTTGATAGTGTGCCTGCTATGGGAACACACTCTTAAAAGGAGGGGGCACATCTATCTTCACTAAAATGTCCACACTCAGCAGCAGTTCATGACTGCAAGATATGCTTGTAGTCTACCCAGTGCAATGGACACTGTGCAAGCAGTTCAGAGCTGAGGAAAAAAATACCAATGCAGTTATCAAAAGCAATTCCGGACACAAGGTATTTTCTGTGCTTGACCTAAGGTGCTGAAGTGACTGCATGTCTCTCCTTACAGTTATTATGCCTAAAGCTGTTTTGAAAATCTCTGCGCTGTGTTCCCCTGTGTGGTTTAGACAGGCACATAGATATTATTGTCTCCCTTGACAGAAATATGGTCCTTCCAGAGCACTGCTATGTTTGAATGCAACTTAGTGTTGAGGTGCTATTAATTTTAAACACGAAAAGTCTGGGAAGCTACCTTGAACCCTGTGGAAGTCTTAGTTTACTGTCTGATGAATGCGGAATCTAGGCACTTTTACGGTCTTATGGTAAAGTCATATTTTGCAGTGATTTTATGAGGTTATAAAAACCTCAGCGTGACTTTGTGATAATACTGCCTAGTTTATTCACCTTCATAAACACAGCTTACAGACAACCCAGATTTCTAACTCCTTAGCCGTGTATGGCATAGACACTCATTTAACACTCAACCTTTCCACTTTCTGAGACTTTCTGGAAGACAAGGGCTAGGAGAGAGACCACTCTGCTGGACAGATCTGAGTTCCTAGGTACTGTCTAGACAACAGATGGGGTCTATGCAAATCACATGGAGATACGAGCTAAGATGAGTGCTAAAAGGCAGAGCGCAGAAGGGGAGAGACCGTCTTCATAGTCTCTACAGCAGATCTTGTGAGTGAGCCTAATCCATTTGGGGGCAAGGCAGCCAGGTTAATTCACACTCACTCCCTGTTGGGTGTTAACTAATCTCTTTGACTTCAGATTGAAAGGAGAAAGAAATGTTAATGCTCACGGCTTCACCTGAGTGGTGGACTAGCAGTTTAGAGTTCAAGTAACAGCCCACATCCAAACAGCTCTGGTAAAGCTGCAAGGGCTGTGCCTGTCCCAGAGCAAAAGTAACTACAGTGATAATCTCAGTAACTACAGCTTCACAAGAACGGCTGGATATACTCTGGAGTTTATGCAGTTGCTCTAAGTATTATTTAGAATAATTTTTTATGGATCAGAAGTAAGGATGTGAATATAATAGTGAAATGCAGAGTCAAATTACAAACAAATACTGGCAGCAAGCTTTACTGCACTGATAGATAAATTCCTAAGCCTTTATTCTTGTGACATTTATTTCTGTCTATTTTTAGAATTCACAAAGTGTTCTGAAAAGGACAACAGTAGGTGTGAAAGAGAAGCATTTTCAGAATAGTGGGCTATATGGCCTCTAGTTCTTAATAATCATGGCAACTTTAAGAGGTCTCTCAAGAGGTAAAAAATAGATTATGTATATCCCATAAATCTGCATGCTCCTAATAATATTCTACCTTTATGCAGCAGAAAAAGAAAAGGAAAAAAAAAAAAGGAAAAAAAAGGAAGAAGAAGGAGAAAAAGGAAAGAAAACATTATTCCTTGTGAAAGAATTTTGCCCCCTGTGGTAAAACCATGGCAATTCCCCCTTTGTGCTATGATGACACACACTTTAAGATACAGTGGATACATTTTATTGTAGAACTAAGTAAACAGGATTCAGATTCAGGTAGATATGAAGTGACTGCATAGAAAGAAAACAGGTCTGGGAAAGGAGCTTTAATTAGGAAAGGCTAAGGCATAGCACTGCATGCCAATGAGAAGGGCACACCAAACACAAGGCTCAGAAAAGTATTCCAGTATTTCTTTTCTGGACTCCCTGGGACTGTTAGACCTAGAGCACTGGACATCTCAGCTGTGGAGACCCTTATTTCACATTCAAACGTGTAAGTCTTTTCTGCACCCTGAAAAGCTGGCCTCACAAGGAATCTTATGGTTAAGAGTTCTTCCCATTATCTATACCCTGTGAGATTAATTATTGAGCTGGGATGATTTCCAATAGCATTAAAATAGGAAGTAGAGCATACCATTTTTGCATAGCAAAACATGTACTATTTTTGTATAGCATGTTTTCTTTTGAGAGTTTTTTGGATACATTTCAAAGAGAATATAAATCCCAAGCATGGTTTTATCGGTCTGAGCCATGTACTCTTTAGCTGGGGTCCTGTTAGTCATGTTTTGAGGTGTTAGTGGCTCTATCTGCTGAAGTCTTTCAACCTGCCCAAGCCTGTTGTGTTGCTACAGTGTGAGAAGGCCTTGCTGCAAGACACTGGAAGAATGGATGTGGGAGATCTTTTGCTTGATGAAATATTAAGGGTTGAGAGGGAGAGGCAGGGGCAAGGGATAATTCTCTATGGTAGCGAGCTGTAAGTTAGAAAACAAAAAAAATCCATCTGTTAGGGAGCTGTGATTGGTACCTGTCAGTACCAACTACCATAGAGATTTTTCCATCTCCAAGATGAGGATCAGAGGAACATGCAGGGGAACACAGCTCTTGGGCCAGACCAGACACAGCCATCCTATCCACACAACACCTAGTACAACACAGAGGCACAGCTCCACTCTTTTGGTGGATAACCCTCTCACTGATCACATACTGCAAGCCCCTTGAATAGGACTCTGTTCAGAGAGAGCATTGCACTGCAGAGAAGTATGGCCTGACTCAGATTTATGTCTAAACCACATTAGACCATTTTGGCAGTGCCAGCAGGTCAATCAAGTGGATATAAATGGGAGTCAGCATTTGCGACAGCTCTAAAAGAACAAGGAAAGCTCTGGCAGCTGAGCAGTGACTATTCATCCTGCAGTGAAAATTTTCTTTCCTTTATTTTCATTGGTACATTGTGTAATTTATATGGCAGCTTGAGTGTTTGCGATGCTTTGTAACAGATAAAACATTCTACTAACCATGAAGGGAAATAAGACTTGAAGAGACAGAGAAGAGTGCAGGTGGAAAGGATGCTTCAAACATATAGAGAAGAGATGGGAAAAAAGCCGCTGATGAAATTAAAGAAGGTATTCAGTGGCATGGGAAATGAAATTGTGACAGCACTGGTGCATGCTTATGGAGCAGAATACAAGAGAAGAAAGACTGAAAACAAAATTGCATTATCTTGAAGAGAAATAGAAGAGGGGAGTAAAATTAAGGGTAGCAAATAATCTTGGTGGAGAGGGGAACTGACAGCAGTGTTGACCAATAGAAAGGAGAGGCTGTCAGTAACGGACAAATATGTGCTGTTTAAGTCTGTTTTAAATCAATCATGGAGGAAATAATTTCCTGAACTTAAATATGGTAGAGCTGCTAGAGCCTGGACATCCGTGCAGAAGCAGGTTGGTCAGGACACAGAACTGTCTGCTCAGCAAAGTGAACAAAGGAGAGAATATACAATGTCTTTCTACAACTTGACAAAACAGAGAAGGTTTGAAGAGAAGAAGAATTTGTGAGCAAAACAGTCTAGAAAGGATGGGCTCTCTTTCTTTCCCCCCCTAAACAATATCTAGTGTCTGCATGAAATAAAAATTTAGATTATAAAGCATTTTCAAAGTCCAAACTGTCTTGATGTACTAACCCTGTGCTATATTGCTAGGAAGGATGCAGGAAACAGCATTTTCTAAGTAAAATGAAGGATATTAGTGAATGTTACGCAATGTCCTCATTGCTAGAAATAGTGATAGATAATTGTAGTAGGATGTTTATGTAACTCTCCACAAATCAGTTTTATTTGTACTAAGTCACTGCTTAATAAAACTTAGAATTCACATGGCATGAAGTGTTGTTTATTAGGAAAATAATTTGGATTTTTGATGTATGCCTTAGAAGCCTCATCCTTTCAGAGCCATTCTGAGTGTGCTACCATTGTTCCTTATTTAGTTTTAAGGGAAATATCTGGTTTTTATCAGCTTTCTCCCTGTTGTTCTGGGGATTTCTGACTGACAGCTACATTCTTTTTCTTGATAAGTATGAATGAGAGATCATCTTAATGCATTAAAGTTAAATACAGATTGAAGATAACTCCACCCACATTCAAAACACAGAGATGTTCCATCAATTCTGTTTCAACTGTGTTGAAAATTCTCTGCTTCTATCAGGGTGACTCAGTTCACTCTTTCAAATAGGCTGAAGAGGCTCAAAGTATTTTATTTAACATCTCTGACTTTGCTGAGACTTTGCTAATCAATATTACTTCTGCCTTGTACAATTAGGTCACCTTAGTATTTTCTCAGCTTTAAATTTACTTTGAAGAAATCACACAGAATCAATTCAAAGTAGATCAGATATGTGTGTGAGCTATTCATCTTTAAAACTGTGCTCTTTTCCAAGAGATGGTCATTTGCTTATCATGGGAAAATCAAAGCTGCTTGTCATCTGAATGGAGCAACGAAAATACATTCAGCTTAACAAGGAACAGAAGCTGCCTATTTGTGATCTGTTTACTTTTAAAGTCTGCTTGATTAAATCTTTTGTTAATTTTACTAAAGCAAATAAATGACACTGAAGCTTTCCTAAGGGAAGTCATATTTGCCAGTTTTGTTTTCCTATGGTGTGTTGACAGTGGAGGCTTAGGAATTTTTCATCCATTTTGACAACGGTTATAGCTATAGTAAAAGCAGTATTACATTGTATGTATTTTTTAAGTGGTAAAATATGGAATATTCACAAACTCTTTCCCTGCATTCATCATCATGTTAGTTGAATGTTTAGAGATGCAAATTTGTAACTATTGCCAAATGAGCACCAGTTTACTTAATCACACTCTGCATCTGTCTCTTCTTCTGATGGGTGAGGTAACTAATAAATTACTTAAGGGTGATAGGCATAATATGCCTACACCCACAGCATGGGGCATGGAATATGCAACTTGGTATTTGTTGTAAAGAACATAAGGCAAGTCACACTCATTGGCTGAGAGGTGGAAGGCTGAAGTCCACACTGGGAGAAAATGATGCTGGACAGCTTTGAGCACAGATGAGCTGCCCATGTCTCCAAACGTTTTGAATCTTATCTTGTCTTGTGGGATTTATGTGTCAGACTGCTCTGCATCAAAATTACAGTATGCTGTCACACAGCTTTTTACTTCTAAGATAGGAAAGGTTAAAGAAGTCAAAGAAAAACTCATTCTTTCTCAGCTGTAATACTAAGAGGAACATTGTAATGTTAACCAAGTGTTTAGGCAGGTCTATGCATAGCTATGCAGCCTTGCCACCAAACATGTTTTCCTGTATCATTTACCGGAGGGGTAAATTCTTTCACTTTCTCTTTGCTATTCCGCCAGTATACATACCTTTCTACCTGTCATCTCAATACATTTACCCCTATTCTTTTTAGAAGCATGTTTTTATTGAAGGCAAATGTGATATTTTTCCATCCATGGTTTCAAAACTGTAGCCCTCCATTTTCCCAGGATAGCTGTGAAGACCCTCTAGATGGGTTCTGTAGTGCATTGTCACCTGAGCCATTCAATATTTCTTTGCACATCAAGGTCTCTTTTAACAGGTTATTTTGTTTCTGCATTTAAAGCAGAACAATTTTGTAAATAGAGGAAACATTGTAGAACTGAATTAATTAAATACTCTTTTTAACTCATCTTCAGGTCTCTAATTTCTTTCTAGAAGTCATAAATAATTTATTGCTTTGAACATTTGCTAGAATAGAATCTACATTCTTTCAGATGGTGGATTTAGTAGATTCCTGACTCCCACATCATGTTTTGCAGAAATATAGTTTCCTTTTAACTTGAAGTTTCTCTGGCTCAAGAGAATGCCTCATTGACATTGTGCTGAACAAAATAAAATGAAAAAACCCCAATCTTTCTGCACTTTCTGAGGAAGATGAATCAGCCAGCACACTGGTTCTAACTCCAGTGGCTTTTTCTTGGTTTCATTTTTTTTCTGCTTTCTTTAAAATATTGGTAATAACTATTCACTGTCTGAATGTTACTGTTAAGTATGTTCCTAAACCACAATATAGGTAAGTTTTAATGTAAGTTGCCATAATTTCACACTTGATTTTAGTTACATTTATTTTTTAAGAGGAGAAACCAATAGAATTAAATTACATATAATGTTTAAGATAACTTAGTTTGTCATGAGAAGAAGTCATCCACTGTTCTCTGCACTAACATTTATTCAAAATGCATGCTTATTATGCTACTTTAAACTTCATTGTATTTAAAATGTATTGTATTTAAAAGAATACAACAAAAGCACACTACTGTCTGTACCAGGGCCTTCAGATACAGCAATCTGTTGATGGTTAGCTTTGTTAAAGTGAACTGTCCCAATAACAGTCAATTTTACGGTGCAGCTGGTAAACGTCAAATTGATTTTTTTTTGTCCCAGTGGATGATCACTTTTAAATTGGATCTGTGCCTGTTGTGAAATTTCACATCATCAAACTATGTTCCTGAAATGCTGCACTTTCCAACCCTCTCTGCCTAATACAGGACAGCAACTTCTCTCGTTTTCCTGTTCTTAGTGAACTGAAAACCAGGTATTCTGGAGAATGTCTTTCTAATCATGCTGCAAGTACCTCTTACACTGGGGAAAAAGTTACACCCTTTGCATTGCCCCTCAGGAGCTCTTCCCAATGCATTGCTATTGCTTACACAAATCCCACAGAATGGCAGAAAGATGCAACTATTTGTTGGTAAGGCTGCCAGTTCATGGAGACTAATATAAACTAATATAAATACCGTTCAAAGATTTTTGCTGTGATCTTATAGTGTACATGACAGATTTTTGGGCTGGAGATGTGCTTGAGTATCATTTATAAAATGTCAGATTTTTCTTTCTTTTGACCATTGAACTGTGATCAATCCTTTAATACTTGTCTATCAGTATGAAACTTTTCATTTTGGACTAAATATTTCATAGGCTTCTTTTCACATTATCTGGAATTCATGCCTCTTTTTCTTTTACCTACAGCATTAACAACTTCCAGTTTCATCCTACAAACCAGGGAGAATTTTATGTCATCACAACAGGAAGCTTTGAAGAAGCAGTTCTGCTTGGATTTTATGTGCTTTCCATTGTCACATCATCATCAGAAACAAAAACACAGGAGCTGGTAAATAAATGGTAGCAGAAGATATATTCTTTTACTGAGATTTTATTTTGAAGAAGCATAATCCATCACTGGCTGTTTTCATTTCTAGGGGATGGTGAATCTGATGTGCTTGAGTAAGCACTCGTGTTCTTGAGTCAAACATCTCATCACTAAGTAAAACTAATCTGAAGACTTAGGCATGTTTTAAGGGTTTTCTATACTCTCTAGTCTATGTATTTCTGAGGGGGGGAAAAAAAGAACAAAAAAACCAAACCAAACCAAAAGCAACCACATACTGAAAAACTCAAACCCAATCAAAAATCAGAAAAAACAAGAGCCAGTGAATCTGAGAAAAACTAATCACTTCATCCCCATTTTGAAGACCTCAGATAGAATGAAAATTGACATTGAAAACTGCGGGCCTGCATCTCACCTCAACACTTTAATGTCTTCTATTTGCCTTCCCAACTCTTTGAAGAATAGTTTGGTTAAGCGGCAGAGAGACTCCCACTTCTAGGTGGAATCTTCGAGGTCTCTAGTTACTTTACCCAAGTATGTCATTGTGTAGTTAAGCTTTGAGTGTGTGAAAAGTCAGGCTAGCCTCAAAAAATTTCCACACATGAAGTAATTTTAACATGTACTTTTGTCATTTAAAGATTGCTTGTTTTTACTAAGTGGTTGTTGTGGTTCATGCTCACTGTTCACTGCAAGTTTGCAACAACGCTTAATAAAATAGATGCATAAAACTAAGTGGAAATCCAATTTTAACAAGAAGACACAGTCCTGCTAGAATATGGGTAGATGCAGATAATAGCAGACTCAGATATTAATTCAGCTTTAGACTGGATGGTGGGTGAATTTCCAGTGAACTGGGATGGTGAGTGAACTCCACTGAATTCAGACTTCGTCCTAGGAAGAAGATGTGGGTGAAAGACCTAGCAGGAACCAGAGCTGTGAATTATCCCTTGTGTTGGGGCTGTTCCTTTTTACTTCCATCAAATGTGAGGATAAGACCAGTGAGAATATTAACCTTTTCTACTCACTAGGCAGCATCTTCTTCATATTTGTTAAGCACTTAGAATTTAATTTAGTTCCTAAATTCTGACCTGAAGGATATGGGCTTTGCAAGCTCAGTCAAGTTTTTTTCTAGCTGTAGTAATTGACATGCAAAAAGAAGTTCTCCCTCTTTTCACAGACCTCTCTTCACCTATGTGCTCAATTACCTCAGCTGCAACTCTGACAGGTGTTGCCACTGTGACAGGGCTTTCCACCAATGACAGAAAATTCATGTTTTTGCAAGGCACTCCTTGGTGACTCTCACCTTTTAATAACCTGGAAAATTACTCAGTAGGTAAGAAGTGATGATTACCTTAAAATGCCTAAAGCAAGTATTCATTATAGTATTGTATTCTTCAAATTATACAACAAAAGTATTTGTGGTATATTTGCACAGAAAGTGAACAGGAGAATATACAGGAAAACTGTATCACAATAATGACTTAAAAACTTTGAAAGACTTTTATTCTTGATTAGTTAAAAAGTGGCTCACAACTTACATACAGAATGGATTTAGTGAACTTAAAAGTGTCCTCTGGATTTTGTTGTGGTTGGTTTTGTTTTGGAATTTTGCTTGCTTGTGAAAAAGTCATTTAACTTTTCTTACAATTTCTGACTGATCAGGTACAATGTACCAAAAGAGGCAAAATGCCTGTGTTTCTATGAGTTTAAGAGAAAGTTTTGGACTTTTTAAAGGAACTTTTTAGTGTAAACAGTATTTTTAAAGCTGCAAATATTTTGTTTACATCCAAACATCTCAAAACAACCTTTGAGAATTCTACCCACAGATTGATTACACAATTAAATTTTCTAAAAATCTGGACAGGAGGTGCAGAATAGTGTGTGTTTCTGAGGCTGAATTAGGAGATACCATTTTCATAGAATCTGAAAAGGGGTTAGCTATCTCTCTGTTACAGTTGTATGCCTACTAGTATCATCCTGTATATGTGTACTGAAATAGACAGACCCCCAGAATATGAAGAGGACTTGCCTAGTGACTCATGATTTTAGACCTGTTTCAGGTGAAATATATCCAAATGCAAATTACAGCATGAGGTGACACTGATGAAATTCTCCTAGCCATGAAGTCGTTAAAAGTGAATGGGTAGTATTCATCTGTGGTAATTTTTATCATGATGGAAGAGATATAAGTGATATCCTTAATTGATGCAACTTAAAAATAATTATAGCCATAAGATACTGCAGAAATAATTTGTTTTATTAGATGGTTAAGTTTCCTAAGAAAAACATATAATGTTTTCTAATGTAAGAATGGAGAGAAGTCAGTATTTTATTATGATGTGCTTTATTTTCAGTAAAGAGAGAAGTATTTTGTACTTTGTTATTTTGACTGAGGCATGGCAACTAATCTGTGGCATATAACAGCCCGACAGACAGCTTGTTATGTGCCTATCACTTCCCTACAGAGCATGCCTGACAATGCAACTATTCTGACTGCTAAATATCACAGGGGCTATTTCTCAGGAGTGCAATACTTGTGGCCCATCTTTAGCTTAGCACTGCAAAAGCTGCAAGTACTTGTAAGACTGCAAATAGACATAAGAAATTCATTGTAAGGTAACCAGGCATATGAATGAAAATCCATCATCTGCTATCTGTTCAAGACATGGAAATAACCCTCCTTCCTTCCCCACTAACCTCAAAAGCTACATTACATTCAAAGTCCTTGAATGATCCTATAATCATAATTTCAGTTTTCCAGGTCAAGGAAAGGAAAACAAGAAGGGTCAACATACAGCCCATAAAATAATAAGCAAAGCAGTAGCACTGATCTTATTCTTCTTGTTGTTTGAGAAAATGTCTCTTACCTCAGGGAGTGTTTATCCTGTCCTGTCTCATAAATAACCAGTCTTTTGCTCAGTTTTAACCAGATCTTTGAATGGAGGAAGATGTTTTCACTCTTATTGATCATCTGCCTGTCTATTTTAATTGGCATTTCTTCCTCTCCCATTTCAATTACTGTTTGCAGTTTTCAAGAAAGAGCAGTAAAAATGGAGACATCGGAAAAGTCAAGGGCAGTGCTACAACATTTCTGAAAATCAGATCCTGGGTGGTAGAGAGTATCAAATGACTACTTTATGGAGGGAATGGTGAGCAGAGTTCCACTCATATATTGCTTCCAGCACTGGCTGTCTGGGATACACCACCTGCTGTCCTTCATGGTGTGGAGGACTAGGCAGATGAGGAGTATGGAAGGAATTGGGTTTATTTCACTGAAACTGAGGAGAAGGTTATAGAGCAGCACATAAATGTCCTTAGAAGACAAAGCTTGCTTAGTCATAGCTTTTCTAGCACAGCTTGTTTCATTTCCTTAAATCATTTTACATGATGCATATACTTTCTGCTTTTGTCTTGCTTGAATTTGCCTAGCTTGTGTTCTGGGAGCCTTTTAAATCTGCCTTGAATGTAAGTTTGATTACTTCAGAAGGAAGTTCTTACAAGCAAAACTTGGATTATACAGGAACATATTTGTAAAAAATGCATTTACATTGCAGGAAAGCAAAATACAGCTGCACTCAGATAAGGATTGCTTCTTATTTCAGCTCTAATTTCCAGAGTTTCAGTGGTGGTTACATGCGTAGCTGATTAATGGCAGTGTTCTTTCATTGTGGCTAAAGGAAAGTTTGACTCTAAAGCTTATTAACTAGGATGACTCCTTATTTTAATTTCAAGGAAAATAGCATAACGATATGCGAGAGATCTCTGTGATCCTATCAGGCTGCCATCTCTCACTCACTTCTGCAGCTGTGGCTTCAAATGAGTGTTCTAAACTATTCAGGGCTTGTTATGCACTAGCCAACAGCCTAACAGGGAGCCTAAGACTGTAAGTGAAAATCACCTGTAAGGGTACTACTAATAGGAAATGGAACATTTAATGAACTTTCCCTCTGAGTAAATGAGAAACCCATTCTGGGCTTTTGTGGAGGTTGTGTGCAAATCACTTACATGACATTATATACTTCTGTCCAGTTTACTGGCTGGATTTGTTTTGGATATAAATTCCAGGAGGCCATCAGTCTCAGAAAATAAATGGCTGAAATTTGTGTTTCAAGCTCACTGGCGATCTGTTACTCTGTAAATATTCCTGGAAGAAGATCAAGTACACAGCAGCCAGGATTGCTATGTATTCTCAAACTGCAAATAAGTGGCAAGCAGTCTGGATACATGTTGTGCTGACTCCCATGTGGCAGGGGAATATCCCTGTCTGCTTCCTGATGCTTTGTCACATATGAACTGGTTCTTGGGAAAGACCAAAGGAACAAATGCCCATGTTGCTGGCAATTTACTTAGCAGATTTTCCGTGACTGTAACCAAAAGGGATCAGCAGGGAGTCTGCCTTGCCTTTCATCAAGGTTTAGCCCACTTTGCCATCCGACTTCGGCAAACAACCTCTTTCTTGTCAATGCCAGAAAAGTGATGCTGCTTGGGATTGAACAAGGCACAGCTATATCATTGGGTTTCAAAGCTGGATGTGGGGTTTGAGTCCGTGCTCTCCATGCAGATGCTTTTCTTTCACTAGCAACATATAATGTTACTACGCTTTTTTATTTATGTAACATGTGAAAGTCTGAAATGGTGTCAAGGTACAGCCAAAGCACAGGCTTAGGGGCAGTCCCTGCTGTTTTCTGGATGAGAAAGAGGTGTCAAGTCAGAAAATGTTTGTATTATATCAAGGGTGGTAAGAGGAAAGAGTGGTCAAACTGCCAATCTAAGGAAGCACATAGTGTCCCCAGGTTTTATGCTACACTGCGTTCCTGCAGAGAGACTCAAATCCCAGCTCTGGACATCTAGCTGAGAAGTAATGTACCTCCCAGCCACGGCACACATTCTGGTTCTCTTTGCAGAGTTCATGGCTGACTAGGTCCCTTGCCAATACTGCAAAGAGATGGGGCTGGGTCATCCATCAGTGTTCCAGAAGAGGGAAGTTTTCCTAGAATAGATGTAGCTTTTGATATTCAGGTCATCTGGGCTGAGAAATGCCCTTCAGGTATATTTGCTAGTGTCTGTGCAAATGGCGGCTTGGTTGAGGGGATCCTGTACGTTTAAAATTAATAGGCAGGAGTTGGACTGCAGTGTGGGAGTAAAGTCTTCCTACATATTTTTTAAAATGCAAGTAATTTTTTAGATCCAGCAATACAGCCAGATATGGCTTCCAATATCTTGCTTTGCTGCACAAACCAAGATCCTCTAATTTCTTTCCCTCCCATATACTCTGATTGTACTGGGAGAATACAACTGCTGGAACATCAGATCTCCTCAGGGAGAATTAAAATTAACACGAGACAGTGATGCCATCCAAGTGGCACCATGGCCTCCTGCCAGAACAAGGCCTTGGGAATCTTGTTAACACATTCTGTCCATCTTCCTGCCAGGTTCTGCCTAGTAAGTTTAGTTGCAGCATCACATGGCAGAGGAGGAGAAGTCCTAAATATAAATTCTTATCATTTTTATGGAAGTTGGTATCCAGGTAGAATAGAGAACAAAATTAGTGATTCATCTAGGAATTAAAACAAAAGTGCCCTTGAGCAGTTGGCAGCAGCTGGTTAGCAGAGCAGTGAGGTTCCAGCACCACGCTGGCTGGTGTGCACCAACCTGTGCCAGGGCCAGCTTGGACCAAGCACTGTGTGTGCTCTGAACTGATGAGGATGCACACAAGCCTGGGGGAAGCAGGTTTGCTTTGGTAGTTGGTGGAGCACTTAGGACACAAAACCCACAGACCTGCAGGAAACCAGGATAAAGTAGCTTTTTGACCAATGCACCTAAAAAAAAAAAAAAAAAAAAAAAAGAACTAATGGCAAGATGACAAGCTGAGCTCCAATTTTATTGCTGTCACCCCCCAAGGCTGCTAAGAGGATTTCAGTGCTTTGTGATGATAAACCTGTGTCTTTAACCTTTGGCAAGAAGAAACAAGAAGTCTCTAGCAAGTTCTAGCAAGTCTTTTTGCCACTTCCTATTATCTTGTCCCTTCATCTTTATTTCCTTTTCTTGTATTGAAAGGGATTTGCTCTGCACTATCTGCTCTGAACTTTGACTGTAGAAAAACACCTGCATATAATAATCACCTTTAGAAACAGGAATTTTGCCAATATTTAACCAAAATTGAGAAGCTGCCATTTTTTTATTTCCTCTTTGCAAATCTCAAGTACATAAAATAAGAAAATAATATAAGGAAATAAATAATGATGTCTTACATAGCTGTGAATTAACCCTTCTAAATACCAGCTTTTCAAGAAACTTGTGTATTGTGTGTATGTTTATAACATCTTCCTTTTCATCAGCTGTTCCCTTAGTACAGAATGTAGTAGCTGCCTGTCAAACACTTCTTAAGACAACAAAATAGATGATTTCACCTCAATCTGTAGACTGCCTAATCCAGCTTGCTTCCTAAAATGCTTCACAGAGAGCAATAGTAATCCTTGATTTACAGCCTGAAAAGCAGTGGATGGCAGAAAGAAATTAATTGTCAGGGGAAGGGCATGCAGATGAGTTCCTAGAGCCACGGGATTCAGAGAAGCAGAGGGCTGCAGGTCCAGATGGCTCGGGTGGGTGAGCCAGCAGTGGCTGCTTCAACAAGGGGAGATTGTGCTTGGGTGCAGAGAGCAAGCTGGTACTGCTAGGGCAGGAGGAGCGGGTGAGGGAGAGAGCATAACAGAGCCCAGTGTGTAAGGGAAGAATGTCCCTAGAGGGTTTAAATGCATTGAGGCATGGGGATTTCAATATTGATTTGGAAATGAATGGGTAAGATTAGTGAGCTAGTAGTAGGGATAAGGGAGAGGGATAAATGCTGCAGGTGAGACAGGAGAGGCAGAAGGCTGGAAAGGAGATTTATGAAATTAGAAAATATATAGCCAAGCTTGCCAAGTATCCAAACCAACTTGCAAAGAAATGTTAGCTTCCATGAGTGACAGATAGCTGTCAGGAAATAAACACAATGTGAACTGGAAGTTGTTTGTACAACTTGCAGGAGAAATTACTGTCAAACTATATATAGTATAAGTTAAATGAGCCTCAGGGTAACAAGGAAGTATTTTCTTACTAACACAAGGAACAGTCTCAGTGTGTGTTGGGTGTTGCCATCAGCTGGGCAGGGGAAGAAGGGGGCTGTGATGCAGAACTTGCAGACTTTCTTGTGAGTCTGACACCTGCTTCCTTGACCAGCTGCCTGGAAAAACACATTTGAATGTTTTGGGGTTTTTTCTCAGATGAGGAAGGAAGTCTATACTACTACATTTTCCCAGGGGAAATCACTACTGGCAAACTATCTGTCAACAGCATATTTTAGTAACATGTTAGATATGAAGAAACATGATATTCTTATGTAATAAATCTCCTAGATTAAAAGGGGAGATCTAAATGTAGGAGTTTCTTTAACAAAAGTGAAAAAAATCTTTCTCTTATAAAATTAAGAGGCAGTAGAGATTCTGGAAGAGAAAAAATGTTAAAGAATGTTAAAGAACCTTCTCAGGCACTGACATCAGATCCTTTTTCTTGTTGAACAAGTGCCAGCAGTGTATTTAGAAATACACCTTTTCAGCTGCTGATGGCCAATTGGTTACAATTTTTAAATAAGTGTATATCTTTTAAGGACTATTGGAACTTTGAAACATTGGGGGAAAATGAAAAAGTGAATTAGGACAAATCTTATGGTCTGTGGCAGTGGAGCTGTCGCTGCACAGAGGATTTGCTCCTGCAGGATTTGCTCCTGTTTGAGGGGTCAACAGCAGCAGCTGCTGTGCTGTGCGCTCAAGAGAGGTGCTCTGTGCCAGGGCTCCTGCTATCAATGCCTGGCTTCAGATACACAGAAATGGGCTGTGTAAAATCAGCCTGGTGGAGAGGCAAACATCCTTTCTTTGAGCATTATTTTCTTCTTTCAAAACTGACTTCCTCTGATTTCAGTGAAAAGTGCTTCAATATTCCAATGAATGGGAGTCAGCAAATATCCATCACAGGCATAGCAGAACTGAGCTTCCCTCCTTTAACTTGCTTCTCTTTTTGCTGCTTCAAACTACTTTTCCCAGATTGGCTGTTGTTGCATTAAAGGGAAGGAGAATGCAGGGGCTTTCTGCAGAAAGCTGTCATACTGTGACAATGAGGGCGGGAGAATGGTTCAGCCATCAGTTACTGCAGGCTGACACAGTTTGCTCTTGGGGTTTACCTGTGGCACTTGCCTTGTATTATCTGCACTAACGGGTTTTTTAGCTTGGAGTAGGAGGAGACAGAGCTCATATTTGCGTACACTGTAGTGTATAAATGACAGTCTTGCAAAAAGGCTTATTTCCATGCATTGTGGACTGAGCTAATGTGAGACATACTTATTTAGATCACTGCACTGGAGAGATCACTTTGTGAAGAAACCAGTACATTTACAGTCTCTGTTGACAATCATTTAATGGCATTTTCCTCTGCTTAAACACAGCAGTATTTCTTATCTGTTTATATAGTCTCTTTTACCATAATAACTGTATGTGTTACACAAATTAACTTAGGAGTACCCTTGAGACATAAGGCATATTTATTTTTCTTTTTTAACTAAGAATCTGAAGCAAAAGAAATTCAGCGGCTTAAGGTCACTTTAGAGAAAATGAGAGCCTGAATGCTTTACCACAGCTTCATGACTTCATCCATCAGCTTTGTGAGTTCTGAAGTTCTGAAGTTTTGAATCACCCACAGGACACTTCAGGGAAGCACTGAAGTCCAACTCTGGGTGGAAACTTCCAGGTTTATGGATGTCCCCAGCATTACACCTGGGAAAAGCTATATGAGAGTGACTGTGATTTACAGACATATCCAACACAATAGGTAAACACACATTTTATCTCTAGACTAGAGTGCATCTGTGCTGTCCTTGAAGTCTCCGTAGAACAGAGAGGCAGAGTTCATGCAAGCTGTTGTGACTAGGATACTTAGCTCCACTGCCAGCCATGCAGCACAGGGTACTCACAGCAACAACAAGCAGCCACTGCTGGCTACATACAGGCTTGTGGCACCCCCTTTTCTCCCTCCAGCTGCTGTCACTGCCAGAGCTGCTGCTCCAGATTCATCCAGCACCCCACCCATCTGCCCTTACTATGCTGAGCAGTGGTGTAGGGCAGACCCTGCCACAGCAGCAGGGAACGAAAGCACAGCTACCAGCAGCTGTTGCACAAGAACAGCTATCCTTGCATGTGGAGGAAATCCCCACAAAACTATCACTTACACACCATTTTGCTCCCTTTTGCTCACTGTAGGGGTGGAACAGCTCAGGAGCATGCAACCACACAGCTTCAGCTTGTCAAGGCCAACCTCATAGTCTTCAGTAATGGCAGAGAGGTGATGGCATCACACTGGCTTTCATTTTGAAAAATGCCCCTGTACCTCAAAATCAAAATCATCAAACACAGACAAAAACCTCCCTGTACACCTCCTTCTGTGCTTTATACCAGCTCCATTTTCCTGGCCAGTACAACCTAAGCTGCTGTGTTGCAGACTGAGTTTTTGCAAGAGCTTGAGGATTTAGCTGTGTGCTTGACTACTCGCTCTGCAAGCTGAAACCACACCCCAGTCTCCACCCTTCCCACGTTCAGCCAGCCAGCCCAGGTCATGGGACCACAAGTAGAGACTTCCACCCGAACCACTTTGTCACAAGATGCTTGATGTTTGCTTGTATTTGGTTCTTCACCCTACTGGGCAAAGTGAGGGGTATGTTCCTTTTTCTCAGAGCCAACTGGATTCAGAGGATATAGGGGTCCATCAGGGTTTGACCCAGAGCTCTATTTCAGAAAGGTCCTTCCCAGATATACCTGGATTATCTCTGGAGCTAAGTCTTAAGGCTTGGTTGTATTGGCTGGTCCTGGAGCCTCAGGATGGTAGCTCAGGGCAGATGAAAATGGCAGCTGCAGGAAGGCAGAACTGCCACAAGGAACTTACTGTGCCATTATGTTGTTCTTTTACCAGATTTTCCCTGTGGCACCTACACTGCCGTTTTATTTCTCGGAAAAGAACAGGCAGAACTGTCATTTTGATCTGGAGGCTGATATGAAGGGGCACAATGGCACAATGGCACATGCCTTTTTGAGACGCTTGTGTTTCCTTGGGCAGAACACTGCCAGTTCCAGCTCATGTTTATTTGGAGGTGTCCAGCAAGATTTTTAAAGTAAGCAGTTTTTTAAACAATGATCCTCTTCCACTACTCTCTCAATTACAGGCATTTGGAGCTAACTTTCCACCAGGTGCCAGCTCCAGAACATGCAGAAGTACAGGAATCGAGGCAAGAACTTGCCTGTCTGATGAACTCCACATGGCTATGGGAGTATGGTTGCCATGGAAAGGCTTGGATTTGGCACCTCTTCTTATCCAATGGCCTCTGCAAGTGAAGAAATTAAACATGAGCTGTTCTGGAGTGTAGTGACTTATTTTGCCTCCTGTTGGAGATGAAAACAACTTTACCTGACAGAAAGCAGCTGGCTCCCTGACACAGGATCCAGGCAGGAGACTTCTGCCTAAAATTAGCCTTCCACATACACATACACATCTTCCACATACACATACGCACATGTGCACATAAGCACCCACGCGTACATATCCCCAGGACCAGGTACAGGTACATATCGCCAGGACCAGATATGTACATATCCCCAGCCTTTCAGATGAGTGTGGGATGCCAGGTATGGGTGCAGACAGGTGCTGCTGCTGCCTGAAAGGTCAACAGCTTGGAGAACACATCTCTGGCTCACATCCTCTCTCCGTGTGTTTTCGCTGTCATATTTTTGGGGGTTTTTTTGGTTTCTTTTTGCTTTAGTTTTGGTTTGGGGGTTTTTGTGAGGATTTAAAATTTTTTGTGAATATTTGGAGGGGACTTTTTAGGGTTTTTTTTAGGTTTTTTTTTTCTTCTTGTTGTGGTGATTTTTTTTTTTTTTTTTTTTTTTTTTTTTGGTCTATGAGAAGCTGGAAACACGCCTTAGTGGCTTGTGGGACAGAAGTGGGAAACCTGCGTGCTCCACAGGCGTGCCTCATATTCTGTGGATATGCCTTAGGGACCTTTTAGGGAGGGAAGGAGCTCAGGGCAGAACAGAAGAGAAGGCTTAAAAAGCAGCATAAATGGGACCATCAGGTCTGCAGCAGTGTCTCTGTTCAAAGCCTTCCCATGCCTTGTTATTTTACCCAATGTCCTGGCTTGTAAGATAAGCATGTATTCTGTTGCCATGTGTTGGAGGTTGGGCAGTTTTCTTATCTCTTCCAAGAACAATGTCTCCCTCCGGGAAGATATCTTCTGTTAATAGACTATTGAATGACTGACTGCATGACCGGTAAAGTTACATCATCCCATTGTGAGACGCTCCACCCAGAGGGGAGGAGCCAAGCATTCTTACCTGCATAAAATCAGCACTTTTTGAGACACTGCCAGCCACTATGCTGGATTCCCAGAGGAGCAGCTTCTTCTCTGCTGAATTCCCAGAGGAAGACCAGGCCCAACTACTACCAGACCTTCAGAGAAAACTACACCCTTCTAGAGATCACCACTTCAGCAGCATCTCATCTGCCACTCCAGGAGGAGCAGCCACCATTTTAACTGGACTACTACCCCGCTGACTCCTCAGGGTGCCAGGTTTCTGACTCCATCACTAGTTTGTACTAATTACATTTGTTTTGTTATTGTAGGATTTGTAATTTTCTCTCCCCCCCATTCCCCTTCCCCCCTTCTCTCGCGTTCCCCCTTTGTCCTGCATTCCCGCATCACTCCCCCTCCCCCCGCGGTCCCTTGTCCCGACCCTTTGTTCCCTTACCTCTCCCCCTCACCATGCGGTCTGGTCCCTGTCCCCTGTCCCCCCCGCCTTTCCCCTCACCACGCGGGCTGTCTCTGCCCACCCCCGCGGCTTTCCCATCGCGGTCCCCAGGGTTTCCCTGCCCCTGTCCCCTGCCTCCCGTCCCATTGGCCACGGCTCAGGTTCCCCCCCGCCCCCCCCGCCCCCGGCACGGGGTATAACCGAGCCCCCCGCTCGGTACCCCGGGGTCTCAGGGACACGATCACACAATAAAGACGTGTTTGCACCCGAGCTCCGTGTCACCATTTCGTCTGTTCCTGCGCTCGAACTGAGCCTCGCAGAGCCGAGGGGAAAACGGCCGCCACCTCCTCTCCCCTCCTCGCCATGCTGCCCGCAGGTGTCCGCCCGGAGCTGATTTTGTATGGCAACAAATGGTAGCAGAGGATGGTTATTTCCATCCATTTGTGAAAGGGGGGAGAGAGAAAGGAACTCTGCTGCTGCAAGAGCTCTGCAGACGCTAAGAGGAGTGGATTTGCCGGGTGGAAAACAAACTCGAAGCTCCGGGACCCTCTTCTGTCCTCGCCGGCGTGCTCTCTAACCCGCCCGGGAGCAGCCGTGCTGCGGGGGCAGCCGGACTGCAGGGGCCAGGAGCCGGGTAGACTTACCCGAGCACAAAGAGGGGCAGTTTGGCAGTGGCTTGATGGACTGAGCTCGAAGAGTGGCCCGTCAGGGGGACAGCATTTGAACGGGGACCAGAGGTTGATAGTGGCCGAACCCAGGGTTTCAAGGGTGAACTCTGGTTAACGGGAACACGCAGGCTTCTGGGAGAACCAAACCGTGAAAGAATATGTCCTCAGTTTAGCGCGATTTTCCATCACCGAAGAGAGAGCTAGAGATTTCACTGCCCGAGCCTGGAGGGTAAGTTGGGTCAGAGCAGGGTGGGACCCTGGCGGGCGGCTGGGCTACCTTTTTTTCTTTTCTGCGTTTTAACCACCATCCGCATCCAGACGTGCAAGGCTTGCATGTCCCTGGTGGCCGGGAGGCTTTTTCTTTTCCAAGGAGGACGCAACCTCGCTCGGTCTTTTTGGGGTAACTCATACCGGAAAGCTCCTTCTCTTTCTCGGAAAGCTGCCTTTTCTACCCTCTCCTCCCTATTCTGGGCTATGGGGGCAGGGCGCGTCAAAAGGAACCAATAGGACAGGATTGTAAACGGTGACACGTCAGCTATGGGAGAATTGTTAGCATCTTAAGAGAGGCCCTTCACATCCATGCATTTTGTCGGCTTCCAGCCGCGTTGGGCCCCTCTCCTGCAGATTTTCCCCTCGGCTTCTGCGAAGCCCCCCCTTCCCTTTTCCCCATGGACTTCCCCAAACCTTCTCCCTTGGGGATGGCCGCGGCCGAGCTGCCCCAAGTGCCCTGCCGGACACTGTTATCCTCCCTTAGGGGTGGCATTGGCTGTGTCTCCCCGAGCGAGATGCAGTGCACCCAGCACCCCCTCCCAGGATGGTGCTGGCCATGCTACAGGGACCCCATTTTCCTGCCTTGACCCTTCTCTTCCACCCACGTTTTCCCGCCAGCCCCACCCATCCCCCCATCGCCCTGCACCATCCCGCAGCGAGCCAGCCCCTATTGAGGACGAGGTGAGGTTGGATTAATCCCTCAGTCCTTCTTCTGGCTCCCCCTCTGATGGGAGGGATTGCCGGAGGGGTCCCTCCATTAGAGGACCTCCCTTTGTAAGAGAGCTTTCCCCTTTGCTGGGTGGTGGTGGTGGGGGGGGGTCCTTCAAAGGGAGTGGAGCTGGAAACCCAGACCAGAGCTCCACTGTTTTCTTTCCCCTGAAACAGTGGCGCCCAGGGTCACCCCTCTGTCTCATCTCCTAAATGTACCTTGTCCAAAGTTCCCTTATTATTTCAATACAAGTTTTTCCCATTGCTTGTGATAATTTGGAAATAACTTCTTGGATTGAGTTATATCTTATAGAAGGAAAAATCATCCTCTCTAATTATTGCCCACAATGCTATGCCAACTTCGCAATCAAATAATCAAATTGGAGAAACCACGTCTCTGTTTGCTGCCTGCTTCTGCTCTGCTAGAATTTGAAAAACCACAAGCATCATGTCATGAATCCTGCTTTCATCCTCGATACAGAATGTGTTTATGATAATTTTGTATCCTTTATCTTAAATTGTAATGTGGAAAAGATTTTTGCCCCATTCATTGTAACTATGATTGGTGTATCACTTTCTAATATCTCTCAAATTTGTAACGTTGCTAATTTGTTTTTACATCACAACTCCCTTTCCTTTATGTAATTTCAAAAGAGTGATCTGTAGGATTTGTAATTTTCTGTCCCCCCCCCCCCCATTCCCCTTCCCCCCTTCCCTCGCGTTCCCCCTTTGTCCTGCATTCCCTTATCACTCCCCCTCCCCCCGCGGTCCCTTGTCCCGACCCTTTGTTCCCTTACCTCTCCCCCTCACCACACGGTCCATCCCTGCCCCCCCCGTTCCCCGTCCCCCCACCCCCACCCCGCGGCTTTCCCATCGTGGTCCCCAGGGTTTCCCTGCCCCTGTCCCCTGCCTCCCGTCCCATTGGCCGTGGCTCAGGTTCCCCCCCGCCCCCCCTGCCCCCAGCACAGGGTATAACCAACCCCCGCTCGGTACCCCGGGGTCTCGGGGACACGCTCACACAATAAACACGTGTTTGCACCCGAGCCCCGTGTCACCATTTCGTCTGTTCCTGCGCTATAACTGAGCCTCGCAGAGTCGAGGGGAAAGCGGCCGCCACCTCCTCTCCCTTCCTCGCCGTGGTGCCCGCAGGTGTCCGCCCGGAGCCGATCTCGCATGGCAACATGTTATTATTATTTTTATTTAGTTTTTTCCTAGTAAAGAACTGTTATTCCCATTCCCATATCTTTGCCTGAGAGCCTTTTGTTAAGTTGTGGTAATTCGGAGGGAGGGGGTTTACCTTTTCCATTTCACAGGAGGCTTTTGCCTTCCTTCACAGACTCCTGTCTTTTCAAACCTAGACACCCAAGACTAGTGTATTAATATGTTTTGCTTCTGCAGGGGGCTAGTGGTATTTTATTAAAGGTGGGGTAGAAAAGAGGTATTGATTGTCCCAACACTGAAGAATCCTAAACTTGAAGTTTGACATGGATATCAGTTTGGTGAGTCTCTAAAGATCTTCCTTATTCTACTCAGAAATGCAGTCTAGCACAGAAAATTCAGGCTAGCTGGAGAAGCATACTTTGTACAGGAATCTGTACTGGCCATGGAAGATGTAGTTTAGCCTAGAAGCTCAATAATAGAAGAGCTGATTTAACTCTGGGGGTTTTTTTGTTATTGTGTGCTGTTTTATGAAGACGTTGCTGTGGAAATCTTTACTAATTACTTCTGTTTCTATGGATTGTGATACCAGCGAAAAATTATTTGTAATACTTTTTCTCTTCCCTGCTTCTTCTCCTATCACACTGGAATCAGAACTTCATCTCCAATATGCAAAACTGACATATGAGAGCTTGCCTCACTGTGATTGCTAAGGGCAAGTAGGTGACAACATGCATCCAGATTCCCTGCTTGCTTCTTTGCTGCCTCAGATTATTCTTAGAAATAGAGCCCTGTTTTCACACTTTCTAGAATAATTTCATCTTAAGATCCTCTCCTTTGAGATGTTATTCTTTGAATTTTCTGCAACTTCCTATCACTTTTTTTGGATTCATTGATACCCTACTGAATGACCTAAACTTCTCATGTTGAATACAGAACCTGGTTTTAGTGGCTACTTATGCCTCCTGGTAATCGTAGACAAACACATTATCTTCCAAATAACTGTTTTTAAGAAAGCTTGAAAGAAATCTAGGAAGGAGGGAAAAGCCCTGAAAAAACAAGCTAGTTGGTGTGACGAAGAAATTCAATTTCTGCATCCTTTTCTTTTCTCCCCATGTGTAAGATTTTTTTCTGTTATTTCCAGCCAATTTTATTTTTCTAAATAATATTGCTGAGCATATGCCTCCACCCATCTGGCAGCTCTCATCTGGTTTTCCATAAATGCACTCACATGTACTATTTCATCCCTGTTAGAATCTCAGTGTCTATGGCTGAGCATAACAATTTCCTTTTCCACTTCTCCTGATCACCTAGCCTTTCTGCTTGTCTTTGGACAATGGTGTGTTGACAATCCAAGTTAATATCTTACCTTCCTTAACTTATCTCTCTTATCTTGTATCTAAGAACTACCAAATGCCAGAGGGAACATCTGTCACCAGATTAGTAAGGAGGGGATAATAGGAGCCATAATTACAGGTCTAATTGTGCATATATCTAATGAAAGAAAGCCAGATGTGGTAAAAACAGATCACCAAGGAATTCAGACTGGCCTTGTGGCTTGTTTTCCTTCTGAGAATTCACATATTGTCAGGACAGAAAGAATGAAGAAGAGTCACAATTAATGACAGACAGAACTTTTGCCTAGTAATTAACTGACATGGCTTGCAAATGGTTTTACAACAGGCCATATGACTGGGGCTCCAGACACAGAATATAGGTAAAACTTGAACTGGATTCTGGAGATAGGGATAAGTTGAGTCTAATTTAATAGATATTCAGAAGTCAAGAGCATTTTACCTAGGGTTTCTGGAGCGTCAAATACAGAGAACTGTGAGCAAAATTGCACTGAAAAATCAGAATCAGATTTGCATACAGATGTATAGAAATGCTATTTGTTTGCTATCTAAATAATAATAAATCAAGTGAGTTTTAGGAAATGTTAACTGAAATACACAAGAACAGATTAATCACAGATGTGGATCTTATCTGTCTAGTTTTCTGTAAGGCTTTCATGGTCCCATATGGCATCCTTATCTACAAATTGGAGAGACATGGTTTGATGGGTGAACTATTTGGTGGATAAGGAACTGGGCAGAGAGTTGTGGCCAGTAGCTCTAAGTCCAGGTGGCAGCCAGTAGAAGAGTGGTGTCCTCAGGGCTCTGTCCTGGAACTGGTACTATTCAGTATATTTATCAGTGATGCGGACAGAGGGATTGAGTGTACCCTCAGCAAGTTTGCAAATGACATGAAGCTGAGCAGTGCAGCTGACACTATAGGACCCAGGCGCCTCAATGCCATCCAGAGGGATCTGGACAAACTTGTGCAGTGGGCCCAGGAGAACCTCAGGAGATTCAACAAGTGCAAGTGCAAAGTGCTGCACCCGGACCAGAACAATCCCAGGAAAGAGCACAGACTAGGAGCTGAGAGCAGCCCTGCCCAGAAGGACTTGGGGGTGCTGTGGGTGAGAGGCTGGACATGACCCAGCCATGGGCACTCACAGCCCAGAGAGCCACATGTGTCCTGAGCTGCATCCAGAGCCCTGTGGGCAGCAGGGGAGGGAGGGGATTCTGCCCCTCTGCTCTGCTGAGACCCCACCTGCAGGGCTGCATCAGCTCTGGGGTCACAGCACAGGAAGGACATGGACCTGCTGGAGGGAGTACAGAAGAGGCCACCAAGACAATCAGAGGGCTGGAGCACCTCTCCTATGAGAACTGACTGAGTCATTTGGGATTGTTCAGCATGGAGAAGGCTCTGACTAGACCGTATAGCAATCTTCCAGCATTTGAAGAGTACTTACAGAAAAGGTAGATAGAGACTGTTTTTTGCATGGGAAAGTAGTGACAGGACAATGGGGAACACTTTAAAACTCAAAGAGGAGAAGTTTTGATTGGATGTCAGGAGAAAATTCTTTATCTAGAGGGTGGTGAGGCATCGGAACCTGTTGTCCAGAAAAGCTGTGAATGTCCCATTCCTAAAAATATCAAAGGCCAGGTTGAATGGAGCTCTTGCCAACCAGGTCTACTTGGCAGGAGAGGTTGGAACTAGATAATTTTAAGGTCCCTGCTAATCCAAACTATTCTATGATGGTTCTATGAAAATCTTACATAATGAAACCAATTTTGAAATGTTCCATTTTATGTAGAGGGGCCAAGATTTTACCTTTACTGTCTACTTTTGGACAGAAGCCAAATAATAGAAGAAAATGGAAAGTTAATTTGGAGATTAGTTGTGATTTACAATGGAAGATTAAGCTTTAGATATGAATGATTTACTATAGAGATAACAAAAGGGAATACTTTGCATATTTAAAAGTTGAAAACCTCATTTTTAAATTGAATTATAACCATCACATGAAAATTTACCATAAAGTACCAGGGTGAAATTAAGGTAGCAAGTGCTTAACCTGATTGATAGTAAAATTTTTGTGATGTGAATTGCCATATGATAAGCTTGTTCCCCGGATTTGCTCTGGGATGTAGCCTGGCATGCCAGCTGTGCTGAAAGGTGATGCTGTGGGAAGAATGTGGGGCCACAGGATAGCTGAGAGTGGAAGAAACTCTACAGGTCATCTGGCTCTTGCTTCAGGAGGTCTGATTTCAAAGCTAGCTTACTTTGCTAGGAATTTGTTCAATCACATCTTGGCATACTCCAGGATTGGATATTACTCAACATTTCTGGGCAACTTGGCCTGTCCTTAAACTATTCTTATGGCAATATTTTTTTACCCTATATCCAACTGGAATTTCCCTTGCTATAACTTGTCACTGTTGCCTCTTGTCCAATCTGCTTAAATTGATAACTTTATTTTTTCTCTAACTATTCACAAGATCCATGTTCTAAGATTTCTATGCTCTCAGAGATAAAGCATATTTTCTATATAGGATACTAGAATTTTCACACAGAAACACTTGTGGAAAATAATTAATTAGAAAGCTGAATGCACAGAGGGTGAGCACTTGAAAGCAGTTTAATTATGAGATGCTTTCTTCCAGTTCTCAGAATAAATTCAGAATGTGTCCTTTTTTGGGATGCAGGTTTGCCGGTCACAAGTGGCAACTCTTTAAAATTAAAAATCACATCAAGAACACTTTACAGCTCTGCAACAGACTTCAGAGAGCTTGTGGGAAATCAACCACCTGAGTTCCTCTTCCTTATCCTTGCATATCCTTATCATTTCCAGAGAAATATGATAGACTGCCCAGACAGCTGGAGTTGTGAAAGGCTGGGGTTCATTCCTTATTAAAAATATACAATATCTTCAGAAGTTTTGTTGCAACAGCCTCAGGTTATGCATTTTGGTATACTCTCTGTGGTAATTTTTCTCTTGCCATTGTCTCTCCCAGGGACCCTTTTAGCTGGAATTACACTTGTGTGCAAGAGGAGTCTGGTTTTGGAAGGTACAATCTCTCTTCTTTTCTACAGATCAGCCCTCAAGTGGTAGTTCTGTAGGAGGGAAGTTAGGAATATTGTTAGAAGTAGGAGACTGTTTCTAAAAGTGCATTAAGATCTTCACCTACTTCAGTGTTTCTGCAGATTTAGATATGTAAAGATGATTCAATTCAGTCAAAACTCTTTTATTCTGAAACCCTGCCCTAAACAAACAGATTTTTGTCATAATACTTGTCAAATTTGTCATGGCATGCATTTGTATATATATATATATATATATATATATATATATATATATATATATATATATATATATATATATATAATTACAGTTATGTAGGATTTGCCATGCATATTTTTGAAGCATACAAATAATACTTCGCATATACAACCTGAAAGGTAAATCCTCCTATCAGATACAAGATACATTAAGATTTCCCCTGCAAAATTTTATATTTTTATCATCTTCTTCTCTACTCTAGTATGAAAGATGGAGACAAATATTCTAAAGATATTACAAGATATGAAACTGGAATTTTTTAGTGTTGCTTTCTGCATGCGTATTCAAAATTGAAAACAGTTTGACAAGCAGATATGACTAATTTCTTCATTGCTTCTATTTCACTTTTTCAGTATTCACCTTAGGAATTTATCTGTAACATTTTTTTTTAACAATATGGCTGGAACGGAACTTTTGGAACTGCAAAATATTCATCAGTTAGGTATAAGTTATTTTAAAATAATTTTTGTGTCGATTCATGAACCTAATCTCTGTTAGCAAATCTAAATTGTTATGTGATTGTAAGTAGAGAACACTAATATTTCTGTAGGTATAGGGAAAAAGACGGGGTCACTTTTGCATCTTTCATAGTTTCATTTTAGTTTAACTAAAACCTCCTTAAATACAGGCAATTTCAAATTTAGGAGGTCTATGAAGTTTCAGAACATGAAAGCTATTCATAACAAATTGCTAGGCATAAATTATTACTGTTTAGGTGTCAGTGGAATGAAAATACTTCCTTTCTGTCTTAACTTGCTATTGTTTACTTAGCAAAAATGTTGCTGCTAAAACTTTCCCATCACATGCATGAATGGAATGGGATTCTAGGATCTTATGGCAGAACTTTGAAATCAAACCTCTTCTTTATTTTTTTCTATTCTTTGCACTGTAGTTTCTGTGCAGCACTGAGTGGTAATCACTTTCCAAGTTTACAGAGGAGTGTTATGTTTTGATTTTCATTGAGGCATGGATGAGGATTAGCTATCTCTCTTTTGATGTCAAAAGACTGGGAAAACATTATGCCAGGCAGGAATAAAAGTCACAGTTTTGGCAGGTACTAGATAAACATCCATAAACCATAAATAATACTACATTGTTGGCATTGTGTGTGTTGTACTGCCTACATGTCTCTAATTAGAAAATAAAGTCTGATGACTACTTGAGACAAGTTATTGTTATGAAGCAGAAGATGAGTCTGACTGCAGAGCTAGGATGAAAGCCTATAGGAAACAGGGCAGTCCAGCAGTTTCTGGAGAAGGATATCTAAAGCCTAGAGAAAGGAGTTGAAGGCTGTGGGGAGCTGCTATGCAGTCAGAGGACAACTTCTGTGAATGACAGCAATTGCAGTAATGCAATGTGGGGTCAGGTGGGTTGATTTGTGCTATAACTCTGCAATTCTATTTAATCCCATGTTATCGCTTTTCTGAAGAAGAAAAATCTATTGTTTTGGGTGATCCTTCAGTGGTGTTTCCCTATCACTTCTGTTGTTTCATTGATGAGTAAACAAGGAATTCTATTTTCATCACAGCTGTAAGAAAAATGCAATCTCTATACCTTAGAAAAGCATGGAAAACATAAATTTTTATTTAAGAGGACAAGATGGAACAATCTGAATGATGAAAAAAGGAGTGCTTCTTGTCCTTCTGCTTGGGAAGAGAGCTTTGAGTTTGTAAGCCATGGCAAAACAATATAAGCAGGTGCAGGAATCTAAAGCTCATTGCTGATTGTTGCTCAGGATCAAAGGCTCTTTGTCTTCCTCCCTAAAACCTGATTTTTCAGTCTACCTAAATATATAAATGCACAAACAAAAAACATCCTTGATTTTGAGGGATAGCCTAAATAAGTGAATGGTGCAATGACATCCAGTTGGCTCTGTGTCATGACAAAAGTTCCTGGTGAGCAGGTTGCATGGAATGAAATCACATTAAATGGTAAATAAAAGAAGTATTAAGGGGTAAAATCCAGATTTTAAATCTGAGTGCAAGATGAATCTATTCAAATCCAGTCAAGTTGCAAAAACATCTGCCAAAGCTTAGCTGTTTGACATGGTTTTACTGTAATTAAAATGATTGCTTTATTTGCTATCCTACTAAAATTGATGGAAGGGTGATTCCCAATTCAGTTGCAGTCTTCTGGCATGAAAGTAAAATTCCCAGAATATATCCCACAAAAGATCCATCAGCTTATGCAGGGTGCTTACACAGCGTGCTTCATTCTCTTTTGGTTGCTGTTTGCAGCCCTCACTTTTTCATATCTCACAGACCCAGCTGCTAGCTGTGGGGAAAGGCTGCCTTGAGTGCCTCATCTCTGGGAGGTGTCACTGGCTGGCAATGACAGAGCTTGGCTGACTAACACCAGCCTGCAAGGTGGTGTCCAGGTCACTGCATCACCACCTCAGCCAGATCTGTCAGCAGACAGGGAAGCAGAGCTGTTGAATCCTTGCTTCCTCCATAACAGACAAGGACTGGCCCTGAAGGTGTGGGCAATATTCAAGGCTTGTGCCCATTTCATCTCTCAGCAGAGCATCAGCCACGCTCACCTAGGTAGTTTCTTCTGGTCTGGGATCGCACTCTATAATGCGGGGGGAAAGAGCTGTGGGGCTCAGTCAGGGCTTATTTTGGGATAGGTTCATAAATAGTTCAGATGACAAAAGAGAAGAAGAAGGAACTTAGCAAAACCTCTGAAGTAGTCATAAAAATTAGTGTCAGTTTTTACTGCCTTCCAGAAATTTCTTCCTCCATTTTTTCCTTTACAGGTCCTGTACCAGGACTGTGCATGGGCCTCCCTAATACCATGCTCTGAAAGGTACCTCCACAACAGGTGTGAAACTCCTAAACATTCCCACATTTTGACTACATGCGAAAGTCTCCTTACATAGCAACATCAGTAGTGGTGGTGAGGTAGCCTGCTTTGGACAAATTTCATTGAGGGTCATGAGTCAAAGGCATTTTGTCACCAGCAATCTTCCTGAACCAACAGGGTGTTCATAGAATTTTTTCTTCCTCAATGAACTCACTTGTTCCCTTTTCCTGGTGTCCTTGAAAGCCCCTGAAGAGAAGGCAGAATGTACTGGCAATATGTTTCTCTTTGTCTGTGCTTGCCATGGGTTCTTTTCTTGCTCTATTCATCTCTGCATGTTTTAACACCTCTTTTTTTATCCTTGCTTTTGGAAAGCTATCAGGACTTTCTTGTGTCATCTTGAAGTCTCTTTTTAGCCAGGCAGCATGTGTAGTCTTGACTTTGCTTTCTTGTAAACATTTTCTGCTTTCTCTCCTTAGGGTTTTCTTTTTTTCCTTTTTTCTATCCCCCTTGTTTTGTTTTATTGGGGTCTTTCTTTGGTGGGGGGGGGGGGGGGATTTTTTTTGTTGTCATTGTTGTTTGTTTGCTGGCTTTTGGGGTTTTTTGGATTTGTTTGGTTTGGTTTTCTTGGAGTGGGGTGGTTGGTTGGTTGGGGTTTTGGGGTTTTTTGTTAGCTTTTTGGTTTTGTTTGAGGTTTGTTTTATTTCTGATACAGATAATTTATAAAAACATTTCTAGCCCTAGAACTAAAACATTGGTGATCCCCAGTGGTGGCTAGCTACCAGTCTGATGTGACCTCATTTACTACACCTCTTTGAGTCAAGCCATTGGTCACCCAAAATATCACAGACTTGTCTGGCTGTCCAGTGGGATACTGTGAGAAACAGTAACAAATTGCTTGCTAGAATCCAAAACATTTCTTGCTCTCCTTGGCCAGCCACATGGGTGATCTTCTCATAAAAGGGAATTAACCTGGTTAAGCAGCACTTCTCTCTCATGAAGCCATGCTGGCTCTGACAAAAAACAGTGCTGTCGCTAAAGTGTCTATTTAATAACTTTCAGAATAATAGGTCCATGTCCTTCCTGTGCTGTGACCCCAGAGCTGATGCAACCCTGCAGGTGGGGTCTCAGCAGAGCAGAGCAGAGGGGCAGAATCCCCTCCCTCCCCTGCTGCCCACACTGCTCTGGAGGCAGCCCAGAAAACGTTTGGTTCTCTGGCTGTGAGCACCCGTGGCTGGGTCGTGTTGTGCTTCTTGTCAAGCAGCACTCACAAATCCTTCTCCAGGGATTGTACTCTGCTCTGAATCCATTCTCCACCTAGTTTGTATTAGTGCTTGGGATTGCCTTGCCCCATGTGCAGTACCTGCATGAGAATTTATGGAACTTTACACTGCCCACCTCTCAAGCCTGTCCACATCCCTCTGGATGGCATCCCTTCCCTCTACACCAGACAGTTGGGATCCTTGGCAGATTTGCTGAGGTTGCTCTCAATCCTGCTGTTCTACTTGCTGACAAAGGTGTTAAAAAGCAACAATATCAACCCATGAGAAAAGCAACAATATCATCCCATTAGAAACTATCAACTACATAATTGAAGCTACACTCAGACCAGATTCAATAACTGGAAAGCCAATTGTCATAAATATTGCTATAATTAACAGAAGTTTAATGGTTATAATGCAGCACAAACCACTTTTTCCTATATTTAGCACCATATTTCTGTTATTGAAACAAGCTTCATTATAGTTTTACTCTCTCTTCCTGAAAGGAAAGCATACAGGAAAGCTTTCCTTTTTTAACTGTATAAGTAATCTAAACATATAAGTATATGATAGTCTAACCAATCAGTGACATAACTAGTTAAAATGTCAGTGATAAGGAATGAGAAATGTAATGTATCTTGTTGCTTAATACAACAACTCCAATATACAAACCTAACCCGTTTTTTCCTTAAGCAAATTTTTAAATACAGCAGGAAGAATAGGACCTCTTTAGGTAGGTCCATTATGCTTTCATTATCTGCATAAAATTATAGACTGTCCTCATGTTTCCTAAGTGAGAGACAATCACCTGCAGGAGCAGGAAGATCTTTTTGTCTGGTTCATCCAGTAAATTGTATTTTCAGGGAAATGTATAGGACTGAATTTCCTCTCTCATCATAAACTCAACTAAAATTGGAGATGGAATGAAATAATCTAAAGCAACAAGTAAAATAGTATTCAAGCCAGACAAAAAAATTGATCTTCTAATTTGTGGTAATTCTTGAAATCAGCCTAGGTCAAAACCAAGTAATTTTATTCAACATATTCAACAAGCTGAAAGTTTGTAGAAATTATTTTTTTTGTAGCTTAAACTCGTAAGAGCTAATATGTTGTTAATATATCATACAATACTGCATTTTGTTTGTGAATGTTTTTCAGAAGTAAACAAAACATTGGATGGAATCTCCCATAGAATGTCAGTGAGAAGAAAAATTATTCCCTTCTGCAAATTAAACAAACGCCAACAACCATTTTTATTTCTCTTTCAAGTCCTTCTTCCGTGGATTCTGATACAAACAAGGCTGCTTTTTTGAAATGGATTTTAGATGTTGGAAATATTGTAATTTTTCCACCACAAAATGTATTTTTTCCAGTTCTCTTCAAGCTATTGTTGGAATATTATTGTCAACTGCTTTTAAAAATCTGTCCAAGCATGTCAGACTCAAAGCTGTTATGGGTAGAGCACATCTAAATAGGCTGTTATTTCTGTGCCTAGTTGGAAGCAGAGGTTTGAAAATCTGGCCACAGAGATACTCATTACTTGGAAACCAGGAGACAACCAGTAAGTACATAAAACTATTGATATGAACTGTCAGGCCATTTGAGACAGATTGCCTACATATGAAGATTTATAGTTTTTCACACATCTCTGATGTTCTTAGCACTGTGTAATAAACAGAAAAAGAAGACATCGTCCTGCCCTGCTTTTCCTGGAAGTCTGTATTTGAAACAGCATGTCATACTCGGGAGTGTCCACCTGACTACACTGCCTGTCACCTGAGAATGCTAGTAAATTTTTTATTCTGTTCTTGCTTCTAAATTTATTATAGGAACATAACTTCCAAGGGTACACTTTATTTTTGAACTGAACCTCTATTTAAAGCCCCACTTTTCTAAATTTGATCTTCTCCTGCATCCTGGTTGAAAGTGCAGTGTACTCAAAAATGCAGAAGCACGGTAGCTTTTTGTTGTGAACTTCAGGCTAATGGATGCTGCTGCCACAATGCAATCTTTCATAGGGAATTTTCTTCTGCTGCTTATCTTTCTAATAAGCAAACTGGTAGATTTAGGATGCTAACCAATGGAGCTGTACTGTGCTATATATTAATAGAACCTATTGAATCACTCAACACATTGGCTTTAGAAAAACAAGAGTTCTGGGGCAGACTTCCACTAAATGTGGAAATGTCTGGCTAATTATCAGATCCCCTCCCTGCCTAAATGTCAAAAGGGTTGCAGGGGTAATGCCTCATTAGAATAAAATAGAGGGATGAGAACAATAAGGGCTTGTGGCTATTTAAGGGAGATGGTGTTGCAATATGCCTCCATCAAAAGAGTTACTGCCTTTCACTTCAAAGGTCCTCAACTCAAAAACACTCACCATGAAATTGTCTGTACAAGGAGTTAAAGTTGCCAAAAGGCAAACAGACTTCCTAGCTGGGTGAGGGCAGGAAATCTCTTTCCAACTCATGTGATGGGCCAAGGTCTGGCGACTCATAACTTGAGTCACCCTCAGGACTACAGATCATGAAATTGCACTGATGAAACTTCTAGCATCAGCTGCCTCAGCAGACTTTGGTAATTGACCATAAGAATGGGAATGACTCATTCTTTTAATCTGATTTACATTTGCATCTGTTATCAATTGAATAATATAATACTTGCCTTCTTATCCTCCTCCCTCCAGTAAAGGGACAAACCAAGTCATTTAGAATGATGCTAAAATAGTACAAATGAGGCCTTTTTGCCTCTTTTCAAGTGTTCTCTTTCCCTGTTCTTCTTCCTCAGTTTTTTCCTTCGCTCCTAAGTCTCTTTACCTGTAGTTCTTGTTTTGTAGCATACTTATATACATACACATGTACATAAATAAGGATTTAAATGGTTCCATGCACTTTATACTTGTCCAGTGTTGGTCCATGTTCCTTAATCCAAGGAGATCATCAGAGCTCCATTTTGCTCCCAAGTGGCTTGAACATCACGGCACCTTTTTGTCCACTTCTATTGTTTCAGTGGGTGATGATGGTAAGCATGAGTTCTTGGCTGCCACACTGCCTCTAGGAAAGCATCCAAGATATCATGGTGGGAGTATGGAAATTAATGTGTTGACATATTAAAGAACTCCATGTTAAAGGAAAGTGGTGGGATGGGTTTTGCCTCAAATATCAAGTGAGGGCTCAGAATGACTTCTCCTTTGAAAAACCCCCTCTTTTCCTGTATAGGGGAATTAGTCAAAGTCTTTCTGGACATGCTTTAAACGCAAGATTCATTTTTAGAACCCTGAGATTGTTAAGACTCTTGGGGGGTGAAGAAACCACTCAAAAGTCATATTTCACAGATGAGAGTGGTGTATAAAATCCTTCAGTATAATAAAACCAGGTAATGGGGGTTTTTTTTGTTTTGTTTTTTTTTTTTTTTTCTGATGTCAAACAATTTCCTAATGAACAGTGTTATAAACTAGTCTTCTAATATGAGCTTTTATACCTTTTGAATGGCTTAATTCTCATTAATTATCAAGCTAAGTTATTCAGTTGCAGAGGATCTAGTAACTGGCAGCAAAGTCTTAACAGCCCTGAAGTCATCTTTGCAAGTCTCCCTACACAGGCAGGAGGCATGAACATGGTCTGTTTCTGCCTGTTTGCAAAGTGTGTTCATGGCCTCCCTGTCATACCAATGTCTCTCCCATCTGCTCTGGTCTGAGTGCACCCCCAGATTTTCTTGTCCACTCTGCAGCTAACCTGATTTTTTCTGCTGATTATTGATGCAGAAGGACCTTACCCTGAGGCCCCATCCTTGCCTGGATGGTGGACTCAAATCTCTTTTTCCGTTCTTGTTGTTAGTCAATTGTTGTGATCATCTATCCAGCTTTAATGATTATATGATTCTGAGATTAGTAGCTCCCAAAAGTATACAAATGATAGTTCTTGACCTACAGATCAATGTGAGGGTACTCTAAAACCAGTTTGGTAAGTACAGAAATGAGGTGAGAACGAAGAGAAGGAATTAACATGCAAACCAAGGACAGTGTTGTTGTCTCTGGGTAGCTGAGCACATAGCTCAAAATTTGCTTTTTTTGCCCAAATCTATGGGCAAAATCTTCTCCTGCTCTTTCATTAAATGTCACATGACTTGGTTTTGCAGTAGACAAACAAGATTGGACCAAGAGGAAATTACTTTGCGGAGGCTACTGTGCTTATGAGAGAAATTGGCTTGTTCTGCCTTTAAACAAACTTGTGATTTATTGTGTTTATCTAGCAGAAAGTAAGTTGAAGCAACTTGAAGCATTTGGCCCAGAAAATCCCCAGCATATTGTACTTCCGTACAAGACATGTGCAAACATGAGTGAACACTACTTAAAGCCTTCTTTCTGATCTTGTGCATTCCTGCGCTGGGTCACTCTGCTTTACATGTAGTTGAACTGAATAAATGGCCTGTGTTGAATTACATCTTGGATAAACTGGGTGTGTAATGTATCCAGCCAGCTTTAGTGTTCATAACTGTCACTTGTATAACTGAGCAGTGCGTTTTTGAGGCATTGCCAGGTTCAGAGACATCTCAGAAGAACAATCTGTTCTTACAAACAAAACCAAAATGTGGTAGAGGAAGACAGCAAGGAGGAAGGAAATCAGTTCTTGACAGGTATTACTGTCTATATACTATAAGCACTTCAGTTCTGGGGGCAAAATAATGGAAATCCATTCAGATTTTTGAATTGTCTTCTTTGTCTCTCCAAAGCATTCTGTGATAGTAACAAAGGATAGAAATTATTCTATTATTCTATCATCCTTGGATTACATCCTGCACTCAGACTCAGGAGAATGGAGTATGTCATAGTATCTACACTATTTTCCAAAAAATATCTCTGCTTCATAGTAGCAATGAGTAATATCTTCTTTCTTTGCATACACTAGATCAGAGAGTCCCTCTTTCACCTCTCCAGTGACACAGTCTGTCTCCTAGAGTGAAGGCAACAGCTCTTCAAATGTTAGAAGCCACAGTCCAAGCTCATCAAAATATCTGAGCAGCAGGACTGATGGATTTGCAGTAATTTTTCCCACTCAAACTCTTGAACAACAGTCTGGAAGTATACAGAAAGGCTGTACTTCAAACAAGTCAGGGACCTACAGAATCAAGTCTTGTTCCACACAGTAAAGGACCTTTTCTCCTCCCAATCCCCTCTCCAGTCCCATCCTCTTTGTACAGCTCCCACAACCTTGCATCTGGTTGGACAAGATTTCTTCTTCCATTGCTCTCAAATCACCCCAGATATTAGGAGGCAACTCAATTACTTCTTCCTTCTCTTTGGTGTGTGACCACTGAGAAGATCACTGCAGGTCACAACTGCTTTATCATATTAAACTCCCTCTGTTTCTCCTGATTCATTGAAAAGGTCAAAAGCAACAGTCTGTCCCAGGAAAAGGAGCACAAACAGAGGTCAGCCATGCATTAGGGCAAGCAAGTCATTCATTGTCATTTCCTCAAAAAAAATGAACATGGTGTAGAAGTTAGAGCTGGCATAATAGAGAAAGTTCTGCCTTACATTATATAGAGCTTATTTCTGTAAATACTTAATTCTCAGCAAGGTTTAGTTTCCATGGAAAATGTGAGTTAAAAAAAGAGATGGATAGACAGGCAAAGAGAAAATTAGAATGTTTCTGTTTTAGGTTTAAGATCCAAACGTGAAATAAGAACCATTTCTAACCTCTCACTGGTCTTTATTCTTCAATGTATTCCAAGGTGTGTAGGCTTATACCCATAGGCAGTACTCCAATACCCTAATGCAGACCAGATGCACTTACATATCTTGGAATGAAAAGCTTTAAGAAGACAAAGCTAGTGATTCTGATTGGCCTGTGTTGGCCTCCTCTGTGGTGTCTGCCTGTCTCTTTTTTTGCTAATTTGATCCTTTTTGCAGGACCTTTGACCTAACCTGCAGATGACTTTTTACTTTTATTATACAGCAGCTTAATATTTTCAGATATGCAGCTGGCTGTCAAAAATGAGATGAACACAAGTACAGAAGAACTGAAAGATGAACACAAGTGCATGAAAAAACCATAGGAAATGTGTACCACTTTTTTTTCAAGCTTTTGCAAAACCACTATGAAAAAGGTATAAAACAAACACTCCAAGCCTCATTGTCTGCCAAAACAATCGGGAGAACTGACAGTGAGGACTGAGTCCATTCCATCATACTACAAAGGATCTAGAGCTCTGAGTTCACACATGTTAACCATAAAGTGTGTTCTTCACCTAAAAGCTCATTAGAATGCATGATGAACATGCAGGCATTTGGCAGGGCAAGAAGAGACAGGGCCTACGCTCTGTATAACAGCAAGGTGAAAGATGGAATTCCTGAATTTGTCTCATTTTGGTGAGTGCTGTGATTGATTTTATAGGAAGAATTAACTATTTCCAATCAAAGTTATTTTACTGAAAAATCTTTCCACAGCACACGAGCAACAGAAGCTACAGTGCAATTTCCAACACTTTGTAACACCAAAAAATTAAATAATTAGAAGTGAGAAACTTGAAGTATCATAAATATATATTCTATTGGAATAAAGAGGTGGTATTATTTAGCTTATTGTTAATTTCTGATATTTTGCTTTTTTTCTAAACATTAGATAATTTTTTATTTAAAGGGATGTGCAAATTAGCTGCAAAATTGAAGAGCTGGGGATGGAGAACATTAGGAAAAGAGCCCAGAGAAAAATTTCATGGTTTTACCCCAGTTTCTCTGACCTTTTTAGTGTAATACAACACAAATAAAGATCTCCTACCAAACTCGGAGTCATATTTGAAATAATAAAGTTCACCCTAGCTCTCTCAGATCTGACTTTTTAAATGAAGGATCAAATTCCTTTGATTCCTCTATTCTTACCAGCAAGGGATTTGAAGGCCTACATACCACCCAAATTCATCCAAATCCATCTAACGGCACATAAGACACATGATGGTTTGTCTACCCACCTTAGCATGTCCAGCATTATTCTTTAAATAGCAGGCTCCAGACAAAAATATTTTTACTTTATTTTTTGTCTCAAAATTAATACCACTGGTGAAAATATTCTTTGCTGTATTTGTGCTTGTAACAACATACTTTTTCTGAAATTGATGAAAATCTAGTTTGCTTGCAGAGTATTTTTCCTCTCATTATTATATATTATATATAATATATTATGATATATGATATATGAGATATGATATATGAGATATGAGATATAATATATTATTATATAATATATTATATAATATATGCTATAATATATTATAATGTATATTATATAATATATGATATATGATATATGATATAATATATTATAATGTGTATTATATATTATTATCATAATGAGAAAATCATCGTCCATGGAACACTCATAGCTGTGATCATGTTGTGACCACAAAGAAGAAAATCACAGTGTAATTTTTTGGGATTGTCCTGCGGAGGGTTAGGAGGTGAAATCTGTGATTATTGTGGGTTTCTTCCAACTCAGGATAATCTGTAATTCTAAAAATAATTACATTTTAATGCCCTTTAACTTCCATATTTTTGTTTTTCTCAGCAGCCCTACAAACAGCAAGGTATTTGTGACAGTTCTAGTCTCCTCTGTTTTCAAGGCTGATGTTCCTGGAAGACAGTCTATTTAATTATGTGGATCTGGCCTGCTTCTGAGAAAAGTGGGGAAGGTGTGAGAAAGGAGATTTTTGTCTTTATCATCCTGAGAGGAGCAGATCTCAGAGATCGCTGGTGCATGAGGCTGCTTGGCAGCCAGGCTGAGCTCTGCCCCAAGCCATGCCTCCATTCAGGCCATGCTGCCAGTTCATGTTGTTCTCATTTATATATCCGGTGATTCTGCAGGTGTAGAACAAAACAGAAAGAAGCTTTTGGGGTCTCTGCTCATGACCCAAAGCAGAAATGTTTTTATTAGATTTTCAGTAGCCTTGTGAATGTCTTCAGCAAGAGTTGAATCACAAGTCTGGCTCTCATTAATGCTTAACTGCTTGTGGCTGTATTGCAGAGATGTTTTTTCAGATGGATAGGCAGCAATGTGAGATTTGATTGTGTCTTCAATGGAGACAACTGAGCACATCTGCTATTTCTACATGGTATTTGCCATTGCCAGTGCATTAGTCCATTTTGTAATGTCTTGTCATTCCAGCAGTTCCTGAAGACAAATATTCACACTGAACCATTACCGTCACTGTGGTCCCCTCTACACAAATTCAAAATTTTCTGTGTTAAGGTACTTATCTAAATACTTATCCAAGTATTGGAGGGTATCAGCATTGGAGGGTATCTAAGTATTGGAGGGTATAATTCTTTTGATGAAGTGATTAATTGTATCACAGTAAGGCGCAGGAAATTCTGGAACAAATAAGAAAGTGAAGGTGTACAGGTTAGAGCAGATTCATAACAGAAGTGTATAACAATAGACACAGAACCTACTAGATGAAGCAAGACTATGGGAAGTTATTTCTAGGAACAAAAAAAACAGTAAAATGAACAAAAACAAAACATAAAAAGACCTTGAGACCATGTGGATTATGAATAACCAGAATTTCAAACAAGCTTCTGACTTCTCATCTTTAAATAATTTGCTAACTGCTATCTATAAACTGTTCTGTGTAATTGCCAAATGATAATATGTTTTTATTTAATCAAAGTCCAAATTAAATAATTAGCCTAACAACAACCAAATAAACAGTCTCCATAGCAGGCCTCCAAGATGGGAAAATTTAGGCTGCAATAAAAGGTCTCTACTGTAAAGTCTATGGCTAAGAGCATCCCTTGTCTGGGGGAACAAGACTGTCAGCTGTCCTCAGATCAAACCTAAGGAAGAATTCTTCATATTTTCTGTATCTAACACAATGGTCAAAATACAAAGGCTTTTCCAAGGAGGTGCCTTGCTGATGCCAGCAAAATCTGCCTGTGCGCCACTGCTGTGGCACAAAATTTGAACCATGACTATGAGACCACTGCCATACTCTGCTCCGCTAAACCTAGAAGTACATGGCAGGCACATCCCAGAGATATCACTGCAAGGTTCAGGGGCTGTAGGGGTTTCAGCTAACTCCTAGGCCATGCTGGGCTTATAATACAACAAACAATCTAAGTAGGGGTGGGAAATAGAATAGAGATATATGTCTGTCCAAACACATAGTGAATGATATTACATTTGTAGCTCATTCTGCTTATTGAAGACCTAATACATGAGGAGTTAGAAGATGAGCAGGGGAAAATTAAAGCAAGGATGATAGGCAAGTCATTCTTGCAAAAGTTAACAGATTTGCACCTGGGCATTTGTCAATGATTTATGGTTTAATTGTATTCAAACTTGTCAAATAAGTTAATTTAAAAAGATCGTAGTACCTCATAGTTTATAATTAGACATTTGCAGTCAGAGCAGGGTTTAAGGAAAGGACTGAAATCACATGGAGAACCAGCCTTTTTCTTTCCAGAAGAACTAGGACACCTCTGAAAAGCTGTGTATTCAAAAAGGACAAATTGAAGAAAACATAAAACTTCCCTTTTGGCAAGAGGTCAAATGGACAGTAGTGACTGAGATCATGACAGACTTCGGTAGATACACATAATGACAGAGAAACTGGCAGAGCTTTTGCCATATGAGTGGTATTAAAGGTAATTCCTGAAAATTTGAACTCAGGAAGTCAGATGAGGGTCACAAAATGAAGGTTTATTTGCTCAGAAAGACAGGGCTGGAAAATTATCTCAGAAACTTCTTTACATGTTTGACGTCTGATATGTTTTTTTGATTCCTAGCAGAATGCTGTTAGTGGGCATGTGTGAAGATGAAGATTTGAAAGTTTCAGAAATATGAACAGAAGAAGGGAGCTGAATGCTGATGATGGTATGTAGGAGTGAGCATCAGCACTTTCACACTGCTTAGATGTTAAAGTGAGTGGAAGGAACATTGTGAATCTATCAAGAGATAAAAGGTAGGAACAGAGAAAAATTAAGAGGGAAGTGAAAGGACTGAGTTTTGACAGTACTAGGTCATACCTTCAAAGCATGTTTAACGATGAAACTTCACTGATGTGAGCTGAACTCATCTAATTTCCCAGAAACTGAGGATCTTGGATGACCTGGAAGAGATACAGGCTAGAAAGAGGGGACTGTGAGGGCAGACAGAACCTGGACTAACTTTCTGGGAGGAGCAAGCTATTACAGAGCTATTCAGAGGTATTAAAGAACCGGTTAGACAAAATAGTGCCAGGATTGACAGAGTTGGGTGTGAGGACATGACAGCTCATTTTAGCACTTGATGGCCTGATTCATGTTCTTTCCAAGCACAGCAAGGATGACTTAGGTTAAGGCAGACTAAAGCAAGTATTCTGAAAGAAAGTTTACTCTCCTATGGATCTTGACCTGTGGAAATGTACCGTCTTACCTGAATTTTGCCCCATAACAACTGAAGAGTTCGCAATAAGATCCCTTCCTTATTTTTGGTACTAAAAACTTATTTCAGACAAAGAAAATACAGATCAATTAGGCTGATACCAACGCAAAACAATTTCTTGTGGTTGGGAAGTCACATCTGAGAGTGATAACAGCAAATGTGAGATGAGATAAGATGTTGAGATGAGATGAGATGAGATATGAGATGAGATGAGAACAATAGCAACATTGAGATGGAAGTCCAGCAGTTGCATCTCTGATGCAAACACATTTTGTGAAGGGCTTCTTTGAAAGGTGTGAGAACACACACACACACACACACACACACACACACACACACACACACACACACACACACACATTCACACACACACACACACACACACACACACACACACACACACACACACACATTCACACACACACACACACACACACATTCACACACACACATACACATAATTTGAAGGCAGCATTAACATTCAAGTGGAACAGCTGTTTTATAAAATGCAAGGAATTTGTACTGCTTCAGAGAAATCCAGTGACTTTTTATAAACTAAGAGAAAGACAGCTGCTTTTCACTGAGAAGGTCTCTTTTCCCTGAATGATGGTTCCAAATGAATTGGGAGGACTAGAGAGGGAACAGAAAAGCTTAAATTTTTCACAGACAGTCACAAGTTCAGACACATGAAATCCACAATAGGTAGTTGGATTGCAAGCATAGTTGTGTCCCAATTCTGACAATAAAATATTTGTACCAAGATGTCAGGGTATAAAATACACATCCTGCAGAAAAAACCTTACCAAGGATGGTTAAGGGAGATGGTGAGGATGAAACATGGAACTAAAGGAAAAAAGGCCAGTATTCTGAATTGGTTGATTGTATTTTAATGCATAGACTTCCAGGGATCATGACCATTCAGACCTGGATTTATTGGTTATTTTCTTCATCAAAAAAACACCCCAACATACAATGGGCCACAAAGGCTTGAGTCACACGTGTCAGATCAGTATCAAACATTCCACAAAACTCCAGAGTTTTTCAAATCCGAGGTTTTGCTCTTTCTGACTTCATATAGAATAGGTCACTTTGTGCTTCAGGTGTGATTTTCTTCACCAACAGGGAAACCCTTGGCTGAGTGTTTTTTCTCTGGTGTCTTCTTCCAAGGTATCACTAAAATAAATTAGTGCAAGCCGGTATGTGTCAGAGACAAAAAAATACATAAAATTGTAGCAGATAATTTGAGACAAAATGTTTATTTCAGACTGAGCTTTATCAGTGCTTGCAATTCAAACCTTCATTACCAATACTGGTTTTGTCTGAAAAGTTTCACAGTTTTATTCTGACAAGGCCTAAAATGGGTGTAAGTAGAAAGGATAACTACACATATAAGTAGATAGGACTCCAGTATGTCAAGCAAATGCATTCTCCTGACTGAGCAACTGAATGAACAGTTCTTTAGGTAGACTAATGGAAAAATATGGAAATTAAGTAGCAATCTGTGAATGTTTTGAGGAGGAACAGGGAAGCACTGGGCTTCATACATCTCTTGGCTGTCAGGTGTTTTCCAGAAAGCACTTTTGACTGGGTGTTCGGGATACAGAAAGATGGGGTTGACTGATGAGATGTTTAAAAGATAGTTTATTGAGAAATCAGTCTCATGGAAGGGTGAGACTGTAAGGATGTTACATCCAAAGATATCACATTAGAAGCCTTGCTTCAGAAGCCGTTATAATTCTAGGTACCATGTCTTTTATAAGTTTCTTACCCAATCAGCTACTTCCACAAAGCTCGCTAGCACCTTCACAACCAATTGCTTATTGCTACATTTTACATGATTTACCACAATCCATCTTTTTCTATGCAATCATATAACTCCACAGAAACTTATTGCTGTATCTTTTACATTTTAGCAACTCTACAAGATCTATTGTTAAACTTTAATTGTTTTCTACTATCTTCTACTATCTTGCTTAATATATTTGTTCCCTTATATGAGGCCTATATTTACTTGCTTCAAACATATTTCTGCTTAAACTACAAATCTTTATTCTTACTTCTTGTCTGCTTCACTATTCTATTCTAAAGCTCCAAGCTTTCTCCAAGGCCTTATGCCAAACACTGTATCCATCTCTATCTCTGAACTTGTATACTCAAGGCCTTGGGAGCTCTCTGTCCTTCCATTTCCCACAGCTGGCCAGAGGCCTTTCCTTTGGGTAGCGTGTCCAATAGCTGGATAACAGATACCAGTACATGCTACCCCTCTTCTCTGTCTTTCCCCTTGCTCAGGTTGCAGGTGCTGCACGTCCTGGTTCTCCTGCCTGTGCTTATGCTGCCAGCCCACTCCTCTCTGCTGGCTGTGGTGTGGAGCTCAGCAGGCAAGGCCAGCAGCCACGTGCCCATCCCATGTAGACTTCTCTCACCAGTAAAGAGAATCCGTAGTTCCTTCACACAGCCTTGTTCCTCCGAGGAGCATTAGGACATCCTTTCACAGGGCTTTGTCTGTGCTCTGAGAAGCAGCTTCCTCCTCTGCCAGGGTTATCTGCATGGTTTTAAATTGAGAGAGAGCAAAATAGCATTCAAAAAGGCTGGCTAATGAAGGAAATGACATTTCTCCCAGATGAGATCCCTGATCTCTTCAAACAGCACTGGGAAGTGAGACCAGCAGATCCTATCCTCCAAGAGTGGAACCTGGAGCTCTTCTTCACTGCAGATGCACTTCCATTTATGTTCAGCTTTCATTGGTATAATGCAGTGGGCTTAAGCAGGAAGTGAGGAAAAAAGTTTGTGTTGAATCCCTTTCCTATGCAACGTGACATGACATTTCCTTTCCCTGCTTGTGATTTCCCCTAGTGCTGGACCAAACTCCCACCAGCACAACCAGCACAAATCAAAAAAAATAAATACTGATATTTATGATTCCTTCCTAGTGTGGAAGGAATCATAAATATCAGTAGGGCTTCAAGGCTAACAGCTTATGCACAAAGTAAGAAAAAAACCATGAAAATGAAACCATGAAAAAAAAAAAAAAAAAAGAGACATTCTCTGCCTTTAGCAGAGCATTACTCAGTCATAAACTATGTACTTTTGAGCTTCTTTTGCTCCCTTGCCAAGACTCTCAGAGAGGGAAAATCAGGATAGATACAGGAAAAGAAGAATAAAGAATAATATACAGAAAAGGAAAAAAAATGTCCAAGTGTGACCATAACTCTCCTCACTGCTGTTTACCTGACTGATGTCTTCCCAGTGATGGCAACAGAAGCTATGTGCTTAAACTGTATTTAAAAAAATTGATAACTCCAGAGCATCTCCATTTTCTGCCCTTGCCTTGTCCTGTTGTGTAACTGTGTGTCAGGCCAGGAGCCAGAGTTGACGTCACAGAAGACTGCCCTGGGTCTTGCATAACCTTAATAGGACAGCCACTTGGAAAGTGTTTATGTGCCATTATGTGCCATTGCTTTTCTAACTACTCTACTGCATTAGGAAAGCAGAGTCATAACAGACCAGGCAGAAATATTAATTGCATTTGCATCATTGATGTCGACCATGAGGTATTTCAGTAGGCTCTGATATTTCAGGTCCTGTTTCTAACCCAGTAGGAGCAAAACTTCAGCTGTGCCAAGTGATTGTAAATGAATGCACTGCTAACGTATTTTGTCCCAGGAGGGTCTTGTTACCCCAAAATAATTTGTGATTACTCTGTGGGATATCATCAGAAAGATGCCCATCATGCTGCAAATGAGTTCAGGGTCCATGCCCAGCATCATATAATTTATGTCTCTGAATAAGAGCATTCCTGTTTGCTTGTGGTATGCTGCGTATTGGCCTCAAAGCATCCAACATGCTTTTCAGATACGTGGTAACAGAGTTTGAAAATAGAAGTGTGAGGGAAATAGAGATAGAGGCAAATGCATTCTGCTGTGCTTGAAAAGCATGTTTTCTTTTTATTTTCTCCTAGTCTCATTTTTTCCTGTTTTCTCCCTATTTTCTCCTACTGTTTCTCCTTTTCCTCCCTATTCCTACTGTGACACTTCTCACTGGACACAGATCCACTCTGCTGCCCTGTAGCAGGCAGAGGCTGGTGGACACAGGTACATGCCTTCCTCACCTCACTGCTGGGATGACTTGTGAAGCAAACCAAGATATGATGCAAACCTGATGCATATTAGGAGCTGCCAGCCTGTATCTTCCATATCTCCTACCAAATGGAAGGATTGAGGACGTGCTCATGGAAATGAAACATCACAGGTGTCTCAGCTAATCCTGCAACATGGAAGGTGACATACACCTCTGCTTTCAGAATGGCTGCTATCTTCCTGGCCTCTACCTATTTCGTGGGATAAGACATGCACCTTCTCATGTGTTTGGGGAAGGTATGATAGTACTCAAAATGAAAAAATGAAAGGGAGGGGAGGGAAAAGTAACAGAATTTCCACCAAATGAGATGAGGCTCAAGCTGCTGCATCTTTCATTACCTGTACAAGTTAAATCTACAAGTTGTACCTGTACAAGTTAAATCTACTTGTACAGGTACAGATGAACCTGTACAAGTAGATTTAAATATTATCAAGTGAAAAATGACAGCTTTTCCAAGTGTCCCTTCTTATTTAGCAGTGATGGTGATAATTTTAGAGTATTAAGCAAGATGTAAAAATTTTCTGTCTCATTCTCTTCCTGTATTGTATCTAAACATTTTTAGAGATGACACCTACCAGCATTCATAAAGTGAAGATTTGTTTTGGTAAATTTGTTCCTACCATAATTATGCTGACAAGTTCTCAAAAGAAAGATTTCTCCTAAAAACTTTCAGTAAGATGCTTTGATTGTACTTTTAGGCTGAAAGAATTCTATTTTGTTGCAGAAACCTTTCACATACTGCAGGCTGTTGCCATTCTTCTTCCATATGATCTCAGGAAATCATACTTTCTCAGGAGAGTAAGTTGAGGGAAAGAAGATGTTAGATAATGCATTCTCAGTAATGTCCCCCCCATTTCTCTTTTCTGGACAGAATATTTCCTCTTTGGCAGGAGCAAAGAAGATGCTTTTTTAATGAATTACCATACTCTAAGGAACCAGTTCACAGAAAAACAGTTTGCCCCACATATCCAGATGATTGTATAACTATTTTGGTCACTATAAAAGGTCATGCTACCAAAGAAAGCCAAACTTGGAATAGCTTTGGCCTAAAGAGTTCTTCCATTAACTGGTTGCCTACAATGGTGTACAGGATTCACATGGCATTAAGTATCCAAACAAAGTACTCCAGGCTCAGAAATTTTCAAATAGCAGTTGATTTTAATTTTTTCTTTGGCATTTATACACACATCCTATTGCAAGCTTGATTAATGTCTTTTTATACTGGAAAAAATGTTAAAGCTGGAATGGGAAGTCAAGAAAGTGGGAGTTCATACATTGAGTGCATATGTGATTTAGTAGTGTGTGCCATGTGTACACATCACTTACTGGGGAAGTTAAATCACTTTTGGATGCAAATTTCAGCAACTGCTTCCAAAACTCCGTCAACTTCCAAACTTTGAAGTTACATTCTCCACAACCTGTTATTGAAATATTTCTTGCCAGCTCAAAGGAAGTACCATTTTCTGAAGTAGAGAGTTTTCTTCTTTTGCTCTGCAGGTTGCAAATTGATGCTCTTTACTTGCACTTACAGGCTGTCTCCCACAAACTGGAACTGGGTCTCTTCTCTCTGATAGGAACACAGCATTTCTTGTGCACTGAAGATTTTTATTTTGTTTTTAAGTTCTCATACTTTCTTCATCACCAGTGATAAAAATGAATGCAGCGTTCTTCTGTGCACAAAAAGGACCTCATCATTCACACAGTTATTGGGGAAGCCTTGGAGTTGTGGACATGCACATAAGTCTGTCAGTCTCAGCAAACTACTGCTCCTTCATGGTGGGTGCCTAATACAGTGAGTGCCTAATACAGAATTTGCATAACAAAGAAATTAAAAAGTATCTTTAGCTCTGACTTCCAGATGACTGAAGAACAAGTTTCATTAAAAGGACTTATGACTCATGCACCAGTTTGCAAAAGTGCCTCCTGTGACAGGGAAGAGCAGCTTTCTGTTTGCTACTTTCAGTGATAAGCTGGGTAGTGGTGTCTCTGTGCTGGGGAGCTGTGACTCCCCACTGAATCTGCTGTTTCAAATATGGGTATGCCACAGCTGTTCTGGCCACTGGTGGTACCCTGGCTCCCCTGGGCCTCATGCCATCCACATGAGCAACCTTTGGAGGGTGGATGGTGGGGTCAGGTGGGCCCCAGTGTTGGCACTGTCTGGGAGGGTGCTCAGCAGATTAGAGGCCTCTTTAGAACTTGCTGAGCTTGGTGACCTCCTCAGTACACAAGAACTGCTTTTGCAAAGAGACAGCTTCCACAAATAGTTCAGTTAGTGAAGGAAATAATTTAAAACCTTCTCTCCCCTTCATCTGTTGGTGCCCCTCTGGCTGTGTCCATCCTCCTTTGCCCCAAGCCTCCACAGCTCTTGCCAAACATTCAGGTTTTTTAGTGCATTTCCCCTTTTACCAATTATAAAAAAATACAGCTGATGTAAACATAGCGTCTCTGGGGGAACTGGTCTTTGCTGGGCAATCATTGTCACTGTAACCTTCCCAATGGAGTTTAATTATGTGCTTGTGATTAAGCAATTATGTATTACCAGGAACAGAGTAAATCAATCCTTTTATCTCCACTAACAGGATATTTCCTGTGAGTTTTCTGCCAAAAGAACACAGGGGAAAGATGGGACGATTCTGCATGTTACATAAGTGTGTTTATTTCTGGAGATCTCAGCACAGTGTGTTGGACAAAGCTCCAGCTTCATCTCCAGCTCCAGCATGGCCACCCAGCTCCTGCCCCGTGGCCAGGGCACCAGACCCGCACAGAAGCCTACACCGGGTGACTGCTGACCACAGCTCTCAGCCCCATTCAGAAGCAAGGAAATACATTTCAAAGATGTTACACTCCTGCAGATGACATTCCTTGGTCTCAGTCGAATGGTCACCCTGTCTGGAAGCACCAGGCTTGCAGAGAGGGGATCTTGGAGCTGCTCTGGGCTTTGCTGTGCAGATAAAAGAGAGAAGAGGCCACCCAGGCTGTTGCTTGCTCTGTGTTCAATTAGCTTGTTACTGATGGGCTAACACTGCAGAATGGATTTTCCCACTGATTGATCTCTTAATGTAAATGAGTTATGGTTTTAAACTCAAACCATACATACTTCTTTTTTTCCCCCCTTGGAGCTGTTTTTCCATCATATTCTGTTCGGAGTGTACTTTCCCTCCAGCAAGTACTTGCAACATTATTGCACTTCAGGGCCTACATTTTCCTTACTTCTATAATCAGCTCTCAGCCATTTGCCTCGAAATGTCTGTATTTATTTATTATTTTTCCTGTCTCTCATACTGTTTGAAAAGACCCTGAAAAGTTGATCCATGCAGCTCCTTCACCCAGGTTTTCACACAGGAATAAATAATATATGTGTGACATTGTTCCATGAACAGCTACAAAGGCATGATTAGCCAGGAATGCTTTGAAAAAACTTAGATTCATTCAGTTATTATAAAATTTAACTCCAAAGTAAAGATTATCCTTTTTGAATACAACATACAACTCTTTCTCAAGTTTGTGATTGACATGTTCCCTATTAACTTTTCAGACCTTGATAAGGAACTTTATTTTCTGTACCAGCAGCTACAACTATTTAGTGCCTAGTAGCTTACTTCTCCAGAAGCAAACTGTCATTTGAACTGTCTTTTGTATCTATAATAGTAAAAACCCAAAATATGGTGGAAAGAAGAATAACCTTTAACTAAATTATGCCCACTTTCCAAAACAGATTGGGTCAGTACTTTAGAATCTGAAATTTTACCCCCAAAGGCTAATTTCTGTGTACTTAGAGAAACAGAAGCAGATAGAAAAAGTGCTAGAAATGCTTGAAAGGCATCGCTTCATATTATAGCTGCCTTATTAAAAAAAATAGAAATTATAAATAAAACTTTTAAAACTTGCTGTTATCATAAAGTTGAAATTTTCCTTAGCCAAATATGGTATTCCAGAACACTGCTATTTAACATCTAAATCACATCTAATCACATTAAAATAGGCAAGTTCATAATACATATTTATGAAGACAGTAGCTCATGAATTTTGAGATTATTTCTATTAAAAGCAGCATAATAACTCTGTCACTTTTGTTTTCTGTATGAAATGTGGCAAGAAAGTCCCTCAAGTAGAACAGAAGATATTGTGAATTCTTCCAGTAAAGAATAAGTTAAATTGCATTTGGGTATATAGGTTTTAAAATAACAATACAGATTCTTAGATTAAAATTACCCTTTGGTAATTGAGCATCTACTTATGATAATTTGTATCTTGTTTTTCTTTTTAATGGCCCTGGAAATAACCCCAAATCAATGAAACAATGGATAGTTCTGGAATGATTTGGCATAAATCTGAGGTGCTGCAGCCTGAAGCAGGAACTGATTTGCAATGCAGCCTGTGGGTTATTCTGAACATTGGTAGTCACAAGCACCTGTTTTTCCTCCTGTTCAGAGCTGGCTGCAGCCTTTCCCACCATACCTGGGGGTACTGACTCTTCCAGATAAGATGTAGGACCTTCTGGAAACTTGGGGAGATGAGGGTCAGCATTCTCATGCTCATTTTGGTCATCAGTGTTCTGCCTGAAGTGAAGAGCACTAAAATTTAAAGATGGAAAATTCTTTAGCGTGATCCTACAAATTCTTATGATAGAAATGATTTGGCTTTGGTTAAAAATATCAGGCAGGCCAGATGGCACCTCGGAAGGCATCTGGGGAGATGTGAGATACAGGCATGCTGACCAAAATCAGAAGTGGCACAGTGGAAGATAGTCTGCCAATGATGTTCCGTGCTCTCATGGGGCAGAAGGCCGGTGTGTGTGTCCATACAAGAAGGCTTGAGAGCTGTCCAGAACCTCCTCCACCTCAAGCCCAGTCCTCCAGGAGCTCAGTGTGAGCTCAGCTTACTGAAAATAAATATGAGGGAACGAGGAGAACAAGGGTCCAGGAAGCTAGGAAAGTGGAAATTTCTCTTTTGACCGTGCAACAGATCACATGCCTTTGTGTCACATGTCCTTTTGTCCCAGAGCTCACACACCTTTCACCCCCAGCCTCCTACCAGTCTTTCACTTCAGTGCCCCTTCTTCCTCCCCATGGCCATTGGGAACCAAGTCTGGGGCTCCTCTGCAGCAACTAGATGGTGTCCCAGGATGTCACAGACATCTCAGCCCCTCCTCAGTGACACCCAGCAGGGTGAAATATCATAGGAGTTGAAGAGTCAGCTTCCAAAGTGTGTAGTTTTTTTTTTAATTTCTTTTGCAGCAGTGCTCTTTCCCATGGCTTTAGTTTGTTCCACAGCCCAGAACAGCAGTAATGCATGCTCACTGTGTATGTAGTGGGGCAACATCTCACCCTGCCTGCACGCAGGCCAATAAGCTTTTCTGCAGAATGAGGATGCTTGAAAGCATTGCCACAAAGCACAACAGATGTCTTTGCTCAGCAGCCAGAGGTGAGGTCAGTTTTGGGGCCTCAAAACAAGGATTTTTACCAAATTCTGTGTTAGATGAAGGAGTGTGTGTGCATGAACCTCATGATATTGCTACTTTAAACAATAGAGTGTGACCAAAAATTCATCTGAAAGTCATCAATTTCTCCTTTTAGAAGCCCTTGTAGATCTGTTACTTTTCATTATCCCAAATTTCAAAGCCCTTGTAGATCTGTTACTTTTCATTATCCCAAATTTCAAAGCCTGTCATCATTTATCTATTCGCCCTTTGGACAGCAGATGAAAAATCTGCACTGTTTACAAACTACTGGACATGCAGTTTCTCATCTAAACACAGAAAACCACAGTTCTTCAAGTATCTCAAGGCTGTTCACTTGCCCCTTGGAGGCATTTATTGCATTTTTTAATTTCTCTGTTTCTCCCCTCTTATAGTTTGGATTCAAATACTTCCTCTAACACAAATATTTAAAGAAATTTGATTTTCTTAAAGTCTGTGAGAAGCACAATCAACACACAAGGGTGAAGTCTGAAGAGAACAAAAGAACAAAAACTCAGCATGTTACAACTAAGTCATAATTACAACTGACTATTTTTTCTGTGGAGAGTAATATTTCCAAAAAATCAAAAGACAGTTGCAAATTTCCTTGGTCCCTTCAAGATAAGAAGAAAAGAAAATTAAAACACTTCACTGAAGAATAATAATGAAATTAGGCAGCTATCAAGAACATGTAATTGAAAATTATCAGGAAAACACACTTACAGGAACAGGAGTTCAAATAAGCTTCTTGCATGATAAAACGGTAGCGCTCTTAACTATCAGGTGTAGTATCAGTAAGCTGTTGACCATTAATACTAGGAAGACCCACTGTGTTTATTATCCACTCTCCCATGACTCATACAGAGCATTATCTTGTAGCACCACAAAAGGAACATGCCAGATTTTCTAATGATTGGTTATATGAACATCCCAGGGGAAGGCTGGTTCAACATCTATGAGAAAGGCAGTCATGGTCAGATATAGGCCTCCCAGAAATTAGTTTTACCATTTTTCCTAGGTTTATTCTTACCCAATTCCTATCTCCTCCAGTTTTGTACAGACATCAGCAGCATGCCATGTTTGGTAGTTCAAAGATCATGAAGAAAGCTGATTATTATCTGATTTTTACAATAAATATGTTTTTCCTGCACTCAGAGTCTATTTTGGGGAAAGCCACCTGTTCTACCCACCTAGAGAACAAAAGGGGTAGGCTTCTGATGCGATTTTCCCTGCATGCTCCCTGTCTGGGAGTAAATAAGAGAAAGTAGGATATTTTTGCTTGAGACTGGATCAACACAATAATTTTATGCTTTGTAAAGCATAAATGCAAAATGCAACTACTTCCACCTAAGCAGTGATGTCCTGGTAACTTTAATATTTATCAGAAATCAGGTAGATTTTCCTAAGCACCAATTATTCTATTCTATTCTATTCTATTCTATTCTATTCTATTCTATTCTATTCTATTCTATTCTATTCTATTCTATTCTATTCTATTCTATTCTATTCTATTCTATTCTATTCTATTCTATTCTATTCTATTCATATATTATGATATATGATAATATATAAATACAATTTTCTGAGCAACCATCATTGCAGAAATGCCAGCAAAAGCCAAAATCAAAGCTGAATCTCTTCTGTCTGCAGCTGCAAGAGCTGATGTGAGGAAGGGTAGTTTAGGATGGCTTTCCCCCTATTTGGGGATGGCAGAGGAGTGAAGTTATGGCAAGGTCCAAAGTGTACCCTGCACTGCCTTTCTTCTATGGCCAGGCTTGTGCTAAAACAGTTCTCAGCCTTCAAGAAGAACCATGCATAATTATGTGCATGAACCAAGGCTCACTCACTTGAGGTCACAGAATAAAAGAAATTTATAATGAAATTTATAATGAGAGATGTTTTATGCCAGATATTCTGAATAATTTTATTTAGCTCAAGAGTTTGAACAAAATATACTGCTGTTTCATCACTTCTAATTCCATCAATAAGATTTTATTTTGACTTCTTGTCCAGATGGAGTACCAAACTTGGCACGTCTAAGAAGATCTGATTTTGACCATCCCTAATGAATACAGCATTTGATGGGAAAAAATAAGGTAATCTCTCAGCCATCCCAAGAGACTGTAATTCCTTTGCAACTGACATCTGTAGCAATATTCCCCAGTGTATGAGCTCTGGACTGCTTGTTGAGCAGTCCAGATTTTTCATACATGATAATTTTCTCATGCCAAAAATACATGCTAGGACCTTCTCTCTGAGCCACAGTTCTGCCTGCAACTGCAATCTTTCTAGCAGGGGTCCCATTTCCTTTGTACACAGGCAAAGCAATAGGGTGATCAGAAATGTGCAACTGCTACAGGTCCCTGACTGTGATAGTTTTTCCTGAACTCTCCCCATCACTTTTATAACACTTGTATAATTATTACATGAGCAGCTAAACGTGAACCCCTTTACTCCAATCACCAGCATTGCAAAGTCTCTCCCTCAAAAAGAGTAATTTTATGGTTAAAAAAATTACAAAGATGTACAACTTCATCAGAGTCAAGATTTACTGTTGCTGCTGCTGAAGAACTCTGTGGGAAAATAGTCTGGTGCCCTGGAGTTCAAATCTACAGCAGTGCATTCAAGATGTCTGAGACTTTGAGAGCATTTGCTGTTGTAGTGAATTAAATTTAGAGCTGTGCAAATCCAGCTTTGGATTTAGATTTTTGAGATTCACTTTTGACCTGGCCTTGGAGAGAGATTTGGATGCCTGTCTTGTTCAAATATGTGGGCAGTGTGCATTTTGTGCTACCTTAAAGGATAAAGGGAAAGGGAATAATTTCTATAGAGAATACTTCAGCTACTGGTTAAAAATTCAGGTTATGGCACCTATTTATGTCTCTGTATCCATTCTTTTCTACAAAATCAGGTTTTCTGTGATAAGAAAAATTTCAATTTAATAGTCTTGATGCAGAGAGCAAACTGGGAGAATACCATCAAATTTTGACAAGTTCTAGACAAAGATCTGAGTAACTGCATTAAGGTACAGACTTCATGCAAACTATAATAGACAGTTTTTCAGGCAGCAAGATACACATGGCTTGTCAGGGAAGATTAGGTTTGCATTATGTTGTCTTTTGGATTTTCTATTTCTTTATTTAGGATAGGGGAAAGTAAAGCTGAGGAGAGAGTTTCTGGATGTCCAGAAAGATTCTGAGAAATCTTTCTGGATTGGTTTAGCTGAACTTTTACTTGCTGAACCAAACCCAAGCTTGCAACAATAGATGTCCTCATCCACCAGATGAAACTGAAAAACTTCTCTGCGAAGACTCCATGTGTCCATCACCCTCCAGCTAGCCCTTCCTCTCCCTAATTAGCACCCACACATGAGCAGCAGTGTCAAAAGCTACACCTCTTTCCTAATCTGGTTTCAAAATACTCCAGCATCTCAGCTGTCCAGATTTCCTGTACTAGTGGTTGCCATGACAGAAATTTTCTCTTTAATCCCTTTTTGGGGACACTCTTTCATCTACAGCAGTAATTACACTGGTAACAGCTTCCTACTGAGCCCTGTCTGTCTGCTAAAAGGAAAATGGAAATAAAAATGGAAAGCCAGCAAGGTTCTTCCTTTACTCAATACAGAGTAACACTATACACAGGTTGTAAGGTTATAAATAAAATAAATAAGATTAAATAATGTAAGGCTAAGTAAAACAAAAAGGCAGAACCTATTTCTGCCCTTGTAAAAAAAAAAAAAAAAAAGTAGTTTTTCAGATCCCATCTGGTTCTCAGACTGCAAACAATAAATTAAACTCATTGAGTCTTAGAGGATAATTCATTTTGTTGAGTCTTAGATGAGTGAAGACGAATTAGCAGCCTCTGACATTGATTTGAGAAGAAATACCTTGGGACAAAACCTAGAAAGGGTGTCCACTGATAGCAAATTTCTCAGACATTAGGATTTAAAAGCCACCCAGTCAGCATGGCACCAGCACTCCCTGACCCTGCAGGCACATCCCTTGCACAACCACTGTGACCTTTTTAGGACTCACCTGCCAGCGACTTCATCTGCATCGAGATCCTGAGCACTGTCAGGATGTGTCAGCAGCTTTGTAGCTGTGTTGAACAGGACCAGGCATTTACAGAAGATGAAGCAGACCAAAGTCACAAAGTGCAACATGCAACTGTAAAAATACAGATATTGAGGTATTTAAAAACTTCCCTAAAATTCAAGCTATTACTGTCCCCATCTCAATTACACATGGTAAAGCAGAAAAGCGGGCACTCATCATTGCATATTCATGCTGATAAAATCATCTTGGCAGAGGGATCTTCTGGGGAGTACTATGGATTCACACAAGACAGGTCAGACACAGTGGTTCTGCTGGGTTTTGGACTGCCAGCCAGTCACTTCCTCTCTTTGAAACAGGCCAAACATTCTTCTTTTTTTATGTACTAGAAGTCAAAGCTTTAACAAGTTCACCAAGAGCTGAATCTGCTCCCTGAGGTTTTATGGGTGCTTGATCTTCTCCAGATGGGTTGCCGGCTTCCCCTGTGTGGTTGCCACACCTTTGAGCTCCCTTTCCTCTGCTTTTCTTTGGCTCAGGCACCCTACAGGCTCTCGGAGTCTACCTCCCTCGCTGCATTCATCTCATGGCTCACTGAGTGGGCATTAGTTCTAATGCCTGTGCTCCTTCATTTCTTTCTTTGCCCTGCTGACTGGTACATGACTTTCCCTTTCTTTATGAAGCATTTTCTGCTGCCCCCTCAAAGCCTGCCCGCTGAGCTGCTTGAGCTTTTGCTCCACCAGCCCTGGAGCTCAGCCACTGCCATTCCCCTGGGGTGCAGAAAATGGCAAGGCTGGTGCAGGAGTGGGGTGTCAGGGGACTGGCCACAGTCTGCTGCTGAGGCTGTGTGGGCTGGGAGAGCACACCTTCCCAGGGCTGAGGGACGCTGCCTAGGCTGTGCCTGAAGCCACAGATGGTTTGGCCTCACATGCAGGTCCTGGCACAGCTCTCCATGCCTCAGACTTCACAGCCTTCCCCTGAGTGCCGTGGAGGGAATACTGTACCATGCTGAGCAAGGGAAAAAGCCTGAATGGCTCAGGAAAGCACTTTTCCAGAGACCTGTCTTTATACTGCATGGAGAAGGCTTTGCAGCCTATAGTTAGGCTGCAGAACTACCCAAAGACCTCATTCAAGTTCAGACTGATCCTTGCCGTGGTTCACTGGCATTCTGACGGCAGCAACGAGGCCCTGCTGTCAAACACACCTTCCACAGGCCCACCTTTGTTTGCTCTTTTGTTTGGTAGTTTCTTTCTGGCTCCACTTAGACATATTTGTAAAGGCTGATCACTTTTAGATCCTGTTGTCCACTCTTGATCTGGAACAACATTGCCTGTTAACTTCAGAGAGAAACCTGGGGATGACCCTTTGTACATAGAGACCCCTGTGAAAAAAGTGACAGAGATCAGAATCTCTGTGGGGAAGCTGTGGTGTCTTTTATCATATTCTTCCACCTCTGAAATAAATTAATTTATGACCACAAATGACACAAACCCAGGAATTTAAAAGAATGACTAGAACTAAAAGAACCATATTTTTTCCCACTCAATACTCCAAAATAAAGTAGATACTTTGTCATTCACCAGTAGCCAGCTTCAAGGCCAGTCTGCTGGCCAGGACAGGAAGGGATGCTGCTGTGGGCAGAGGTGGGCAGCTCCAGGAGCTTCCCTTCTCCTGGGACAGGTGGGTCTCTCTGCTCAAGCTTCACAGCTGACTTTTCTGGGGCTGAAGTTCCACTCCAGAGCCCACCCCAGAGGAATTTCAGAGGGATGCGTAGCTTCCTCCAGGTGCTGTTACTGCCAGGTGTTTGCACAGAGTTTGGCTTTTGCTTCAGCAAGCAAAGGAAGGAAAAACAACTGTCAAAGTAGAAAGGAAATACAAATTATTTCCAGTTTGGGCAGCACTTTGTTTACTTATTTTTCAGATATGTGAAAGAGGTAAGTTTACCGCTTTCTTTATCACCTAAAAGGACTGTTTAAAAAGTTGCTTTGAAACTCCTAAGTCTCATAAAAATGTTTGGTCCATACCTATTTTCTGGCCTTTTTTATTGCCAGTTTTCTACAGAGACATTTTATAGCTGTAATCCATCAGATGTCCTATTGTCTATTCCCTATATAAAATCCCACATACAAAATCACCTTACCAGGAGCTGGACTATTGTATGTTTTTTTACCAGAAAGTAAATCTTTGAAAAATGTAGTCATGATTTCCAGCTAATGCAAGAGGTGTTTCACGCTCTGCCAGTTTGTAAGTCTGCCTGTTCAAACCATGAAGCTAAAGGTGCATCAGAAACCAACAGTCCTGTTCAATAAACTGTGCTGATCTTTTCATCTTGACTTCCTGAGTCATCCATAGTCCATCCTATGGACCTCAGCTGCCATATGGAATCCCACTTTGTAATACAATCTGAAACACACTTTCAGCTCATAAATGTGTTTGTGTTTAGAACTACAAAGGACACTTCCTGGCTGTTTAGTAGGGTCTCTCTGTCTCTCTCTCCCTCTCAATGTCAAGCCACTTGGCCTGATAATGTGCTCATACTAGCTCAATTCTCATGTGATAATAAAAGTGCTGCTTTAAGTAGAGCATGGATCCTGATTCTTGGTTATCAATTGTTTTTAATCTCTTTGCTCAATATATTTTCATGTTGCTTTTAAGGGAAATTTTAAAAATGTTAAAATATATAACTACTTCATAACACAGTGAATTAAAAAAAGAAATAACTGGCAAGAAATCTCATAATCAACAAATGTATAAGGTTTTTTTCTTTTTCTTCTTTTTCTTTCTTAGACTACGTATTTTTTTTGCATCTCCCATCAACACTGGCATGCTGTTTTTTATTAAGTACAGCTGTTGGCATATTGCTGCTGTCAGAGCCGGACGGGAGACCACATCTGCAGTGCTTGCATGTCTCAGTGACTTTGTAGCTTGGACTTTGGTGAATAATTTGAAAATTGCACACACATAAGGCTGGTTTACATTGTTCCTTCTTTAAAACACATTTCAGAATATTCAGCTCTGAAAAGCTCAATTTATTTTTTCTAGTCTGTTGTAAATATGACAGGTTATGAAAAAAGAGAGAGGAAGAGAAAGGAAAACTCTATGCAGGCTTACCTAGATCATACTGTGACAAAGCAAGCTTTTAAAATCTCACCTTATAATAGACCAGAGATGTCAAGGGGGCTGTTGCTGCAGCCTCACTGTCCTACTCTGCCCAAAGCTTGCTAGGGTTGAGGCAATACTAGAGCACAGCACAGGACTGGATGCTGATACCACCAGGTCAAGTGCATCCAGCCAGTCTTGGAACCTATCTCTATGGTGTCAGGGCCATCTCTCAGTTCTTTTTTACTATAAAAATAGACACAGAGCAGAAAACAACTATGCTGTGGTCAGGTTGCAAAGTGTGTTGCAGGACTCAGAAGCTACATAGAGAAACCCCTGAGCCCCAGAAATGATGGTTCATTCCAATTTCTCTCTCCCTGGCCAGGGACAGTACTTGGCCTAGAGCCAAAGACACAGAGATATGTCCAGCAGCATTTTCCCCAGCTTTTGAGAAGCACTCATTTTTTTTCCAAGGCACCTGCATGAAGTAGTACAGAAATTTGCTTTTCTTCTTCTGACATAATACCAACACCTTGCTTTTGTCTGTCACTTCCAAGGGACAGGCTGGGTTTCTGTGGAAAATAAACAGGGTTCCTGTTGGTGTCTGTTGGCCTGGAGGATTTCTAGAAAAATCACAGGGACTGTACTGTGGACAGTAGGGACCCCAAGTGTGCAAAGACCCTGGGTGTCCCATTACCAGTGACTAGAAGCAGGCGCTTGGGCAGGAGTAGAACATGCATTGCCCTGGAGGAGTCCTGCTGATCCCATCCTGCCCTGGTGCCTGCAGCTTTCCACAGCTGTGGGAGCCACAACACATCATGGAGACGCTGGGTTTCTGCAGCACAGATGTGGTGCTGCTACGCCTTGGACCCACAAAGCATGGAAGGACATCAAAAGACCATATGCCTCAGCAATGGCCCTTTCCAGCAGCCAGCTGTCCTGCTGCTCAGAGACATATGTGCACCCAGCCCCTCCGGCCCTTCTGGAAAAGAGCTTTATTTGGAGTCCAGCAGGCTAGGCACAAAGGTGCAGCCTGCTCTCCTGGCACACCACTCGGCTCGGCCTCACTGCCTGTGGGTCTGCACCCAGTGGGAGTCAGCATGGAGGAAGGGAGCTGAGGTGATGAGAGGTGAGGAGCGTCTGGCACATGAAAAGAGCTTATATTTTCCACTCAGGAAAAAAAGCAGTGCATAGGTGGTGTAACAGGGGCCTCTGAAATATCAGAGAACAAGAGGGATCTCTTAATTCATTGTGGGTCATAGCATGACTGCTGAGAGGCACTAAAGAAGAACAAAAACCTCAGAGCAAATCCCCTTACAGCCAGCTCAAAATCAAACCCTGAAATGCATTGTCAGAGGATAATCTGTCAAAAAGCATAAAGAGAGTGAAAAGGTATTAGGCAAAGGAAACATCAACCAAACCCCATGCAATATTTATCTCAGGAGGTCTAGGTTACTAGGAACAGGTACTCCATACTTTATACTTTTATAAGCATTAGAAACAAATCAGGGGACTAAGCAGAACTGTGGACTGATTTAGAACAGCTCTTTTGCTGGCATAGTCACAGAAGGGTTGTGAGATTATTCAAGGTTTGTTATGAATTATTTTAAATTTCCAAATATATATTCTTTTTTTTTTTTTTTCTTTGCAAAAGTATATGACAGAACTAATTTACTACCATGAATAAAAGAAGACCCAATCATGTGTTTGAAAACATTGTGAAGCTAATGAGGAAGAAGTCTATTCTACATTTTAAGTGTATCACAATGAGGAGACTAGAAAGCAAATAAAAATGCAGAAGGGTCTAATTACAAGAAGGCAACAAATCACAGCAAATTGTTTGTTTCTGATGAACAAGTTATGCTGCTTAAATGTAGTTAGGATAGCAAACCACAAACTGTCATGGAATAGGAAATAATAATTTTTAATAATTTTTTCTAAACTGTGGCTTTGAAACTCCAAAACCTGGGAAAAAAGAGAAGCAGATACAAGGGTGTGCTGGTCAGTTGGCCACCAGTGATGCAGTTTCCAAGACTCTGTCAATCTGAAAGAATGGAAAGCATCCTGGACATATTTGTGAGACATGGAGTTTTGAATAGAGGTAAGAGATCTGTAATTGTGTTAAACTGAGTGGTGGAAGCTCTGCACATTTAGTCAAAGCAGCTTTTATGAAATTCTTGCGAGCTGAAACTTACAAACAGTTACGGGTGCTTAGTTTATATATGGTATTTTTATGCTCAGTATTTGCTTTCATCAGTTTTATTCTTTTGTGTTTTTTAATAAATTGATGCAAAGGAATCTGAAGTCAAATAGCAGGTCCATGACCTCTGCAGACCTCTGCACTCCTTTTCTGTGCTCCTGGCCATAGCATCTCCACTGGCTGGGTGGATCACTGAAGGACAAGGCTCAGCATCTTGAGTCTAGCTATGGCTGAGTCCCACTTAACCAAATTTGGTCTAGGGCAAGCTGAACGCCAGCTACCATTTTTGTTCTGTGTCCTCTAGGCAATGACAAGGGAGCTGTTGAGGTAACTACCCAATATGGATCACCCAGTCCAACTCCCTGCTCCTCAAATGATTACCTAAAACTTAACCACATAACCCAAAGTGTCACACAAAAGAGCTCTGACAGGCATGGAGCTGTGGCACTCCCTGGGGAGCCTGTTTCAGTGAAGAACCTTTTCATAATGCCCAGTGTGAACTTCTCCTGATGCGGTTTCTGTTTTCCTCCTTGAGGAAGCTGTAGGCTGCCCTGTGGTCACCCCTCAGCCTTCTCCAAGCTGAGCAAACCAAGTGACCTCAGACACTCATCCCAAGTCTTGCTGCTGAGCAGACAGTCTCCTGCAGACACAGTCTGATGTCCTTCTGATGTGGAGGCACGTCGGTGCGAGGCCGCATCAGTGCATTGCAGAGTGGGACCATCACCTACCACAGCAATGCTGTGCCTGATGCTCGCCAACACACAGCTAGCCTTCTTTGCTGCTACAGCACACTGCTGACCCATATTCAACTAGCCATCAACTCTAAACAACATATCTCTTTCTGCAGGGCCTGCTCTCTTCCCTCCAGTTTTATGCATAATCAGGTACCCCACCCTAGGTGGAGAATCCAGTACTGCCTTAGCTAAATTTCACATGGCCGGTGCTCGCCCTGCCAACTCCCCCACAAAGATCCTTTTCTCCTCTTAGGAAAGGCATACCCCATATGTTGCCAGCAGGCTTGGTGTCATGTAGACTATCTCATAATAAAAAAGAACAATTTCTGCCAGTGACACCAGCCTTCGAGTCCAGTATTAATCGTGCTGGGTCTTCATTCTTCTTCTTCCATCTTTCCCCTTCAAGTGGAAGGAAAGAAAAGAACATTTCTTGTGTTCATGATTCCCTAATGAATCCTTCTAAGGCCCTGAAGTCTCTCTCAATTGTTATTGGACTACTTATTGCAACTTCATCACTGTCTAATGAAAAAAAAAATCAATAATGGATAATAATCCAAGATCCATAACAGGGTAGGAAGCTTTCTTTTCATGTCTTTAACCCAAGTATAGGGAAGCAGCAGATTTCCCTAGGAAGTGAGTCTGGTCCAGCTCCCTTCTCTGCAAGTACAAGACTAATTCATTTAAAATAAGCTAGTGAATAGAATGAAAATTATGTACCTCACAAGACACTGTCACAGACACATAGACCTTTCAAGGGGGTTTCAGTGAAATAGATAATGGTTGGTTTAGTCTCTCCTCCAGAGGGTTGGGTTGTTGTCCACTATTACTGTAAGCATTGTTTTCTATAAAGAAATACAAGTTGAGCCAGAGACATAAAAATTTGGCTCCTATTCCCAACCTCAGATTTGATTGTAACAAAGTACTAAAGGGGAAGGAAACAGCAGCAACTGCAACTGGACTAACTGATTCAGATTGGCAAAGCCCTGCTGTGGGTACACCTGAGCACGCCTCTCCATGCAGATGTGGATTCATGACCAGATGTTTTAGATCTACACCAACAAACCCATTAGTTATTCTCTTGTGTTTCTTTCACTTTTCCTCAGAAATCTATGCCTCTTATACCATGATAACAATTGGAACCCACCAATCCTTACTGCAACTTGTCACTTGCTTTTCTGTACTTATTATTCATCTGGGATTTACATAGGCATTGTTGCCATGGAAGCAAAGTGAGATATTTCCACTTTTGAAATGTATTCAAAGCTCTTTTTCTGTGAACCTTTTCTACCCCACCAATGGCGATTCTTTAGAGGTCCCATCTCTCCCACTGCTTCTTTATTTGAGATTGCCTTGCCCTGATGGGGTATTTTCCCACAGCCCCCAGCACTGATAATGTCCATTCTTACATTAAGGTGGCAAAAGTAAACAGCAATGACAATGTTATTTCCAGGGGAAATATGCTGACACAGGAACTTGTCACAAACTCTGTGTTCTTTGTGTAAACATAGGAGTCTCATTCTTCTTAGCAGCTGCTGACTTCAAGTCACTGGTTATTTGGAAGGGTCAGTAAAGAAATAGATTTTTTACTCTTTCTCCAAAATGTTTGAGCAGTCTGGACAAGTACCAGAACATCTACAGAGAATCACCCTAGCCAAAAGGGGATAGCTGAATAGCAGCACTGCTGCAGCTGATATCAGCTGAAGGCCTCGGGCTGGGTGAGATGGGTTTTCAGGTCTTTTATCTACTGTTGTGGTTAAGTCTTATGTAGCCTAGCTCAAAAGCAGAAGAGAATGATAAATAGTCTAACTTCAGACCACTGAAATGACCAAGTCTTAAGGACACCAGAAAAGCAGGAACAGAGGTTAGTGGTGAAAGAGTGGGGAGGGAAGATGACTTAAGTGCTGAGACTATTTTTTTTCTGGTGGGTGAACAGCTCTACAGGTCTGCTACATTTTAGCTGTTTTGTGAATATTGATATCAGCATTTTATTTTTTCTTAAACTTAAAAGAAATCAAGCTTTTTGCTTTCTATTCCTTCTTCATAAATGCTAAACTAATTTTCTATTGTAATCCTTCCCCTGAAATGGAAAGATTCAAGTACATTGGTCTCTGAGCCAGTTTCCCAGCAAGGCACTGAAACAGGCTGACAAACTTCTGTGGAGCATCTCTGAGTCAACCACACACTGGCTTTGGCTCTCTGGAGCTTTCAGCCATAAACAAATGCTTGCAGAGAACCTTTGTTATATTGCATTTGATTTATGTTTCCAGTTAGAATAGAAGTTTGTAGCTCATTTCCCAGCTCTGCTTTATAGCTGTTTATATGCCATCTCTATTTCCCTCTTGCATTTATTAAGCTGGTTACTTTTTTAACATTGCCTTTTTCCTTTGTGGAAGCTGGCTCAGATTCCAAGACAAGGCATAACATGGATACTGATAGGGCTTCTCAGCCCTTTGTGTTAGGGTAGGAAGAGAGCTCGTCCCCACTCTTCTGACTGCACTTAAGGAGCAGACATCTCTATTAACAATTACAAAAAGTCTCTTTGTGCTGCATATTTCTATTGTTTTTTTTTCAAATGTTGTATGCACTCCATTCACCTCAGAGCTCCCATTAAATGTCTCATGGTATATTTCACAATAACCAGGTAGTAATCAGTGTCATGATTGTGTCTTTTGATAATGAACAGAATTCTTGCATATGTGCACGCTGTTAGCTTGAGCAGCAATTTAGTTATCATCTGACTTGTTGAGTCAAAGAACTGGTCTGTCAGGAATCCTCTACTGCTACTGCCAAGCCTAGTCTTCCCACAGCCAAGTGTTTCTAAGGGAAATTCCAAGTCAGTCTTGACATGGGTAGGTAGCAGGGTACAGACCTATAAGAGGAATGTATAGGTATAGGTGCTTTATAGATGGTCTATAGATGCACATGTTCTATGCCTTTTGTGAGTAGCATTCTGTAAATTGCCCATGAAAAAACATATGATATTAAGAAATGAGATCTTCACTAAGAGTAAGTATTGTGTTAAAAACTCAGGTGGAGACATTTTAGGCTGCATATAACACAGGATTACTGACTCCAGCTGTTTTATAACAGATTACTGCACAGTGGTCCTAATACACCATTCCCCAGATCCATCAGAAAGCTCACAGCAAGAGCTTCTGCAGGACAGAAGATTTAGATAGAGAGTGGTGCTTTCTTTTTCTCTTCCTGTAAAGAGGAGAGGCAGGCAGCTGCATTGACTGGGAGGCTATAGGTTCCCACCTTCAAGAATTTTCCAAAAACAGGTTAGACAAGCATCTGTCAAAAAATGCAAATGTGATTGTTTCTGTGTGTTAGACTAGGATGAAAGACTAAATTACCCCCTAAGACCATTCCAGTCCCTCATTGTTTCTGTACAGTTGTGCCATTTGAAGAACTGCTTCACCCTGGAGCGAAACAGGATTCAGTGATTATAAGAAGTTTAACAAGAACAAGTGCCAGATTCTACATGTGAGATGGGGCAACCCTGGATGTATAGACAGACTGGAGAATGAGAGGCCGGAGACCAGCACTGTGGAAAGGGAGCTGGATATCCCAGTCAGCATAAAGCTGAACATGAGCCAGCAGTGCCCTGGCAGCCAGGAGGGCCACTTGTGTGCTGTGCATCATCAGGGACAGCATCACCAGCCAGGCAAGGGAGGGGATTGTTCTGCTCTGCTCTGCTCTGCTCTGCTCTGGGGCAGCTTCACCTTGATCCAGGGGGCAGTTTTGCCCAATATAAGAAAGATGTAAAGCTCTTGGAGAGTGTCCAAAGCAGAGCAATGAAAATGGTGAAGGGTCTGGAGGGGAAGTCATATGAGACTGAGGATGATTGGTCTCTTCAGCCTGGAGAAAAGGAGAGTGAGCAGAAACCTCATTGTGGTATTCAACATCCTCACAAGGGGAAGCTGAGGGGCAGGTCTCTTCATTCTCATGACAAGTGACAGGATTTGAGAAAAGGGCATGAAGCAGAGTTAGGTGAGGATTAGACTGGATATCCAGAAAAGGTTTTTCACCCCGAGGGTGGTTGGGCACTGGAAGAGGCTCCTCAGGGAAGCAGTCACAGCAACAGCTTGACAGAGTTCAAGAAGCATTAAACAATGCTCTCAAGCCCATGGTGTGATACTCAGAATGTTCTGTGATTCTGTTAAAAGTATCTCAATATGTGATTAAATTGCACCCATTTTGGCACAGAAGTCTGTTCTGATATTATTAGATAATTTCAAGTGCTGCAAAAGCAGAAGAAATCTTACTTATATGAAGAAACAGAAAACAGTAAGAATAATTATTCTGTATTTAGTCAGCTTGTGTGTTCATTTATCTATTCACCTTTCTCCATGCATGTTTAAAGGAAAAAAGGAATGTTGGCAATTTGTAAGAATGCCCAAGTAAACAGTATTCTCCGTATTTCCATGAACAATAACATGGTTATGTTACTCCTCCATTGGTCTTCCTAACACTCACCTCCTGGTCTCTCTGCCAGTTTGTGCTGGTTTGCAGGAACGGGAGGAAAGCTCACCCCAGGGGAAGCTCTTCTTACTCTTGTCAGGCTCTCTGGCTGCTCTGCTTTACATCTTTTGGCTAGCTTGGTGAGACAGCAGCTGTGGGTCTATGTAATGGGGTAGGTCAAGGTTAGCTTAATCACACAATCATAGAATGACTTGAGTTGGAAGGGACTATAAAGATCATCCAGTTCCAATGTGTCTCACATAGGCAAGGATACCTTCCACTGGAACAGATTGCTCAGAGTGCCATCCAGCCTGGCCTTGAACACTCCTAGGGATGGGGTATCCGTGACTTTTCTCTGGATAACCTGTTCCAGTGCCTCACCAACCTCGCAGAAAAGAATTTATTTCTAACTTCAAATCTAGTGATGTTTGAACCCATTTCCCCTTGTCTTGTCACTACATGCTCTTGTAAAATGTTCCTCTCTATCTTACTTGTAGGCTTCCTTTAGGTACTGGAAGGCCACAATTACATCACCTCTGAGCTTTCTGTTTTCCAGGCTGTAGAATCCCAATTCTCTCAGCTTTTCCTTGTAAGATAAGCGCTCCAGCCCTCTGATCATCTTGGTGGCCTCCTCTGGACTCCCTCCAGCAGGTCCATGTCCTTCCTGTGCTGTGACCCCAGAGCTGATGCAACCCTGCAGGTGGGTGTCACCAGAGCAGAGCAGAGGGGCAGAATCCCCTCCCTCCCCTGCTGCCCACGCTGCTCTGGATGCAGCTCAGGACACGTGTGGCTCTCTGGGCTGTGAGTGCCCATGGCTGGGTCATGTCCAGCCTCTCACCACAGCACCCCCAAGCCCTTCTGGGCAGGGCTGCTGTGATCTGTCTATCTTCCAGTCTGAACTGATACTGGGGTTGCCCTGATGCAGGTGTAGCACCTTGCATTTGGCCTTGTTAAACCTCATGAAACTGCCATGGACCCATATCTTGAGCTTGCCCAGATCACCCCTGGATGGCATCCAATTGTTCAAGGGTGTCAACTGGACCATTAAGCTTAGTGTCACCTGAAAATTTGCTGAGGGTGCACTCAATCCCTTTGTCTATGTCATCAATAAAAGTATTAAAACTGAGTGATCTTGATATGGACCCCTGAGGGGCTCTACAGTCACTGATAGCCATCAGGTCTTCGAGACATAGACCATTAATCTCTGGATGAAGCCATTTTTTATCCATCTAATCCATCTCTCTTCATCTTAGAAAGAAGCATGTTGGGTGGGACCATATGAAAATATTTACACAATTCCAAATGACATCTGTAACCCTTCCCTTATCCAGAGAGGTAGTCATTCCATCATAAGTTGGAATACCACTAAGTTGGTTTAAGGAGGTATAAAGATTCAGTACATTTATTACAATCAAATCTATATATTGACTGCTGTTAAGCATAGTCTACTTGTTGGCATGGCAACAGCTAATTATATTTAGACAATATATGTTCTTTATATTCTCAGTTGCAACATCTGAGACCATCAGAAGATATCTTGGAGAAGTGGTGGGTGATGACAGGGAAAGAAAATCAGGGGAAGTGAAACAATAGGCTACACCAATTTCTTTAAAGATTGCAGCTGTAGTTTGTCTGTCTGTCTGCTATTTATTTATTAGACTCAAGAAATTCATTGCTACCTCTTTCATGATCTTTATTGCAGCAAAATTCCACCTGCTCCCTAGTGTGAATCTGAATCTTCTTCAGGACCACACACCAGTGAAAAGGAGCTTCCATTTCTTCCTCTGCTAAGCCTCCGTGGCTGGAAGTCTTACAGGTGTACTTTGCTTGCTCTGGCTACTCAATTAGCAGCTGCAGGCTACAATTCACTTCATCTTCCACGCTTGAACTTAGTTCACCAAGATGCCAAGGCACATAATGAAAATAACATGGTACTTTCCCATGTTCTGAATTGGCTAGTCTTACTAGGATCAGTTCACCTCAGTTCATTAGAAACCAGTTCCTCTGAGAAAGAAGCTGTATGTGAAATAACCTCACCCATCTGGAGACAGACATGTTAAAAAAACAGGAAAGAAAACAATGCTATTCTTCTTTAAGTCAGCATCTTTTTAACACAGACAGACAATATCCCGAAACATATAGTGCCTGCTGTAATTCTTCTAATTCCTCCTGGTATTACAAGAGGAAATGAATTTATTTCCCGGTATCTAAAGTCTCATATGCTATCAGACAGGCCCAAGTTGTCTTTGGGCAGGGGCATATATACAACAGAAACTTTTTCAGAGATCCCTGTTGGCATGAAGTTAGTATTACGGTTTTTCTCTTGCAGTCTTTTCAGAGTCACAAGAACAAATCAGTATTTTTAATGGAATCCTACTGCTTTCCTAAAAATAGCATGGTAGTCTTGAGCAATGACTACACTATAGCTCAACAGGTCTCTTATTTGGCCATTTCATATTTGAAGTACAAAAGCTTGCATGGAGTTTATTTGAAGTATTTGAATATGACTTTTCTTTTTTTGGAGCTTATGTATACATCGTAGAACTAAAAGTTGTGTTGTGAGAACTATGTTTAAAGAACATTCTGGAAAAAAATTGCAAAACCCCTGAACAAACAAACATGTGTGCAGTTAAGTAACACCTTAAAAAGAGTAAACATGAAGTGTATCATGAGATGAACATATCAAGAATTAACATGTCTTTGCCTTTGCCACCTTAGTTGTTCCCCCTCCTACAGGTATATGAAGTTTGGACTACTCTTTGCTTGGGTTTGGGTAAGGGGTAAGATCTTCTCTTTCTCTGGAAAACCACATGCCACTTCTGTCTGCCAAGCCACAGGATCTGAGCTCCATCTGCGGCATGAATACAGGGCAACTCTGAACAAAATGTGCACATATGTCAACTCTACATGCTGGTAAAGCAAAGCCAGAAACCTACAATCAGGCAAATAGAAACCTTTTGCGTTGTAGAGACATTAAATGACATGCTCAATTTTACAATTTGCAGCATTAATCTTTAACCTAAAGGTTTTTCCTAAAACTCCAAGTATTTAGGTCACCTGGTGGTTTGAAATGTCATTTTAAAAACACTTCTTTCTCAGACTCCTGCTGGCACTGATATGCCAAGAGCATGAGTTTAACATATGTTGGGAGTGCATAAAATCGCTGTAGCAGAACAGCAAACATATGAGCAATAGTGGCACTGAGAAGCATCATGTGTCAGCCAGATCAAATAAAAGTGTTAAGGAAAAAAAGGAGGGGCAATAGGATAAGAGAAGGAAGCAAAAGAAAAAAGTGCATTAGAAAGGAAAGCATGTGAAAAGGTGATGTCTGTTAATGGAATTTGTCAACTACAGTAAGAATTATACTGGCAAAACTTACTGACTGAATGCACATTATAGGATTTGGATCAAATTGCATCCAGAAGTGACAGGTTTGCAGATGATTTAAAAGCCCTAACAGAAAGTAATACATACTGTTTCTGTCATTTTCTTGCAAAAGACAGCTTCATATATGATAGGTCCTGCAATAAATGGAATTTCTTTTCACTCCTCCTGCAAGTTCTAGTAAAAACCAGCACTCTAAATGCAAGCTCACCTTCTAAAGCAGTATCAGTATTCATAACTGGGAATGAAAAAGTGAATTACAGCTGAGAGCATTCAGTATGTCTGCTGGTGAATAAAGAAAAACAGCTGTTGGTGGCAGCCAACTGTGAAGATCATGCGGACAATGTTATGTTCAGAGCATAAAGTGAACAAGCTGCATGCTGGCATGGATTCTGTTGTAGCAAAAGTGCCCAGTGCCTTGTAAAACATTACAAATAGAGCCAAAACTGTATAGATTGGAAGCAATACAGACAAAATTTATCAAGTTGTGATTACACAGCAAATGCAGCTAGCCTGGGACTTGTCTTGCACCGTGAGCTAGGGCCTAATGTGAGATATGCACCGCCACTGTAGGGTTTAAACCTGATTTCTGCAAAGCTGGGGAAAACTACACCCAGAAGTGATGAGTCATTAAACCACTCTGATATATCCATCTCTTAGCAGAAGCACTAATTCATGATGATATTTTGATACATTTTTTGTTTAATTTCAGAACACTTTATACCAGAACTAAGATCTGTAGTTCAGAGTGAAAACATGAATTCACCTCAAGGAGAGGCAATAATCTGTTCTCCATCATAAGCATATAGCCAGGGAACTAAAAGACTTGGAAACTTGTTTCCAAATTATGCTCTGCCCTGCTCTTCTACATGGGCGATTTCCATCCCCCATTTACAAGAAAGAAGAGTTGACTCCTACCACACTTACACTGAGCTCATTACAAGATTCACAGGGGTACCAGGGATGTTCTGTGAGATCAGATCTTCAATGCCCTGTGTGGGAAGACTGAAATTCCATGTGACCAGATCTTCAATATGGTGGTAACATGCAGAAGAAATGGGTCATTTGACAAGTATAACCTGTCACAGGTGACTGTGACAGATGCATACCTTGAGACACAGCCGCTTTTAATGCAGAAATGTGTCTCCACCGTTTATAAGGTATTCTGCTATGATCACAGCCCTCAAAGTGCTCACAGCCCTGAGCACTCTCACAGGAAGCTGCAAGTCTGCTGCGCAGAAGCCTCAATGGCTCTTCAAAGGACAGCATTTGATTACAATGCTTAATCACAAACACCAAGCAGCATCTCACTTCCTTCTTATCTACTAGTGATGAACACCTCTCACTGAAAATTTTTTTGCCTCTCCCCCAGAATTGCTAAATATTCCCCTAAATGTTGTTGAGCCATCGGTTATTTCTCTCCTTTCCTGTTTCCAGAATATGGACTTTACCCTCCTTAAGGGTCACTGGTTAAGATAGTTCATCTATTTTCTGTTCTAATGCAGCTGTCCTGACAGACAACAATATGGATGCTTGCTATGTGCAAGAGATGAGCCATTCTTCTCCATGTGCGTGAGATGCATTACCTACAGACACCTCCTACAGAGACAGTTGCTGCACTTCACGAATTCCTCACACCTGGGAGGAGTGAGGAGATTTTTACTCCTTAGAAAGTTGCTCCCCTGTTTGAACACCAGAGATGTCTACCACCAGGGTCCTCTCAGAGGGTCATGTGGCCCTCATGATTGCCTCATCTGATGTTTTCTATCAATTCTACTGAACATTTCCCTGTGGAAGGAGTCCAGGCCTGTTTCACAGGCATACTAATGGAGGTGCAGAAAAACTAATGGTGGGATTGAGCTCACCTTCATTCACCTAACCCCAAAATCAGGGATATTATCAGAACTAGTCATCTAGACTCTCTCTACAGTCAATGATGAAAGACAAGTACCTCCACAGCATGATTCACCCCTCTTTGCTTGGACAACTATCCTAAAAGAGGTTGGATTGTACTCTAGAGATGCCTGTCTATCTGCCTGAATGAGAGAGGAGATCTAAATAACTGGCTTACCTGAGATACCTATCTGCAGGATGACTTCAGCTAAGTGCTGGGCTCCTGCTCCAAGTGATGCACCCAAGCTCAAGAGAGGAATCTGAGGCAGAGTCAGACTCTTTCTCCCACCTCCAAGGCCCCTGCCCAATTAGAGAGTTCTTCCTCTCAAGAGAGACATTCTTTAAAGCAGGAAAATGCTAAAAAAGTTCTCCCTGTGCCACCAATATCACACCTCTGACAATACCTTTGTTCCATTCAAATCCTTTTGAAATCCAAATGCTGCTATGAAAACACAGATGTAATTTTTCCTCTGTCTTTTTGTTCTTTCTTTAAAAGAGCAACAAATACAACAAAAAACCACAATTGGAAAAATTCAAGAAGAAAATGCTCAAGGCTACTGCATGGTTTTTATCTAATTTGAATTCAAATAAGTTTTTCATTATTTCTAAATTTAATTATAGCCTTCAAATGTATAAAATTGCATGTGAAAATAGTAAACAGATCTGAAATATACCACTGAACACCAGTCAGAATCACAAACACTGCTAATTTGCTGGGATGATGTTTTCTTGATCAACATAACACCATACCTTCCTCTGCGTCCTCAGCCAGACTAAGCAGATGGAGTCTTTTACATACCCTAAAAATGTATATAAATATGTCCTTATCTGAGATCTAGCAAGCAGATTTGACCTTCAGAGGGAATGCTAGGACTCTTTTTCAGTTTTAAAATGCCCTGGAGAATGTAACTGGAACCATTAATTTTCCAGAAGTACTGTTTAACTAACCATAATTGTTCTTATATCATATATATAATTTCCCTGCAAATGCTATTGGAATTTTCAAAACTTTCTGTATTTCTGCATTAAAATAGAGTGCATGTGTCTCAGAGGACTTTTTATAACATCCCCTTTTGGTCGTATTGAGCCCTTTTAGCTCATAAACCTATTACATTCTCAAGAATCTTAATCATAGGAGTAAGGGTCCAGGACATGATCCAAATACAGTGGCTGTTTCTCCTCCTTTGTTCTGTGCTTTCACAGAAGCCTATCTTATCTATCTCAGAGAGCACAAATGAGAGTGCAGGTTGTAATGGATTGCAATAGATTTATTCTTTACAATCCTGAAATGAATTTCTGCAACAAATGAAGGTAGCTGTTTCACCCATTGGGTTTCAAGGATTGTTGAGAGTAGCAAAGATGTCAGAACTTCTTCAAAGTCATCAGCTATATAATTTTTGAAATACTAGGTACTTGATTCAGCATGTCATTATAATAGCTCTCACAACAGGAGAGCAGTATTAATGTGTAGTGATGGAGCTACAGGGGAAGTTCACACCTTTCCAAAGTTTGTTTTCTTGCTTGTTAAACAGCCCATAGACCTGGAACACTCTGAGAATATACCCAGTATTGAACTTGTAGCCCAAAAAATGAAAAATGTACATCTGTTTCTTCTTTTAGGTTTTAGTAAAAGGAATTTAAATTCTTCTTCTGGGTTACTCTAGAGCAAAATTTTAATGATGGATTATGAATTAATTCAAACTCCAAGTTTGTGTAATCCAAGACTAAGAATATTTGAGGGCTTTGTTCTTCTTCTGAGCTGTTGAATTCTTTTTTTATTATCATAGATCTTTACTTAGTGTCTGTGCAGGCTTGTGTTTAACACACACCATCTCCAGTGACAACTGATGACACTGGTGCTCAGACCTCAGAATTCCTCACACAATTCATGCACAGATGTGTGTACAGCTCTGGTCCTGCATATTATAATGTGTGTTGATGCTCAGAGGAGGACAGAAGAATTTTTTCCTGCAGGGACTTATATGCACAATGCATTTTTCATCTAATTGTCAATTAGAAGTGTCATACTAGTTTAGGTTTAAATGTCAAAAGTTTTGGTAGTGTGGATTCTAGAGGAGTTGCATCTGTGAGAACATGCCAGAAGCTTCCCCCATGTGCAACAGAGCCAATCCCAGCAAGCTCTGAGATGGACTTGCCACCGTTCAAGGCCAAGCCCATCAGTGAAGGTGGCAGCATCTCTGGGATAACATATCCAAGAAGAAGTAAAAACTGTGCAACTCTAGATGAGGAGAGAAGTGAGAACAGTTGAGAGGAATAACTCTGCAGTCATGAAGGCTAGTGATGGAGGGGCAGGAGGTTCTCCAGACACCAGAGCTGAGGTTCCCCTGCAGCCCCTGGGGAAGATGATGGTGAGGCAGCTGTGCCTCTGCAGCCCATGAAGGACCTTAGTGGAGCAGAGATCCGCCTGCAGTCTGTGGAGGACCCCACAACAGAACAGGTGGACACCTAAAAGAAGCTGTAATCCCATGGGAAACCCTTGGTGAAGCAGGTTTGCTGGTAGGACTTCTGACCTGCTGGGAACCCATGCTGGGGCAGTTCATGAAGAACAAGAGCATGTGGGAAGGACTCATGATAAAGAAATTTGTGAAATATTGTCTTCCATGGGAGGGTTCCCACACTGAAGCAGGGGAGGAGCTGGAAGAGGAAGGAGCAGCAAATCCAATGTATCAGGAACTGACCACAGACACCATTACACTCCCCATACACCTCTCAGAGGGAAGAGGTAGATAAGATTGGGAATGAAATTGAGTTCAGGAAGGAGGGAAGGATGGGGGGGAAGGTATTTTAAGATTTGGATTTATTTCTTATTAGCTTACTCTGATTTTGAACAGTAATTCATTAAACTAATTTCCTCAAGTTGGGTGTGTTTTGCCCATAACAGCAATTGCTGAGTGACCTCTCCATGTCCTCATCTCAACCCACAAGCCTTTTGTTATATTTTCTCTCCTATTTCCATCTGAGGAAGGGAGTGACAGGGTAGCTTTGGTGGGCACCTGGCATCCAGACAGGGTCAAAAAACCACAAATATAATAATTACAAATTTATATTGGTACAATGGAAAATTAAGGAAGTATACTGTGTTATTACCAAAAGGAAGTGAAATTACCTTCCTAAAAAAATGTAGAAAGAAGGTAGGGTTGAGCCGCTCACTCTTTCTGGCACAGAGCTCCCTTTGGAGTTATTCCTTGTGCACAGAGCAGGTTGTTGCTGGGGACTTGGTTTTTGAGTTCTTTGAGTCAGACCTTTACCCAGCCAGTGCCAACCCTGCTAGTTCCCACCCCATCTCAGTAGGGCCAGACATGAGCTTCCAAAATGAGGAGCTATTATGAGTCCACTCCTATCATCTGGGGCTTAGAGAGAGCCTAAAAACCTATTCATGATAAAACAAACAAACAAAAAAATATGCGTGAGTCTTGCTCACGAATGTGCGTGAAATGCCATTAACAGACTGGTGGCCTGACTAAGCGTTCATAGTCTCACGCTCTCTGTTGCAACATTTTCCCTTTCGTGTGCTCAGGATTTTGGTTTCATCTTTGGAAAAACATCTCCAACGTGGAGCCAGTGTACTCCATCCTCCGTTAGTAAAGTTCACGATAACTTGGCTTCATTCCCAGTTGGAAATTGTCTTCTGCACTAGCAAGCCACTGGCCAAATTTTTCCCTGGGCAGCCTGAAAACTGCCAGACAGAAATGAGATCTGTAAAACCAAGCTGACAGCATGAGGTCTATACAGACTTTTCCAGGCCTTTTGCCAGGCCCTAGAGGCCTAGTTTTAGAAAGACAAATTGAAACCATAACTAGCTAGCTAAGCTCTCCTCAAACCCTTTTACAGTGACAAAACCCTGCCCTAGCCAGGTCTAGCCCCTGGTACTGGTACATTGCCAATGGCTCTAAAAAGACGTAGCAGAAGTCAGGAAAATGTCAATAGAAGGAAATCTGAGACACATCCAGCCTCTTCTCCTGTGTGGGGAGTCCAGAGAAATGGGGCAGTTACAGGTTCTGGAATTTCCCTTTGTGTGTTCTGCAGGATTTCTGCTGTGTACTGAAAAGGAGGAAAACGAGCCACCAGAATTGAGCAGGAGTGCAAATTCACATCTGAGAAAAAGTATGAGAGAAAGTCTATCTCAGAACCAGCTCTCCCTGGATGTGATCCAGCAGCCTGCTCCTTTCCCTCAGGACACCATCCTCTTAGCAGCACCTATCACTGCTTCCACTCCCATGGACTGTCTGGGGGTCCAGCTTGCCTAGGGGCTGATTTGAAAAAGCCAGGACTTTTAAAGGACAGGTTACTACCAAAAGCTGGTTTTGTATTCATAGAAATTCAGGTAGAAAACAAGCATACATTAATTTTTAGGCAGACATCTTAAATACCAGTAGAAGGTGACAAAATATTTAGGCTTAAGTGAATAACATGTCCTTTCAAGCATTGTCATTGCTTGATGTTTAATAGAGTTCCTTTTTTGTTTTCTTTTGAATCAATGTATGCACAAGAATTACTAGGACAAGAAAGTGAGGGCTTTTTTAGGTGGAGGGAGTCTTGCATAGTTAATGGACTTTATTTCTCATAAAGGTATTGTGGAATAAAAGACAAGCACAAGTACATTGTGTGCTCAAGTATTAGTGGATATCAAAAAGAAAAGTACATAAGGTCCAGTGTTTGCAAAAGCAAACCATGCTTATGAGATATACAAATGACTACAGAGTCCAGTTCACTGAAGACTTAATGCATTTATTTATAGCTGACTGATTTAGGACTAAAATTTTGGAACAAGTTCACATATTCTTGTTTCTCCTGCCACCGCTTGCAGTTGTCTTATCTTTTTTTTTTCCCAGCAACCAAAGGAAAGAGAACCTTTTTTAACCACAGCACTTGTCTCTTTTCCAAGTCATAAAAAAGTAAATAAACTTTTACTAAGCACAATGCACAAATTGAGGGGAGGATCTTTTCTGCCCAGCAGTCTTTAATCTTGGAAAGCTAAACAATAATATTGACTCTTACACAATTCCAGTGCACTACAGAGATCTTTCAGTAGAAATGGAGAAAGACAACAGAAAAGCAGTCATGGCATCCTAAGGGAGAGAACAAGACTTTGATTCTTCAGTGTTCAGTGCAGTCAAATAGCTTGGAATAGAAAAGTTTGAGAGTAGAGAAATAAAATAATACATAATCCTTAAAAACGTCCTTACCTAGCCACAGTTCCCTCAGTCCATGGCTTTATATTCTTTAATTCTTGCTTTGTTCCATGGTACATAACACATATTAGTGCTTTTCTGCAATTAGAAAACAGTTCTCAATGTTGATTTTTGTGCCAATCTGTGATATTTGGGCACATGTTGCTCCATATCTTGAAAAATCCCTGCAATAGAAATAATCATAGTTTTTAACATACTTGTCTGTACTTCACCTGCTTTGTTGGAGAAAGTTGCATAAATCCTTTCCTGTATGTCTAGGTTTGTATTTTGGATAGATTATCCTATTTTGACAAAACTTTGCAGTGTATCAGAAGATCAGGCTGTTTCTCAAGAGTACACTTTGTGCTATGTATAAAACAACATTAGTGACAGGGTGTGCTTTTTTCAGTTGGAAATGACATTTGATACATTAGCCAAGCAGGGACCACAGCCAGATCATAATTGGATATGTATTTTCAACATCCTTAGCCCTTCAACCAATTGGCTGGGACTCCAAGAGGCTTATCAGTAGAAATGCAGCTTTATCTTTTTTGCTAATCTAACTGAAGTGAAACCATCAAAGAAGGAGCCAAAATGAGGGTGGGGAAAAAAGGAAAGGGAAAAAAAAGGGAAGGGAAGGGGAAGGGGAAGGGGAAGGGGAAGGGGAAGGGGAAGGGGAAGGGGAAGGGGAAGGGGAAGGGGAAGGGGAAGGGGAAGGGGAAGGGGAAGGGGAAGGGGAAGGGAAGGGAAGGGAAGGGAAGGGAAGGGAAGGGAAGGGAAGGGAAGGGAAGGGAAGGGAAGGGAAGGGAAGGGAAGGGAAGGGAAGGGAAGGGAAGGGAAGGGAAGGGAAGGGAAGGGAAGGGAAGGGAAGGGAAGGGAAGGGAAGGGAAGGGAAGGGAAGGGAAGGGAAGGGAAGGGAAGGGAAGGGAAGGGAAGGGAAGGGAAGGGAAGGGAAGGGAAGGGAAGGGAGATGGAAATACTAGACCTTACATGTCCATTTGCAGTTCAAAAGTATTATGGCTCTTTAGGCTTTGCCACAGCAGGTTGAAAATATTCTGTCACTGAATGCATCTGCAAAATCACCCCAAATCTTTTTCAGGCACATAATTTTTTCATTTGTCATTGTACATCTGGAAGAACGTTTATATATGATGTCAGCAGAGAGGAAATTAATTTACATTTAATTCACAGATTTTGCTGGCTATATTAAAAATTAAGTTAAAAATTCTTTTCTCTTGCATGGTTCATCTTGATGAGGAGTTTACCATATTTTATTAAGAATATAAAAAGGTATAGCAGGAACTGTGCAACAGGCTACTGCATAAGGGATGAAACTGGAGAAACTTTGCAGGAAGTTTTGAACTGTGTGTGAAGTATAAGGCAAACATTTCGGAAAATAAATCCTTTAAAATTGACCTGAGGAAAAACTGCTGCTAAAGTAAGGCAACACATGGATACACCCACAGTTATTTCATTGCAAAATAAAAGTTTGCATGTGCATTTAACAAACTTACAAGCTGTAAGACACTTCAGTAAACTCTGCTTTCACATGTATTCTTCCAGCTATTGTGGGCTGATGCTTTTGCCATGTGTGAACTGATGGGTTTTGCTCTCGTTTGACACACGAACTTAGGCAATGAATCAGAAGCACTAAGTGGTAACAAGTCACAGCTGTAAGGAACATGGAAGTGGCAATCAGCCATCATTCACTGCTTGACAACAGTCTTAATGTAACAAAGGAAAATCACCAACCAAAACTTTTCCATGAACAGTTCAACTACCATAAAATGGAAATGCTTCATAAAGGTTTCTCTGCACTTTTTTGCCTTAAGGAAAGAAAAAAATTACCAAACCTTTATCAGACAGTGGTCTAAATGATTCTGTTACATACCCGACAATGATCAGTACCACATACTATCTTGAAGCATTAGGGAATGCCTACACATTTCTTTTTTCTTAAGTGGTTAGAGTTAAATAAAAGTCAGAGAGCTACATCTGAGGACTTAATTAATCAATTTTAAAGTCAGCAAGATGTCCATCTTTTAGAGCACAGAACAAGGGGGGTAATTCAAACTAGTTTGGCAAAACAGTCAAAGAATCAGTCAAGCAAATTGAGTTTCACCTCCCATCTACTATTGGCAAAGTTCAGCCACATGATGGCCTTCAAAAGTGAGATGAATTGTGGTCATTGATTCTTCTCTGGTACTTTTCCATGTCTGAACCCCATGTGGAATAACTGGGAAGGTCTGTCTGAGGGTTCCTTACAGCACTGAATGCAGTGGGGCACCTGATTTTCTCTGAGTCACTGGGATGAGGCATGATAAGATGTCAGAGTTTTATCCTTAGGGAAAATTCACGTGATGATGGTTTTGTCTTCAGGTAAAATATTCCACTTTCTAAGTTGTTCTTGATGTGTAAGCAAGAGGCTGAACAGGTATTTCTAAACCATAGCAAGTTCACATATAACCACAAAATCTCCTGCAAAGCCCAATCACTCTTCCAATGGGTTAATACTACTTTCCTTCTCAACCGCTTTTCAGCTGCTCCCAGTATTGTCAGGTAGAGCCAGTGAATAACTTCTCCCATGGACAGAGCTTTTTATTTTGCTCTGATTCATTGCCCCATGGTTGCCTGGCCACAGCGCTGCCAACTGTGAGGAACAGGGACCCTTCCCAAACACCGGCTTTTCACTTCTTACGGAGGATAAAACCCTGGAGCTTCAGCCACTTTCAGGAATTAAATAACAAGTTTAGCTTCACAACTAGGGTGGGCTAAAGCCATGCAAGCAGCAATTTGATCACTTATAATTATCTGGCCATGCCTTTGGGAAATTTCTAATCCATAACAGGGTATTACTGAGCCAGAAAACATTTACAGTTTTTCATTAGCCTCTGGAGATGAAGTAATGAGAAGGGGGGACTAAAGTCCAAAATAAATTGTTTTGCACTCTTTTACTCATTTTCACAAGTCATTCAAACAAGTCCTTAGCTTTAAGCATATGGAGTCTTTAAGAGGTAGGCATTTAAGCAAGTTCAGAATTTACTTCATAAAAGGTATGGTCTGTTTCTTTCTGCAGTGCTCCTAATCTACCTTTACATGCTTTCTCATTTTATGGCAGATGCTAACATTATTTTAGCGTGTCTACTGAAAATCCTTCTCTTTGGTAGCAAATGTAGCTGGCTAGGCATCGTCTCTGGTAAAATATCTGTACAACAATGTGCTGTTGTACAAAGACATAAGAAATCAGCACTGTGTAAAACCGGAGTCTGTAAGCATCAAATTTGACTTGTTAGAGATTTTCTAGGCTAAAACTCAGTGATTCACATGTTGTTCAAATTTGCTAGTGTGAAATATTTCTTTATTCAATCATTTTGCTAAAATTCTTCAAGAATTGTTCATATTTTCTGCCCCCTATAGATGATTTTTTTTTTTTTTTTTCTGATCTGTTAAGCATTCCTTTTAATTCATCTCATCTACTGCAGATATTCAAAAGAGAAGTATAGGTGATGGATAGTCAGTCCAAACCATATGCTTCTGATAAAAAGTCTCAGGTAGGTACTGAGTGGTAGCTAATGCAGACCAACTATTAACTGTTAATGAAGTAGGCATAAGGGTCTAAATTATTGAGACTATAGTACAATGATGATTTAATTTACTTTAAGTTCACACTGTAAGTAGAGATGTGGTAGCCTGCAAACACAGTCTGGAAGCAGAGACTCCATATGGCTGCAGTATTCCATGATAAAAGCTGGAATTTTTCTCCATCCCCTAAAAAAATCCCAAACTCCATGAAACATCATTTCTCAACCTGTGAAATGAAAGTTGTCAACAACATGGTTGTCAACAACCATGGCACAAAGGACCCTACAAATACATGTGGGGTCATTTTGTAGATGTACCCTGCCATAGTGGCATATATATTGCAATCATGGCCAGCATATGAAATGCACACATGAATTTTGATAACTGAGTTCTGGATAATTTACAACTGAATTACACTCAAATCAGACAAGTAATACTCATGGAGTATTTTTTACTAGCTGATAACTTCAACCAGACCCAAGATGGTATCTTCAGATAACTGGGGGTGCTCTAGTGAGTGAGTTGCACTTTAAAAAAAAATTGTCTATCTGCCTATCTTAGCTCTTTCATGGATCCGTTACTAGCAGAATTGGAAATTTCCCAGTAGGATCAAGAGTTTATACTTAACACAAAGCATATTTAATTTTCTTTGGCTTGTCTTAAAAGCAAGGGTCATTAGTTAGGTGATCTGCTGATTGTAGCTGAAGTTTGCAAAAATTTCTTTTGATAAAATGGATCTTTGTCCAAAAAAGAAAGCAGGAAGCAAAATTCAAATCTCTAGGAACAGTCTTCAGAATTTAATCCTTCATCTTAAAATGGGTTTAGCCCGAGGAAAGACTTAAAACTGTCTAACTGGATAGAGGTATCCAGCCGCAGAAGGCAGATCTGCTGGTGCAGCCTGGTGAAACATGGGGAGCAAGACATGACAACTCTTTTGCCTCAGACCTTCTTGGCACACTGAGCAGCCTAGGTTTAGCCATCAAACAATTGCATGCAGAATAGCGAAGTACTACAAGCTGGCTGTGTGTAAACAATGCAAAAGGCAAATCTGTAGGATTGCATCTACCAGCTGAAATCTATGGGCCAGGAAGGGAGGTAGAAGTGAAGCCCCAGCTGCACCCAGGGGCTGGGAAGTCTAGGGTCCCAGAGAATGTCTGCATTTTAGACTGCACACATGCAGTGACCATAAGCTGTCCCCGGGAGCTGTCCCTCCTCAGGTTAGCATGGTTGGCAGTGTCAGGAGGAGGAAGTACATCTGTGCAAGCTCCACAAGAAGGGACCTCTGTTTCTTCTTTGATGTAAATCTGGGCTGCAGCATGAGTTTTGGTCCTATTCATTCCTGAGGGATGAGAGCCCCCTGTAATAATAGAGAGTAAAGGCAACTGAAGGGGAAAGGCAGAGGCATTTGAGATAATTATCATGTACATCCAGGGGCCTGTGATGTTCCCAGTTCCTTCTTCAGACTGAGCTGAGAGTGAGGGAGCAATGCTAACTTTGGTACCCTTTTGTGGGCCTTACGCATACAGCTCCTGCTTGGGCATGCAGTCTGCAAGCACTCAGTGGAATTGGCTGGATCTGGAGCCTCTCTGGAATGTCATGTCAAAGACTGGTAGATGCAAGGACACAAGGCCCCATCTGGATCTCTGAGAGGCAGAATGGGAGAGAGTCCCCTAGTCAGCTTCACTGGTGCTTGCCACATGCTTAAGATCTAGCACATTCTAGCTTGCTCTGCTGGTTTGCAGCCAGATTCCTCTGCTTCAGGCCCATAAAATGAGGGAAAGTGTGGTGCTTGAGCTCTTTCACAAATTAATGGTGGTAAGACTTGGAGGGAGGCTGAGAAAACACTGCCCTCAAAGCACATGTGCAAGTCCTAAGCCAGAGTCCTACCGGGACTGGTGAGAGCCAGGCTGAAGCTCTGGCTGCCAACTTAACAGACTAATTAAGAAGTAAAAAGAGGTTGTTAAAAAACTCATATCAACTTCAGAGTACCTTGTGAGCAAGATGCTTTTAACTTGGCAGTTGATGTCTCCATGAAGACATCCTACCAGTAGCCATCCTGCTGAAGCATGGTGTGCACTGGCACTACGATAGTGCCCTGACAAGAAAGCTAGTGGATCACCTGGAAAAGGTATACCCTTGTTCATGGTATAGTTTACAGACCCATGCCCAGACGGGCTTGATAGCCATTCCTCCCTGCTCTGCCCCCATTCATTGCACTAGTGCAACCCCCACATGACTCCTGCTTCAACATGTTGCATTACATGATGCCTTGTGTGCTGCAATAGAATTTAGGCTGTATCAAGGTGAAAACATACTTGTTCTGAACAGTGATATAAATATAATAACTACCTCCAGGAGCAACCCCTCCATTTGTGAGGTTTATGCCAAAGGCTCAGGATACCACACACCTCCCTTGCTTTATCTCCCTTCTCTGGTCCCACTGAGGATTGAACTGTGGATTTATTCTCTAGTCTGGAGTAAAGGACAAACCAGGATATGAATTGTAATTCAGCTACTCTCCAAATTGTCTTTCTCTGCAGCTCCATATTTCTCTGCAATCTAGCCTCCTGGTGGTGGTGCAGAATGGCTCTGGGAGCCGATAAGGATGCCAGCACACCATGCAGGACCTCTAAGGTGCAGACCTTGCCTGAGATCTATTCCTACAGCCCCTACCTAGTGTGGTCCACCAGGAACATCCCTGGAGCTGCAGAGACCTTCACCATGGATGGGGAGAAGTGGGTGGTCCATGCAGTGGGAGTGAAGCAGGCATTTTACCACTATTAGAGAACGAATTGTTACAGAATTCGGCCTCCAAAGCATGTGTGTCTGCTTCTGGCACTGGCTGGGGGCCAGCCAGCTGCTGCTGCCTGGGGAAAAAGACATGGTGCCAGCCAGCATGCAACACTACCACTAGTGGCTGAGTACTTAAGTGCTGTCAGTCCTTCTTTCCCCTCATCCTCCTCCTCCTCCTCCTTCTCTCAGGGCAAACTTCTGGAATGCAGAGGAACATGTGATGGGGTATCAGAGGTCTCCTGCACCAGAACCCAAAGAAGAAGGTTGTGCATCCTGGTTGGTATTAAGGGTGTGTAGTACAATAGCCAGGCCCTGTTTTTACCGTGTGAGCATCACCACTGACCACACTTCACCATTTCTCCAACAGAAAAAAAAATTTTGATGAAACATGAATATAAAAGAGGGAAATGCTTTCCCTACAGATGAAGGGTTCATGGCAAGTAACAAGGGTTTGGAAACTCAGAATTGCTCTCTTTTTAAAAAGAGAGCAGAAGAAGGTTAATGAGCACTGATTTTTAGTGTAACTGTGTTACAAATGCAAGTTCCCATACGCTCCTGAGAGCCAGCTTATTTCTGCCCTAATGAGCAAGCTGAAACACAGCCTCGTGTATGCTGCCAAAGGCAGAGCCAGAATACTCCAACACAATAAAAATTCTCCACTGCCCTCAAGCCTCCATCTAAAATTGTATCCAAACCTGAAGTGAATTATTTCTGAAAGAGTAATTACTTCTTGATTACTTTTTACCAACCTCTAGGCTCCCAGGCTCCAGGCAGAAGTCAAACTGTCAGATGTCAAAAGGGAGAGAGAGAAAAAAAAATGTTCATACTGCTACTCCAACCCAGCTGGAAGAAAGGAACACAATAAATCTTTGCTTGTGGGAGCTCCAGACCACTTTCCAGAGGCTGTGTTTCTTCTGATGCATTTCTGATAAGCCTCCAAACCCTGACAGAATTCTGACCTACCCTTGCTGCATAACATGGGAAAGGAGGGGAAAGCTTGGCACCAGCAGAGAGACGCAAAGGTGAGCGCACGTGGAGGGCAGACCATCTCCACTGGCTGCTTTTCAGCCCTCTGTGGAGGTGGGCTAGAAGGGGGTCTGGCCCTTCTCTTCCCACCCCAGCCAAAAGCCAGCACAGGTCTCCCACCTGGTGAAGCACCTTTCACCACCAGCAGACTGGTGTGGTGCAGGAATGATCCCCCTACCAGGAGCTGCCTACCAGCCCTTGCCCAGACCAGCTGGTGCATTTTCAAACTCTCCCTCCTCCCCAAGCCTCATTCCTCACATCAAACCCTTTCAGAGAGGATTTGAAATTCTTCCCTATTTAGCTATCTTGGCTGGGCACGACAGCTGCTTGCATGCAGTACCCCCAGTTTTCTCCATCATCCGGTGGAGCACGCTAACCACTCACAGGCAGACGTCCTGCTGGGTCCAGACCACAGTTCAGGTTGGGTGAGGATTTTGAAGCCCAGCACATCACTTTGCTAATGACCGGTTTCTCTGACAGAGTCCTGTCAATGATCACTCTCTTTATACTTAAGATAATTTGTACTCTTGTATCTCCCCCAACACACTTCTAAAAAACATTTTCCTTTCTAAGCAGTGATAGTGGGTACTGGATACAGTATTCCTTGAACAGGTATGTTTCTTTTTTCCATAGTGTCATGTGACACTTTATATTTTGCTTTTTATACTTTTTAACAGATCCTTACATAAAAGCTTTCTTAGTATGGAGCTTTTGCTAGTGAAGAATTTTCTTCTGTGATTTCAATCTTCCTAGGTTTCTTCTTGAGAGACATTTGCTCATTTATAGTCTATCCATATGTATGTAAGGCTAGGGCTGTTTTTCCCTGCATGCATAATGTGAAAGGCTCTTTTTTACCGTTGAATTTCATCATGGCAGTTTATCACCCAGTCATTCATTGTCAGTGAACACTGAGAAAGTAATTTTTCCCTAGCATAGCTAATGGAATTATGCATGGCTTTTCCTTTGTGGGTGAATATCACCAGTGCTGCAGCCCTTGACCAGATGTCTCGGTTATAGCTGAATAAGTGAAGAATGCTGGAAGGAATGTGAGGTCTAATTCAATCTCAAAAGAAAGAGTCTGATCCGGAACATATTTTATTCCTGTAAGTATTTTAAATTATGGCTTCCTTCCCTCATTTCTCTTTGATTGAGCAGATGCTATGTAGCATCAGGACTACTTTGGGGAATATTTCATTCAAAGTCACCATGCACTGGTTGGGTTGGATTTATTTCCGTAACTTCATTCAACCACAAGGATACCACATATTTTATATTCCTCGGTATATCAAAGCCAAGAGGCTAGATATGAAGCCTCTTCAGGTATGTAAGTCAATTTTTAAAATGAAAAATGAAAATCAGAAGATGGAATACAGCACAAATAGGTGTGTTACAATGGACCTAAGATTCTCATCTCACACATCAGATCTATTATCTGATCTACTATTAAGGCTTTGTGGAGGAATCAAAAAAACACTATATTTTCACAAAACAGTGTAGCAGTAATAGTCCTGGTTTAGGGTCAAGGCTGTGGTGACTGAAGTAGGTGGTGGCATCAGGCAGGTCAAAAGGGATCTGCCATGGGTTTTTAGATCAAGAAAAAGTTCAATGATTTTCTTAGGTAGACCAAAGCCAGGGAGAAAGCTCAAAGGAAATCTGTGTTGTTCTCATGACCAATGATCCAATGCCAGTAGAAAAATGCTAATTGTGATTTTAGTCCAAATTCCTTATGTCTGGCAGATAATTCAGCCTGATCATGGAACTAGAATGATAGAAGTGTAAAATTAACAGTAAGTATTATGATTATTAACATTGAAAAAAATGTGAGGGCTATAAAAAGATCAAAGAGACACCCATAATGAATAAACCAATATAGTTTCATCTGCCCTCAATAGTGGGTGTATGGGCAAGCAGAAATTCAACTAGTAGAAAATGTAATAAGGTGCAGTTCAGATGAGAAAATTATTCCATGGCCTCCAATTTTTGTATCTGTATTCAGCTGTGGTATTCAAAGCATTTTGTGGCATTGTCTTAACATATTTCTTTAGTCGCTGATCTTTCTTCTTAGGCTAAGCAAGTTTTTTGTTCAAATTCCCTTTTATTTTCAAATAATTTAAATATCTTCTCACAGTGGGTCATTCCTGTAAAAATTAAACAGGACTGATAAATCCGTATATATCTTGTTTCCTGAGTATCTCTCCATCCACTATTTAGTGTATTCTCCATTTTTATTTTAGGGAACATCTATGAGACATTTGATGCCACATGACTGTTTTCTACACCTATCATTAATTTAATTCAGAGAGAGCTGAACTCTTGAACCAGAAGTTAAGTTTTCACACAGAATAGAAATGCAGGAAGAAAAAAACATATTGAAAAGCTTGACCCAATATTTTATTTTAATCAGGCCTTTTATTTTTCCCTCATAGGGTAATAAAAATAATGCACACAGTCAGCACAGTTTCATTTCCTTGGGTGCTGCATGGACAGAGTATTCTATCAGGTGTTACAAGGGCTTCTGTGAGAAGTGTGGTCTCTTTGTTTGTCCTTTATACCTCATCAGGCAGTGAGGGAAATCTGAGTAACTTCTTGAGACGTGACCTATGAGTTTTACCCACACGTTTTTTCTAAGGTTGAGTGAAGAGGGAGGTGTTGGCAGCTGAGGGGGAAAGGCAAAAGAGGAGAGGGTGAGGAGGAAAGCCGCAACATCAAGCTCTAGAGTACATCAGACCAGGACTCCATGGTTTGCACCAATTGGCACAGGCTCCATGAACAGTCTTTGATTTTGACTATCTCCATTTTTATGAGAAATAGGTAGAAACAGGACCAATTTTGATGTAGTTACACTGCTTTGGCCAGCTGCTTAACTACAATGTCTTGGATCAGGGAGCTGTTTTATTAAAACCAACCACATTTGCCTGGGTGCATGTTTCAGATAGTTGTCTCTTGTTTGGGCTTGTTTTCATGTTTCATGCAAGTCTTAATGCTCCCTCACCAGCTTCTCTTTGGAGCTCCCTATGCACTAGTCTGTGGCTGCCAGAAGTGTTTCGTTGATAGAACACCAGAGAACCGTGTTTATTTACTAGGAGTGACCCATTTAGAGCAGAAGTAGTGGCAGGGGAGAAAACACATCTGCCAGATATCAGATTATATATTCCATAGCTGAAGTATTTACATAACTTTTCAGTGGCTACCATTTAAAGAAAGAAAACCACTGATGGGCCTTTTTAAAATATATTCCTCCAAGTTTGACATGTTCATTGTGTACTGCCAGCAATCATTTTGTACTTGGAAGACTAAGTTACTCATATCTCCACTGCGGCCCACGTGCCAGATAGCAAGACAGGACAGGCCTCCCCCATTTTCACAATCTTAACATTCAGCTTCCAGCAGTGCAGGGGGTTGCCCAGCCCTCCAGACCCACAGGGCCCTTGCCTCCCAGCTGGGGAGAGCGTGGGCTTGTTTCAGTGCCGCTTGTGCATTGTCAGTAGTGGTATCTAGAAAACATTCATTTGGCCATTTTGGTTAGTTGCTCAGTAACTCAGAAGAAACTGTCCGGTATTTCCCTTTGGAGGAAAGGAAAATGTGAAAACAGACAATTTCAGCATTGGCGTTTGCAGCATTCCTATCACTGGCCAGATTTTTTCTTTACTAAGGAATTATCCAAGCAGATTTCCTTTTCTGAGCAGAAGGTGCTCAGAAAAGCCTTCCCACTCTGTGGCTACTGAGCACATGTCTCAATATAACTTTGCTCTCTTTGATTTAATCCTGAGGGTTTTCAAATGCTTCTGAAGCTTTTTTTGCTAGCAGTCACCCTCCTTATTTTGCTTAAATTGTAGCTTGGTGAAAGCCATGAAGCCCATGTACCTTCCACTTGCAGTGGGATGGTGCTTGGGCCACCTGGGCCACTCTGCCATTCACAAATATGAGCTGAGTTTTTCACACTGGGGAAGGGCATTTTCTATTTTTGCTGCAAGCCAAAGCTACCAAATGTTGTCTCTGAACGACAGGCTGTATGCCAAATAAGAATTCACAAGGGAATCCTGTAATTAGATAAGGCATTACAATCAGTGGTAGGGGGGCAGGCAGGGAGAAGCAGTCTGTGGAGACAATGAGCACCGTTTAACCGGTTTTGATTGCCCTGTTAAAGGGCAAATTGAGGCCTTAGATGTTCTTTCATAACTGAGATGTACTAAAGCTGTGCATAATAGCTTACATTTGAAGGCTTTGGCAAGACTTTTTTTCACTCCCCATTTCTCTTCAGTTCCATCAAAAAACCCCATGGTCTGGAGTTAGGGCAAACCAGGAGCTTTTCCCAGAGATATTCTTAGAAAATTTCCCTTTTACAGAATGCTAACTTCCTCTTATTTCAGAGAAAAATATAGCCTCGTGATGCACTTCAGATACAATGAATGGTAAAATGGCACACCGTGGTGGGAGATGAGCGGTTTAAGAAGGAGACAGATTACATACTTTTTAAATCACCTTTTGAAGTCGATCTACACAGTGATAAGTGTGTATAACTGATAAGTTATAGCATTTCAGCCCAACTGTACTAGAGATATCTTCCGCCAGAATTTTTTTGTGGTGGATATAGTAGTTTATGTGAATGCTTTATAAAATTCTTGACTCCTAAGAAATGAAATGCTGCCAGATAAATAGGGAATATTATTTCTGTGTTCTGACAATAACTTTGAACCTTCTGCTTGGAGCAGGATATTAGGAAAAATGGCCTCCAGATTTTTCTTATAATCAGTTCTTTTTCTACAATTTTCATTAGATCAAAAATCCATTTTCTACATGCTGTTAGTTTAAGTCAGTTTCTTCAGAAAAATTATTGCATATAGGTATATTTTCTTGTCCCATCTCTTCAGTTATAAATAAATTTTTCTCCTTTTATTTACATCTTAATATAAACACTGTGGACATAGACTACAAGAGCACACTCTATAAAGGGACGTGATTTAGAACCCCAAAATTCCTTCTTTCCAAATGCAATGCTGCTCTGAAGGTAGCTAGATTTTGGCTACCTTTAGCTTCACCCATTTCTAACTTCAGTGTCAACTGTCTTCCATCTCCAGTACAACAATTCTGGGTTAGGAGCGTGGTACAAAAGCGTTATTTGTTATGCAGCAGCACTGGGTGTGGCTGTGCAAGGAACAAGCTGGCTGCAATCCAAATGGTCATCTGAACACAACAGCTAGCCAGCTCAACCGCCTTCTTGCCGTCTGATTTATCAGCATGTCCTGTGACATTTGAGTCTCGCTGTGTGTCAAGCTTGATATCCACACCAGTTGCACAAACTAGCTGGTTTTCCATGTTTTCTATCACCTGAGCAGCCTTGAGGAGGAGTCCACCACTACAATAAGTTGAAGCTGCAAGACTACCATAGTGCCCAAATTCAGCAACTGCTAGTTAAGGCTACAGAGTCCCCAGACAGTCCTCTGCTCTGCAAATGTCAAAGGGAATCTCAGTATGAAGTTTCCGAAATCTTTTCAGTTCCATGCAGGTCAGAACAAGTCACAGGAACAGATCTAGATATTTTATGTCTGTGGAAAGGCAGGAACAAAGCCTAACTTTGAGTAAGAAGTCAGTTAAATCCTGTGTAGACTGATTAGAGGTGCCATGCAAAAAAGTCAAAGCTCTGCAACATAATTAGGCCTGTCTTCTTTACTTGCTAACTGTGCTTTTAAGCATTTTTTTCAAGTTGAAACCATTAACTTTGGCTGTGCTCCACTTTTTCAGGCTGTACACTATTTCACTAGATTCCTTTCACATGTGGTTTAACAACACCCCCACAGCAGCTCTAGGTGCTGAAGAAATCAGGAAGTGGAACAGCACAAACAAGGGTGGTCACTGTGAGGGAGAGAACACTTGCAAGAGGGCTTATGCGGAGGCAGATGCTAGGTAAATAGAAATTCCTCTTAACTTATTTCAAGAAAAAATTAAAATAACAGTGTTATGTGTAGTAGATATAATTTGCGCCATTTCTAATATGATATATGTGATATTGAATATTTGTTAGAGTATACATGTTTGTATTAGGATTCGCCCCCCACCCTCACAGGCGCAGGTGAGACCGGGTGTAGATTGGAAACTGATTCACAAGTAAGAAGGTACGGCTCGCCAGGAGATGGGCCATGGCTGGGGAGATACAGAAACCCCAGGTGCTGATCGTTAGCGTGAACGACCCGAGATGGATATCATGGAAATCCTGAGGCAGATACATGTGAATACAGCCTTCCCTTAAATTTCACAAAGGATTCAACAAACTCCAGACAGTGATTTGTTCTCCCTCATCACCAAAAAGGAAAATCTTATTAACATATGGACTCTGAATAGAAGAAAAGACTGATTGCTGAAATCTTGGCCTCAGGCAGAATTTTCCCTATAAAAACCACTTATGCCAGGATGGAGGTGTGTGGGCATGGAGGAAAACCTCTGCTGAGGCTGACTCCTTGTTGCACACCCAGGGCCGACCCCGGGCTCAGCTCTGTTCTTTCCTTGTGGCTGGCTAGATAAAATTTGATTGCAAAATAAATATTTTATTTTTCATATTACTTTGGCTGGACAAATTTTCATTTATAACAACAGCTTTAAAACCAGAGCATTGTAAAGCCTAGCTGAACTTACCAAATTTATCAGTTCTCATTTCCAGTGGCCCCCATAATTTTGTTAACAGGTATGCAACCAGTGCTTTTATAAAAAGTTATTTTCTCAGCAGCCATGTGACATCATATATATATATATATATATATATATATATATATATATATATATATATATATATATATATATATATATATATATAGGTAGTACATTTTTGCAAGTCCTTCCTCGGCTAGGTTTACACAGAACCAGGGGATTACTGTTCACATCATTGTTAGTCTAATAAAGCAATACTTTAGACTGCTAGGTCATTCACTAAGAATGTAAATTAAAAGTGATCTTGAGAAGACACATTTTTCTCAGAGTTAAATTCTCTCATTCTCTTCTAAGTAAAAAAGGTTGCAAAGGAAGGAAGGAGGCAGGGAGTAAATGGAAAGAATCATATGGTGGGAGGAGACGTGCCCATGCAGACAGAGCTGTGGTTGCTGCTATGTCACCATGGTCAGCGGCTCTTCAAACTCTGTGCAGACTTCTGCAGAACGCTGACCCGTCCATTTGAAAGAACATGTGACCAGGCAAGGTCCACAGTTTGCAAAAGAGCCATGGGCTGTTTTCAGAAGGCCTGGTTTAGGTGCCAATTGATAATTAAGAAGTCCAGAACCAGCTCATGATACTGTGGTCATGCTCTACCAGTTATCTGAGAAAAGACATGATGTAGACTTAGAAATAATAATAACTTTAAAAATTACTAGCAAAGCCCTCGGTTATGGCTGGGGAGCAAGCCAGGATGGGAATACAGCCCTCTGTGGAAGCAGCAACTGCTCTTCTCTGCTAGGCAGAGAAGGAGCCATGCTTCAGCAGCTCTGGATAATAGGAACAGGATGTCAGCATCATGCGTTGTTCTCTCAAGCTAAAATACTCCAGCTGCTGTAGTGACTCAAGATCAGCTCTTAGCTGACTAGATACAGAAATTAGAAAGACAAAAGTCAGTTCAAAAATCAGTTAGGTCCCCAGAGGATTTTCAAAGGTGCTTGAGACCACTGATGGATGACTAGAGAGACACGGAAAATAATTTACTTTCCAGAGCAATTTTGTTTGAGTCCTTCAGAGTTAGCAGGGGGAAATGACATTTAAAATTTAAATTAACAAGTAAGTAAAAATCTTGAAGAATATAAATCTACATGCAAATGTAAACCTATAAATTATAGATTACATATATGTTCTGAATAAAATCTTATAGGAGCTAACCAATGAGATTAATGAAACAGTCTCAGCAGCAGTGGCAAAACCTGGGTTTACATGTCTTCCCCATTTTGTTACACTTGAAGACCTTTAGGCCAGATGTCACCAATGCTGCTAGCATTGAGTCATCTGTCACTTCAGCTATGGTCTCACTGAAAATGATCAGAAGCAGTGAAAGCAGGCATCTTTTTGTTTTTTGCTAAGGAGCTCCCCTAGCAACAATCGATAAAAGCAAAATTGCTTCTACATTTAAATATGATAGAAAATATTTATCTACTCTTAGGATTTTGGCTTTGGTTTTCTGTATGTTGACTATCAATTGATTATATACAGCTCACTTGGTTTCACTCTCAGACTTGGCATGTGCTGCATTTTTCTTGTGGAAAAGCTTACTACCTCATTCATCTGCAGGAAAGAAAGGAAGATTGGCACCTGCAAGCCTGCCTCCTAATTGGCAAAGTGTTAAAAACAATTAGGCAATAAACGGACTGTTTTCCAAGCAGGACAATGAAATTGCTGTCATCTAGATAAGAAATTGGTTTACAGTCTGGTCTCTTGTGTCTAACCTAGCGCAAAAGAGATGGAGAGAGCCTTGGATTATCTGGTGGATGGAAGTTGGGATGACCTGTCAGACGAAACTGGAAGTTATGGAAACTCAAAATCTGCTGAGACATGGCATGAAGGCAAGACTGAATGGAAAGAGGAAGTGAGAGAATGCAGAAACTTTGCCACCTTCCCATACAGCTAGTACTTCTGGGGCTAGAAAGCAAACTGGGATGCTGAAGTGGCACCGATATTTTGTGGCTCTCATGTGCTATCTGTATGCGAAGTGAAAACAGCTCAGGCAGCTGCTTGAGACAATCTGAACAGTCCAGCATCAAGCACCCCATGCTGCCTGGAGAGCAGGCTATAAGACAGGTTTGATTGGCACAGTGTGTCTCTGCAACCAGACCTCTTTGGAGGCCTGGGCTTGGCACAGAGGCTCCCAAAGGGCACCAGGTCAGCAGGATGCTGTGACAGGGGCCAGAGCTGGCCACCCATGCAAAAGCCCAACAGTGTCTAGGATCTGCTAAAGCAGGTTGGCCTAAAGATGCTAGTCTGAATACTGTCATGGGGAATAGCTGGTCTGGCTTGAGACAGAGTGATTTCAGTCTCTGAGAGCAACCCTGCCTGGTAATGAGGTTGGGCTGGGGACAGCTACTTGCAACCCATGGTTTTGCATTGCAACTACCCCCAGGCTTCACCTTTGGTGGGGACACAGCTGTGACAGACAGGACATGCACACAAGGCTGTTGCTCTGCAGAGTTAGGAGGAGCCAGGAAACCCTTGGCATTTTCTTAGATTATTCAGCATCTCTCTCTGCCAGGACACAAAGAAAATCTACAGTGACAACGCGTGAAGAACTGGTTCTGGTTTCCACTCCTTGGCATGCACACCCTGTATGCATCTGCGCATGTGTTGGAGCTCCTACCAGGAGCCCTGCTATCTTCTTCAAAAAACCAGCATGCCTGCAGCACGGCTTCTGGTCCTGCATGGCTGAAAAGGCACCAGTGTACTTTCATTCACCCGGAGCACAGCCAAGGGAGGTTGCTTCAGACACAGATTCTGATCACAGGGTTTTCTCATGTCCTCTTACTCCAGTATTGCTGTATGAATTTCTTGCTTTATTTTCATTCATGTAAGGGGACAAGTATATCCATTGACAGCCTGCTCCTGTAGCAGTGGCCCTATCAGCACATCTGGTTAGCAGTACAAGACAATTGTTCCTTATTGTTTTATTCTAGATAAGACAAAGTGAAACATATTCCTTCTACTAAGCTGTTTCTTAAAGCGAACAAATGTAAAGTGTATAGACATTTTCTGCATGATCTGAACTCTTTCTGTTCCTACTTTTTACTCATCTGAAGTTCTCTTCTGCTCCTTGTTTTCAATTACCGTCTTGAATTCCTGCATTCTGGAGATCATCGCATCCTGCACCAGTCACGCCAGTCTGATGTGAAGTGGTGACTTCTTTGTCAGCACCACCAGTGAGAGCAGACTGCCCATGCCCACAGCATTTCTCATTTCTCCAGACCCAAGGCACAGCAAATTTTGCACAGAAGTGACCCAGCATGGTGTGATGCTGATAGGAAAACCTCTTTAAATGGGAAATGCCACTCCATCGGCCACAGGTATGACAAGGTATGTCATACCTGTGGCCGATGTATGGTGCTATATGTTCATAGAAGAATATTCCCCAAAGCAAACCACAGAGAGCCTGGACCACGGATGGGCAGATCTCTGCTTTTCCTGACAAATGAAGCTGGCACAGCTCTGGTACTGTGCTAATACATGCTTTTATATATACATCGGCATCAAAAAGATTAGGAAAAATGTTAGGCCACTAATGAAGCAGATGGGTGTCCTGGCAACAGAGGTCACAGGGAATGCAAAATTACAGAATGCCACCTTTTCCTCGGTCATCATTGATGAGGAAGACTCTCAGAAGACCCGTACTTCAGAGGCAAGAGAAGAAGGCTGGAGAAAGGAACGCTTCCCCTCAGTGGTTGAGGATTGGGTCAGACATTGACTAGGTAGCCTTCTTAACATACATAAACCCACAGGCCCTGATGAGATGCACCCACAGGTGCTGAGGGAGCTGGCAGATGATGCAGCTAAGCCACTCTCCACCATCTTTGAAAAATCATAGGAAACAGGAACAGGGCCTGATGACTGAAGGAAAGCCAACGTTACTCCCATCTTCAAAACTGGCAAGAAGGAGGGGAATCCTGGAAGCTACCAGCCACTCAGCCTCACCTCCATCCCCAGTAAGGTGATGGAACAGAACATTCTGGAGATCATCACCAAGCATGCAGAAGAAAAGAAGGTCATCAGGAGCAGTCAGCAGAAATTCCCCAAGGGGAAAATCATGCTAGACCAATCTGACAGCCTTCTGTGATGGCAGGGCAGGATGGGTAGATGAGGGGAGAGCAGTGGTTGTTGTCTTCCTCCACTTTAGCAAGGCTTTGGACACTGTCTCCCACAATATCCTGATAGGTAGGCATAGGAAACATGGTTTAGATGAATGGACAGTGGGGTGGACCAAGGACTGGCAGAGCTCAGAGGCTCAGGATCAGGGCAGCAGAATCCAATTGGAGGCCTGTTGTCAGTGGTGTTCCTCAGGGATCAATAATGGGTCCAGTCTCACTCAACTTGTTTATCACTGGCCTGGATGAAGGGATCCAAGGTACCCTCAGCAGGTTTGCTGAAGATCCAAACTGGCTGATACACCTGAAGGCTCTGCTGCCTTTGGGCTGGGCCTTGGTGGGCTGGAGAGTTGGACAGAGAACCCGAATGAGGTTCAGGGTCCTGCACCTGGGGAGGAATAACATGAAGAAGTCATCCAGCCTGATCACTGTTCAGCAATGTAAGTGACTGGAAGACCCCAGCTTTGCTGGTGTCTGAGCTCTCCTGTTGTTTTTCCTAGTCCAAGCAAGCTTTGTATCTAACCAAAATAATTCTTCAAGTGACACCTCCAGGCTCTTGTGTTCTGCCAGATACAATCTGCTTTAGGCTGATTAATAACATCATTCTTATGCTGATTTTCATCATTACATCTCTACCTGGTAGCCAAGCAAGATCCCAAACAATGAAGTAACATCATGATGGCATTCAGCTGCCCCTCAGCTTTTCTGAAGATGCAATCTACTCAGTCTGATTCATCAAAGATATCTCAGCAGTATGAGCATTTCTCAAAGATGAAGTGCAAATTTTGGAAGTAGCATGTGCTTCCTTATATGTTTTCCAATTTGGCGACATAACCCAGCAGCCAGATGCCACAGACTGCTAACCCTTTCTTCAGAGTCATGTTGACTATCTTCATTTAATGTGATCAAAGTATTATAACTCAAATCCCAGATTTGTCACTTCTTCATGAGCTTCAAGTGAATTCATCTCAGATGTCATTCATTGAAAAAATAATGCTTTTCAGAAGAATGGAACCCTTACCTGCTGTAAGGTGTAGCAAAGCTTTGTATGTGCGGCTGTTTGGCTATTTGATATCCTTTGCCCAAATGTAGTCAACATTGATATGTTTGTTTTGGTTCATTCCCCTTCCCCTTCCCCTTCCCCTTCCCCTTCCCCTTCCCCTTCCCCTTCCCCTTTCCCTTTTTCTTTTTCTTTTTCCTTTCTATTTCATTTAATTTCATTTAATTTCATGCATTGTATTTCTTTGATCATAGCATGTGTCAGACTCAGCAGTGAGTTCATTTCCCAGATTTTCTTTGCTGTCCTTCTCAAAACAAAACATGATCACTGAACTGGAGTAATGACTAAAAAATCCTGAAAAAATTAGTCCCAGTAAAGAAAAATCAGTGTCATCTGCATTCAGATCTTTGCTAGAAATTTTCCAGTAGATACTGGCCTCATATATGAAAGAGAAGTTAATTTTAATTAATCCTGATAGAACTTTTACTGAAGTTAATTATAAGCTCATAATTGTAGCTTTTTGAAGCCAAAATCTTATTTTAGGAATTATGCATATACAGCAAGACAGCAGAAACCCTTCTATGCGTTGCTTTGTGATTATTTAAGTGTTACTAATACCCTTTGGATGCTGGAAGTTTGGAACAAGGAACTACCAATCACCAGGTCAATAAATTTACTGTAGCATCTGATTTCTTCAATACCAATTTTGAATAGCATATATCTTCAGCAAAATCATAGTCATGAAAAGTAGCTAAAAATGCCATGAGCTACTGGTTACATCCCATACATCCCAGTCATATCAGAGCCACAAATAGTGTCTATTAAACAGAAGTGTATGGGCCACAGGTGAGATCTTTACTGCTGTTTAGGCAGTCTCCTGTGATGAAGCAGGTCCAGGATGCTGATAGCAATGCCACTGCCTCGTTTCCTGCTCCAAGCACACAGGAACTGAAGCAGTAGTGCCACATCTACGTCTGCCTATGCACCAGTTCTCACTGTAGGAACACAGACATGGGCCCATTAAAGAAAGCAAAAGCACACAGCAGGCCTATGCCCATGCCCTGAGCATTGCTGGCACGCTGCGGGTGAGTGGCAGGAACCCATGCGTCTGTCACTCTTTTTTGGCACAGGAGAAACATCAGGGCATAGGGATGGCAGCAGCCCTTCCTGGTGCTGGCACAAGCAGATCTGCTGCTTGGTGCATTGATCTTGAAGCCAGCAAGATTAGGCAACCATTTGGAGTTAAGCAGATGCCTACATTCACAGCCAAGTCACCGCTGGCACCCTCTATAGCTGAGCATGGGCTACTGCCTCCTGTGCTGGTACTCAAGAAAAGGTGAGGGATGTATGCATCTCTGGACATCCACTGAAATGTTTCAACAGCCCGGTACTAAAGATAATTGTATATATATTTTTGAGTGAAAGTATTTTGGACAGGGAGGAGGACAAAAATTGCAACATTTAGGATAACGCATTTAAATCTGAGACATACAAAACAGTTACAAAATTAATGCTTGTGCTCAGTCTCCACGTCATCCACCCTTATATCTTCATAGCCTTTGCCTTGCTCACACACAGACAAATATACACACATATGTATATGTCCTTCAAACTACCAGCTTGTAGGTTAGCCCCAAATATTTGTGTGGAAGTTGATCAAAAAGAAATGAAGCTGGAGTTCCCACCCTGGCAGGCACCCCATGAGCTCAATGGGCAGGAGAGCTGAAGCAGCCACACAGCTTTCCCCTGTGGCTGGCCAGGTGAGACTCCCCAGCACAGTGCTGCATCACACCTATGCAGGAATGAACAACAGGTGACCTGAATGTCTTCCTGTTACGATTTTAGCATTATATGTTCTGGTTGCAGCTTAAAACTGACCGAGCAATCTTCATTCTAAAGGCAGGAAGTGCATTTCATTTGCATAGCTCTGACGGGATTAAAGGAGGCTTTAGAGTAATTAAGGTCAGAGGGGCTTACCATTTTACTAAATCCTTAAATCCACCTCCACTCCAACATAATTCAGCAATATCATGGGGCAAAAGGTCTCTGAAACAATTTATGTCAGTCTAGCCTTCCGTCAGAAAGAGATAAATCCTTCTGGACAAAGAGCTTTTTAGACAGTACACGTATATATTACTTCCACACAGACAACAAAAAAAACTGTCTTGGTTACCATCTGAATCCATTAACTACTGTATGATCTCAGTTTGGTTTTTTCTCTGGGTTTTGTTGGGGAAATTAATAATATCTTTTATGCACATGAACTTACATGGTTTCAATTTTAAAAAACCCAAAACCCAAAAATCCTAGCTGATCCAGATCTTAAATATGCATTCCAATAAATGTCTTCCCAAGTTTAAAATATTAAAGGATCCATCTGTTAAAATGAGAATAATAAATGCACAGGGAACATTTGGAAGATAATGTATTATTGAATATTATGTGTTCTCATGAGTAAGCTTACAGCATTTATTACTCTTAATTAAATGTACATTTGACACTGCTGAAGACTTTAGCTCCCAAGGCTTCATTATTATTTGTAATCCAAAGCTGCTGGATTGAATTTAAGGAGCCCTGAGATAGGGTAATGGTGAGCAAAACTGCTCCAGGGACAGACACATATATATGCATGTATTGCCTTTTTCAAATTCAGTTAGCTTCAGGTCAAACACATTATCCTGGGTGTCCTTCTCTACTCACTGCCTTTTTTGCCAATTTTACCATAAACTGTATCACACCAAAACAGCCCTAGAGGTACTCTGTAGAGCTCTGCACCAGAAAAGTTGTGCCATGCTGGACAGAAAAGGGATTTGCAGAGCTCTCAGCCAGGTAATTGCTTAAAAAGGATATTTTAGTGATGACCTTGACACCATGCCATACTTAACCCACCATTTGACCCCCCTAATCCAGTGGAAGATGTCCCTGCAAGGGTGGTAGAATACATGGTCTTTAAAAGGTCCCTTCCAACCCAAACTATTCTACCTGTCTAAGTTTTCCCAGGTACCTGATTCAAGTCTCTAAGGAAAACAAAGGGAGTCTAGGGATGAAAAAAATGGGACTGAAACTGAGGAGACTTGTTAGAATTACTTTAACTGTGCTCTAAATAAAGAAATCATGTATTCTAACTTGATGGACATAATTGAAGCATCTTTAGCCCTGCTACATGCTGTCAGGAAATTATCAAGTTGTCTTGAGACAGCTTTGGTGACACGCTTGTCACCATTGGTGACCTCAATGTCACTCCAGCCATACATGTGATAGAGTGGGTAGCAGTCGCAGCAGTGGGACAGCAAATACAAGTGAAAATTAAACTCCAAGCTACAAATTTCATGCCAGAGATAGCTCAGAATCAGAAGAAATTATTTTTCTTGTAAGCCATAATGTACAGTGAACATGCAGTGCAAGACCCCAGTCTGCAGCCAAGTGCTGCAATACAGCTGTATGCAAGGAAGTGAACTGGGGGGAGTGTTCCCTAGCAATGGAATTCGTGAGTCACCCCTGCTCAGTTTGCCACTGGGATGGACTGTCTGAGGAGTGCAAGGAGACCAGGGAGCAACTTCATTCACCACTTGCAGGTCAGCTTGTATATACATAAAGCAGCAATTAAATTCCTGCATTGTTATTTCCCCAAACAAGAAGCTTTTCTTCAGTTCCCCAGATACAGGGGCTGCTCCTCGCTCCTGGAAGACCCGTGCCTGGCTCTTGTGCGTAGCATTGCCTGTATGTGTGTATTTGCCTGCACATCTCCCAGCGCTCCCTGCCACCAGAGGCTGGTGCAGCACTCATTTGAGGAGAAGCCTCGTGTGCAGAAACTGACCCTACCTTGCTGGTGCAGGAAGCATTGGCTAAACAGTCAAAACTAAATGCAGTCATCCTTGACTATTAAGAGGCCAACATAGTAAGACAGCAGAGCCACTGAGGCAGATAGTGCCAACCTGCTGGCACTCGGGCTGTGCTGGTGTTTCAAGCCCGGCACACACTGGAAATGTGCCCTACCTCTGAAGAAAGAAACCCATAGGGCCATTGTGGGTGCTTTCACAGCCTTGCTTTCACTCTCCTCTCTCCCAGGACCCTGACCTCTCTGTGCTGAGAAGCCCTAGGATCAGCCACCTGAATTCTTTCTAGATGCGAACAATGGCTGTATCTGCATCAACTAGCTGGGTGCAGCCCAGGATGTCCCTCCACACAGCCCAGCCCATCCCGTTCCTCCACAGCAAAATCTAAAGGCAGTAGTGTCTGGGCCAACAGTGCTCTGGATGTTGGCTTACTGTGCTATGCACACCTAGTGAGACTGCACTGTCCCAAACACCATATTGCAACATTTTCTACACCCAGGAAGCCAAAGAGACAAGTATTTTGATATTATTTTTAAAACCCAATCTCCTAAGTTGATGAAGAAGATGGAATCTGCTTGACATCCAAAACAATGCAACTTCAGAAAGACAACATAAAAAAAGGGAGAAAAGCATACTATGAAGAAGAGAACACTTAAACACTTCTCTTAATCAAACGGACGAACATGGTTTCTTGATCACTGACTGTTCCCAGCATCACTACAAGAATAGATGAGATTTCTGTGCTAATTAAACAGCATCTGCCATCTCCACAGGCTGTTTGAAAGTGCTGACTAGCTGGTGAACAGATTAGCACTGTCTGACTCCTCTACTAATAACTGATTCGCTACCCAGATTTGGCAATGCTTTTCTAATTGTCAGTTAGAACTGCTGACATTCCTGAATATTGCTCCTCAGATGTAAATAATATTTATTTAATGGTACTGTGGACTTTGTTTTGAATCAACAAGTTCAAGTGAGTTTACCTGGAAGGACCAAAACAAGTTTTACCTCAGCTGGTATCTTCATTTCATAACAAACCTGTCATTAGAATTGTTTCCCTTACAAGGACATATTTTAAATCATATGCCTAAATTTTGGGTTGGGTTGGATAAAGCTGCTTTGCAGTGAGTTTCATCTTTGAGAAACCATTAAGCCACTCTACTGATGATTGAAGTTTGACTGGGACATGTATTAGAAAAAGATTTTTCAAAACAAAGAAATGTAGACAATTCCAAATTCCTCTTAGGAAAAGAATCTAATACTGAAAGCACACAGTTATGTTTGTCTGTGGTTTGTTTATGTAGGTTATATACCAACTAAAGAAAGTGCCTTTTCTGAAAATCTCGCTAGGGTTATTTATGACACCAACTTTTAAAATAGTCTGGGAAAAATGTTCTGATGAAAATCATAAGCATGTAGTTAAGTTCAAAATATCAAAATATGAAGTAATGAAAAGTTGTGGTTTTATTCTGCTTTCCCCTATTTCAATTTCTTTATGCTTTTTTACTACAAGTCTGCTGAACAGATGGCCACTAGCTCCTGACAGCAATACTTCACTAAGTCTTGGCAGGATGATGATGGCTCAATCACCCATTAATTCCATGGAGGATAATGGCTGAAAGCACCAGATCAGGTCACTCTTGTTGACCAGATTGTGCAAATCTGTACTGGGAGTGGGGGAGGAGGAGGAGAAGTGGGGGAGGGTTTCACTGATTCATTTGAAAGCTTTTTAATTTGAATGTGCAACATTCACATGTCAGTCATTTTGAGTCCTATCACAAATCCCCACCCTGTCCTCCCGTGATCCTCCCATCTGGTGAAAAAGCCTTAATATTTTTCACCTGCAATACAAAAATCACTCTCATACATGATGAATTTTCAATGAAAACCACTGCTGTGAGACAGTCATGGTATAGATGTGATACCATCTTGATTCATGCCTGGAGGCCAAGATGCAGCCCATTATAGAGGTGGACTCTGGAGGAATCACACCCTTGGCAGATAAGTGCTGCACATCCCTGAGGGCTAGGCAGGCACCTGGACAGCTGGTCCTTCTTCAGGGGCTCCCACTGGGAAGTGGGCAATCAGTCCTGTAGGCAACATGCAGTAGGAATGGGAATCATACTCACCCTCAGTTCCCCTTCACCTCGAATGCAGCTTTGAAATGTCCCTATTTTCTATACAACATAATTTTAAGTGATTCTTCCATTAAAAGAAAGTGAGAAAGGAAAACGGCAGACCACTGATAAATATTGCTGTTTTGATTGTTTTCTTTCCTGCCTGCTTGCACTTTACATTTTTCACACGTTTGTGCGGACACTCTGCAATCTGTCTCACTAATGAATATAGACAGTAGCAGTAGGTGGGAAGGTGCTTATTTGCATCCTTTGCACCTCTGTGTGAAATTCATTACCAGTTTTTGTTACACTGAAAGGTTCTTGGAAGATCTTGAGACACTTGAGGTATCACAGCCTGATGAATTTCACATGCAGGTCCAAACTGTGGAGTCCATATTCAGCCCCCAGCAAAGCAAAACTCTCCATGTAGCCAGTAGCTGGGAAGAGGTTGAGATTTGCAAGGAAAGATGTTGAGCTGGGAGTCATCACCTTTTACAGCAGCAGCTATGGCTCCAACAGCTGGTATATCTAGATTTAGCAATTGCTCCAAAGATGGGTACAGGCACTCCAGCTGATGAACAGGTGAAAAGACTGGGATTTTGGCATCTCTTAGGAGACCCCTAGCAGCTCACCTGGCTCAGTGATCCTCTTGAATCACCTCCCCTGATCTGGGCCTGGTTGCTGTCAACACCTGGACAAAAAACAGCTGCGAAACACAATGAAAAGTCAAAACAAAAAACTGGACAGGTTTAGTGATGCATGGAAAGTATTCACACCCTCAGGGCCTGCTGCACAGCAGAGGCAGAGGACATGAGCCTTCTCTCAGAAGGCACTGGCCACAGAGAGCCTTCCACACACCATTGTCTGGTGACATAAAGCCTAATGTCCCTCTCCTCCGAGGTAGAACAAAACAAAAGATGCATTCTCATTGTAACCCTGGGAGGCAGAAAAGAATTAAATACTGTGACTTTTCTTCTCTTTTTGTGTGTTACCTATGTTGAGCCTGGATGTTTTCAGTTAGTCAGTCCAGTCATCTTGCAGTTTATAATGACCAGTCACCAGATGAGTGGTCACTCTGTTTCTAAACCATCCATGCACCTCCAATCCTCTGGATGCTCCTAGAGAAGAAATCAGCAAAGACCCAATGCTGAGAAGAGAGTTGCTACAGCAAAGCTCAGCTAATGACTAGATAGAGTTTCAAAATTCAAAGCTAATAAACTCCTGGTCTGGTAAGAGATTCTTCTCTTTCTATTTTTAAGACATCTCAGCAGTATATATTTTCTTTCTGAAATATCCATCTTCACCAAGTGCCTGCCTAAGCCGAGTCCAGATATTTTCCAAATATTTTTCATGAGCACAGAAACAGGCATTCTCCACAATACCTGAGATCCAGCCAGCAAAGGTTTCACTAGTGTCCTGTAGCTATACCATTAGGAAGTAACAAGGTGCCAGCCCTCGGCATCTGTCCTGGCAGGGGCAACATCACCACCATACCCATTATGAGTCAGCCAAAGAGGACCCACTGGACAGCTCTTTTCAGCCCTATCCCTGCCAGTGATCTGATATGAGATGTTGAGATAATGTTTATGGAAAAAAAAGGCACTCTTCCTCTGCCCCAGGGCCTGAGAGTCCCTCTTGTTTGATGTGTTTGTAAATAAATCTCCATTTCCAAGGAGATTGGTTCCTGTTAGACCCTATTAAACACTCCTCTTCTTGTCCTGACTTCCTGTGTTTGAAAGACCTGAACACTGTTTGTCGTTTCACCATACCTAAATGACCCTAAATGAAGTAAAGGCTCTTTACAGCTACATGAAATATAAATGACACGTAAACAAAGACAAATACAGTAACAAGCATGTGGAGTGATGACAAAAGAGTTTCAGTTGTGGGAACAGACCAGACCAGTGCTGTTGCAGGGGCCAGGACATATCCACTGAACTAACATTTCAACACTGAAAAAAGACTGAAAGGAATGTCAGGGAAATATTTTCTTTCCACAGCTTCAGAATGTTTGGATAGTTCCCCTACACCCCTTTATAAATGACAACATGTATAAGAAAATTGGTAAACTTTATTTTATTTATAAACAGTAGTGCTACCCTAAGGTATACTCTTTATTTTCTGTGACTATTATCATCTCCTTCCTATTCACATGTAGGTTTAATTCCATTCATATAATAGACACTTCCTACACGTGAGAATAGGTAATTCAGCACAATAACCTGGTGAAGCAAATCAATATTTCTTCCTAGACATTTCCTTGCCTTTCTCTACAAAGGCTTTCTCATACCAATTTTTAAAGAGATTTCTAAAATCATCTCAGTGAATTGTTGACAAATCCAAATCCTTCACTTAGGTGAAAGATAATCTTGTGACATGCCTCCCCATGTAAACTGGGTGTATTTATAAGTCATTCATAGCCCCACAATAATTTTTTGTTGGAATTCATGACTGGTTTAAAATAGGAGTAAAATTCAAAGACTTCACAATATGTTTATCAGCAATCTCTCAACAGTAAGGAAAGTCAAAGTATTATGTGCATTTCCATTGCAATTGGCCTGCAATTAACATCTGTACACTAGGCTTGTACAGATAGTTTTATGTTCAGTTTTCAGAAAAATCACCAACATAATTACTAGGACTGGCTTTCACAGGTTTTTCCACTGAATAGTCATGATGGCAAGGACAAAATAAATTTTAAATATTTAAATTTTATTGCATCATAGAATCAATGAATAAAATAATAATTTAATAAATTATGCTTCCATGGAAAAATTTGTCAGCTTGCTCTGATTTGCTTATTTCCATCATACATAAATGTTAAGGTCACTGTGAGTTTTGCCATTAATGGGGCTCAGGATTTCCTCCTAAGAACTGATTTGTGGGATGGTCAGATTTAGTACAGAAGGTTAAACACAGACATTTCATGTTGGCATTATTAACTCCATCATACTGTTGAATGATAAAGATTTTGCACCAAACCAATGCTGTGTGAGCATGCTTACTTTGATCAGGTCTTTAAAACAAATTATTAAGATGGGAGTGGAGTTCCATTTATCACAAGTTCATGGACATTTATTATCAAGCCCAGAAATGAATAGTTTTGAGAAGACTGTCCTAGGATATCCTAGGTACTAGTAAATGTTGGGGGTTTTTTCTTTTGGTTGGGTTTTTTTGGTTTTGTTGGTTTGTTTTGTTTTGGATTTTTGTTGGTTTGTTTTGTGTGTTATTGTTGGCTTTTTTGTTGGTTTTTGTGTGGTTTTTTTTTTTAGTGGAAAGTGTGGAACCTTGGATTTGCATGAGTTTTCAACTTCTTATTTCTACACAATCCAGATCATCTTGCTTTCCACCTTGTGTAGCTGTTTCTCAGGAATGATAAGAATACATGTTGTACTAATAAAGGCAATTTCTCTTACACAATCTTTTAAACTATTGTTTAAACTACCTTGTGTGTCAAGTGTTAGAAATATCACCTGAAGTCTGCAGTTCCTTTCCTTGTTTTCTCTTGTTATTTCTCTCCACTTTTGTTGACCCATGGTTTTTATTACTAAACTTAGAACTGGCACCTTTCTAAGTTTCCTTTCACTGTAAAGTGAGGAAAATACATTAGAAAGATATCTAGATGTGAAACCTGCAATCATATACATTTAGTGCTTATTGAGAATAAATACTGTTATAGGGTTCCAGGAAGCATGTTTGTCACTGAGTCCTTGTAAAGAGTCTGTAATACCTTTACAACTGAGTGCAGGAAAAGGACGGGGAAGCAAAAGAGCTAAACTGCAAGGAAACCTCCATTTTCATACTCTGGTTTTCCAGAAGTAAGTTTGTAAGCTAGTCTGTTCTGTTGAGAGATAAAGAGGATTCAATTCCAGAAATGTGTTGGCTCAAGAACAGTTTGTAAAAGGGATTTCTCCTCTACTTCTGTGTTATTAATGTACTTTAAGTGACATTATACTCAAGTAACTGATGAATGCTAAAAGGGAGGGACGTTGTTCCAGAAGTGCATGTAAAGACAAAAACCAGTTGGATCTATTTGATGCTGTGCAAATAAAAAGGATGCTTATGAGCATTTTCCTCCAAACAGAATAATTTTTAGGAATTACTATTGTTACTTTTCGTTGTGATGGCACACATATTTTCAGGTTAGGTTGCCTTTATAAATAAAGATGTGAGAGTTACAGAACAGGAAAACAGGCAGTGAGTGGAAACCTCTTATTAACAACAAGTACTTTCAATATAACATAGAGTATTACTCTGGTTAAAAAATAGTTTGCTTCTGCTGAAGTTATTGTGCAGGCAAAGGCCACTGCTTTCTCCAGATTGTACTCATGTACAGAGACCTGCTGGCAGCTCTTGAAGATTACATGATTTTCTGACCTGTAGACTCTTTTCATGGTGCACAACTGTGCTGAGCTCTCTCAGGGACTTCAGGATCAAGTGCAGAAGCAAACACATTTACTAGCAGACAACAAAACTTTACAATTAGTAAATTAGTAACTGAAACAGCAAGAAGGAACTAAACTAACTGGAAAAAACAAAAAAAAAAAAACAAAACAAACAAACAAACAAAAAAAAACCCAAAAAAACCAACCAAACCCCATAAGCACAAGGATCCACATCTTCATTACATCATTACATGTAAATGTTATTCTTCATCTTATACTAGTAAGGGAATATGAAAAATACAAAGTATTTAAAAAGAAAATACAAGATTGAATTCTGTCAGGATTTAATTTTTGACAGGAAATCCTGTGTTAATTTCTATTTGCTTTACCACAAGGGCTGGTGTTGATAGAGTCTTTTCATATACCTGCTTTTAAAGTTGATTATCCAGCTTCCCTGCAAAATCCCTTGCAGATATGAAGCCATAATCAAACACAAATGCAGACATCTGTTTTTCAAGTCTGCACCTAATGCATTTCCATGTCAACAGAAGCTCTGCATTCAGGGAGGCCAGACTCCCTTTGGGCTCTCGGCCTCAGGCTCCCCTGTCAGCCTGAGCCCCACAGTGCAATTAGCATTACTGAATCTGCCACTGCTTGCAAAAGTGTAATCTTGCCATGAACTCACTGCATCAGGAGATCTTTTAGCTTTACCAAGACAGCTGCAAGGTGCAAGAGAAACCGGAGCAGATACTATTGCTATCAAGAAGATATTTCTAGTTTAGCAACCTCACCACAGACTATCTCTTTCTCTTAGAGAGAAAAATTAAGCAGAAAAGTTAAGCCATTTTTTCTTGTATTCTTGCAGTTATTGAAGTAGTATGTCTCTGAGACATTATTCTTATTGGAGCATTACCCTGAATCACTCTTGTCTGCATCAGCAGATGTAAATAGCCTTTTTTTCTGGCCTTTCTTCCAGCAAATACTTTTGTTCAAGTGCATATTTCTGGAAAATTCTATTGAATTTAGTTTATTAATTGCATGCACACATACTTTTCCAAACGTGAATGTGAGTTCAAGCATAGTATATTTCAAACCTAATTTTCCACAGATCATCAGTTAACCTAATTTTCAAATGTACTTCATTTGAAGGGCCTTCTGACTTAGACTTCATCCCCTTGGGATCTTCAGTTTTCTACAGCATTTTTGCTTTTCCAAGATATCCACTTACATCCCATGGACAACCCCACACTGGAGCAGGTACGTGCCCAAAGGAGGTTGTGACCTTATGGAAAGCCAGCAGGCTTCTGGCAGGATCTGTGATCCTGTGAAGAGAGGAATGAGTGTAAGAAGTTCTCACTCTGAGGAGGGAGGAATGGCAGTGACAGTATGTGATACACTGGCTGCAACCCCGATTATCAGTCCCCTGATGTTGCTTGTAGAAGAGGTCAGAGAAAAAAGGAGTGAATTTGAGCCTGGGAAGAAGAGAGGAGTGGAGAAAGGTGGTTTTAGATTTAATTTTTATTTATTTACTACTCTGATTTGATTGGTAATAAACTGAATTAATTCCCTGTAGCTGAGCCTGTTTTTCCCGTGAGAGGTCTGTGGGCTGGTAACTGTTCACATACTTGCCTCTTGGCAACAGGGACTTCTAGCAGGATCTGGATGTGCAGGATGGCTGGAACAAGACTTGCAGCCTGCAAAAGCCTCTCTTCTAATGCATTTTTTACAGCTTCTGAAATATTTAACACAATCTCTTTCTTGTGTTACTCTGCAGAAATTTTAATTAGTGGAAGTATTGCTGTAAAGTCTTGGTGAGGTAATACACCAGTGCTTTCCTCAATGAGATGTCGGCTGCGAGGTGTCTTTCCCCAGCATGCCACTGGCACAATCACCCCTGAGGAAAGTGTAACTTTTGGTGAAAAGGGCCTCTCTTGGCCCTCAGCAAACCTGCCTTTATCACAGTGTGGACTTGTACTTCAGAGCTAGATTCCTTCTCCTTTTGCCACTGAAGCACATAATCTAGCCCAAATTCCAAGTCATGAAAGGAGAAGGCAATAATCATTCTCCCCAAAACCAAGGTACCTATTTTCACCCTACCCTGAATGGCTGTAGATATCAAACTAATTTGTTAACTTTTTACATGCATGAGGTCAAATTTAATCTTGCTAGCACCATTTAATCAAAGGCAATATTGCTGAACCCCTGTTTCAGGGCTGGAAGCTGATGTTTAAACCACAAGCTGGTGAAACATTTCATGGCACTGAATGACTTGTATACCCGGTGACGCAAAAGCTGACCTTTTAATCTACAGACAGCCAAAGCTAAAAATGCATCCCCATTTTCAAGCTCCTACACAAAACTTTGGGAGTGACACTCCTGGGTTACGTCTATGGAAATCAGATCGGACAAAACAGCACTGCACCTAAGTGTGTGAAAGCCAAAGCCCACCCATTCTCCTGCACTGAATCCTCGAAGGCTTCTCTTGAGCCACCCCTTTGGTTCAATACAGAAAATTCCCTTTCAATCGTGCATCTCCTATCTTCAGGTAAATCCACAGAATGGCCATGAGTCAGACATCTGGCAATACAATATATTTCAATGTATTGCAACATGAGGAACCAGGCCCAAATTGTTTTAGTAACTAGCAGAACACTGTTCACTGATCCCAATATACCTTTGCTCTTTGGGCCAGATCAATGCACTTGAAGTGATAGCTTTTACAAACATAATCAGAAATGTTCAGTCTCTTATTGTTTGGTAATATAATTTGTGGGCCTGAGGCAGAAAAGACTTTGGCACAAACTGAATCCATCCAGTCTAACACAACCATTTCTTTTGTGGTATATCTTAATCCCACCTTCCTGGTTTTTGTCCATTTTTAAAACACTTGTATTGTTGTATAACAACTGTTTCTGCTAGCCTGTTTATAGTCATCCCCAGTTTTCAGATCAAAGAGCACCATCTGGCCTGGGCTCTTCTTTGATAACACAGTTTGGGAAAATGAACAGCAAACCCAAACTAGGAACATCCTTCAACTGTGACCTGTGAGGCAGGAGGTGAAAAGGGGAGGCAGTGGGAGCAGCCCCAAAGCTGCATCTCTCTCCCTGCCAAAGGCTCTGGAAATCACATTCCAGCTGATTCACCAGGCTCCCAAAGACTGGCTGCATGTGCACTCACCACAGGAGGTAATACAGTACTGTACAAGAGTAATCAAAGAAGGAAATCAAATAGCCCTATTGGGAAGGCTCTCCAAGTGCTATAAACTCATAACAGTTACTTCTTATGGTCAATCAAAAATATATCTGTTTTCTAAAATTCAGTGTCTGAAGGCAAAGTGGGAGGCCTGCTCTCTCAGGATCCAGCCCTAATGTGGAGGCTCTCACTCCAGAGGAGTGTGCCTTACTGGAGACACCCAGGTACCAGCAGGCTTTGCAGGTTCTGCTAAGGCAGGGAAAAAATATTTGATGCATGATTTCACCTGGTGACATCCTTTGTTCAATACAGCTTGGAGAGCACAAAGCAGCTGAGGAGTGATAGGGATAAAGTGCTGCAAACAGCAAAATAAGTGGTTGATGGAAACACAGACTACTGGAAGAGATGTTCTGGAAGACTCCAGGTCTTTTGCCCACTGCCACAACCCTCAATGCCTGTGGGCTTCTGTCCCACTGCTCCACCAGGCCAGGCTGCTCTCACACACTCTGCCAAAGACCTAAAAAAATACACACTCTGATAAAAAGAAGGAAAAGTGAAGGGAATTGGCTAAATTCACAAATTAGAAAGACTGCTAGGATATAATACAAAACCACTGCAACAAATAGGGATGAAATCGGCATTCCTTCTTCACAAACTCTGCCAGCATTTTTAAGTCTTGGCTGCCTGAACTTTAGCTCTGGTTGAAAACTTCCATGTAACTATGGTAATGAGCATTTTTTAGGTCAATAACTATAGCTCATGGGATAAAGAGTAGCACTTCCCAACACGGATTATCTTGATCTCCAGTGCAGCGCTGGGTATATTTTTGTATCTAACTCATTGGTGTAAGATTTATAACCTCATATTATACATACAGATCATAGCACAAGGTTTATTTGCACATATTTTTATAGCTTGCTTGCTTATTTAATGATTTATGGGTATCATTAAACACTGCTGCTCTGCCTTTGAGAAGCTCCACAAGCAAATGGAAGTGACTTGGAAAAGCACCATCTTTTTGCCTGGTGAGGAATGGAGAGTTCAAAGGTCAAAGCACTCCTTTATGCCCTCATTCTCTGCCCTCATTATGGGCATCTCTAGAGCCCATTCTCCATGGGGGTAGGACAAGTGAGCAAGGACTCACAGGACTCAACTCCTCCTTCCTCACAGCTGACTTCACCTCAGCCTTTTTCCAAGAAAGGCAGGGCCTCCCTGTGCCCTCACAGGACTCCTGTATCCCAATTTATTGTCCACAGCTTTGGGAGTGGGGCACTCTGACAAACTCTCACAAAGGCTAGAGGAACACTTCTTATAGGGGAAGAGTTAAGGTTGTTGTGAAAGTGATACTGCAGAAGGCAACTCTCAAATTTTCCAGTATTGAGGGGTTTAAGTCAATTGTGCTTCAAGGCTTCAAGCATTGAATTTGTATTTTAGAAAGTACCAGGAACCATCAACCTCCCTACCTGATAGCATTCATTTTTCAGATGTAACAAATTTCAGATCCTTCAAAAAGGAACAACAAGGTTGCTTTTCCTATGTAGTATGATGGCTCCCACCCAAGTAGCCATCATATCCCAGCATCACCTAAAAGAACTGTAGCAGAAAAAGGGGTGGGGAAATGCCATAATCGGCATGCAGGACAACTGCCCAAAACCTGCATACATGAGCACTCTTCCTGTAATCACACCTCTCCTTGGTGCTGCTTGTGCCAGCAGAAATCTGCATGGGGGAGGATCAGAGCATCCAGAGGGCGGCCCTCACTCCTGCAAGCCACAGCAGGCAGGCTGGCTGTGGGGAAGGAGAGTGGGTGGCAAGCCAAGATCAACACAGGCTGAGTTTGCGCTGAAATAGGAACATTTGCCTCTGCCAGCACTGTGTCCATCTTGGCCCAGTAAACTCCACGGGGAATTTGGTGCTGGATCAGTATCCCTCAGCAAGGAGTCTCTGAAGAAATGCTAGACATCAAGTTCCTTTGAACAGAGGCAGTGAAGGATTTGGACTGTGTTAACATGACATGCATGAAGACTGGTGCAAAGTCAGAGAGTCTATTTGTGGAGGATTTGGTGGTTACTTTTTCCCCTGCTGTTCACTGAAGGAAATGTGACAATCCAGCAAATGCTGTACACAGCCCTCTTTCTGTGGTCCCTACCTCAGGGATGCTTCGACAGAAGGACAGCACCTCTCAACAAAACTAACTTGCTGCAGGAAATCAGTATTTGGGCTTAATAAGGCTGGGCCATTTGGAGTTTTAGAGCAATATGCGTATGAAAAGCATATGTGTGTGGGGCAGGCCATATCTACAGAACACACTGTGTCAAGTGACCCCAGAATAAATTTATCCTCTCTCCTTCTAAGGCATAGTAACTTTCAGAACAGATGGAGCATGTGTGGGAGTTTCAGAGCCCATTGAAACATTGACTCTGAGAATGACAGTTTTGCTCTTAGGACTGAATTTTGACAAGAAAAAAGCAGGTGGAAATACAGCAATGCTACAATTCATATTCCCAGAGCTGTCAGAAACGCCCCCAGCTGCCCATAAACCATGTCCTGCTGTGCATACAACTCCAATTTCCTTTACTTTCTCACCTTAATCCAGAGATAATCAGTCTATACCACCATTACTTTTTTCTCGTACTCTCTCCCTAAATGTTCTTGGGTGTCAACCACCATACTTCAAGTGGATGACCTGATAGTAGCCCAGAGAGGATCAGAGGCACAGTGTGATGTCCAAATGTAAGCAACCAGTAAATGGTGTACTGTAACAGCAGTAACATTTGGATGGCATATGAGATTTTTAAAAAGGGGTTGCATCTTGGGAGTTTCTTGTTCAAATTACCCCAGATTTGGCCTCTAATCCACACTTGGAGAGCAGCTTTCAAGGGAATTCTACAATTCATATTGACTATTTAAGTATGTCTTTATTGCACAATGCAATGTACTGGAGAGCTTACTCAGTCTAATACCAGATAAGCTAGCTCCCAAAACAGAAACATCACAGCTGCCCCAAACAGAAAACATACCACCTACATTCAAACTTATCTCCATACATGCTGTGTCTTTGGCATGAAGGTTCAGGTGGACCTTGCTCAGTTCTCAGTGAGGCATCACACTACCCTGTACAGGCATGCCTTCAGAATACAAACAACACTGTGAAATAATGTTAGCCTTGTTTTTACCATGAATTCCTAAGAAAACTAGTCTTTTGTAACAACACTGTTTATATTTGTCAATCCCAAATGACTCTCAAAAGTTTTTGATCCTGTTGCTGTCCGTGTCAGTTAAATTTAGGTGGAGGCTTCAGATGTAAGAGCATTAGGGGGCTACATACAAGGAAGAAAACCCAAATAAATATTCCCAGTGAGGGAAGGGCAGCAGTGGGAGTTCACCTCAGTTTTGGAGGGCTGGAAGAACGAATGGGAGAGAGACCCAGGAAAGCAGGCTGACAGTGTTCCATGGTGGCTGGGGCCAGAAAATCCAAAGAGCAGCCCTGAAGAGAAGTGTGCAGCTTTAAGCAAACACTCCTCCCACGCATTTTAACCTTTCAGCATCCAGCAGCACCACTTAAGATAACAACACTAAAAGCCAGAGGCTTTTATTATTTACCTTGAAAAGCTAAATATTTCTCACATTGCTTTCATACCATGCAGCAAATCTAGGAGTTGTTTTCCCCAGCTGCTGTTGCAAGCTTCTTGGTGTCTCCGGTCCCAGTGCTGCAAGCAGCCAGAGGCTGGCAACACAGAATCAGAAAATATTTCACGTTGGGATATACCTCTGAGATCATCAAGTCCAACCTTTGGCTGATCATAGCCTTGTAAACTAAAGCATGTTACTAATGCTACATCCAGTTTTTTCTTGCACATCTTCTAGAATGGCGATTACACCACCTTCCTCACCATTCTTATCCGATGTTTCACAACCCTTTCTGATGTCCAGCTTGAGTCTCCCCTGGCACAGCTTGAGGCCATTTCCTCTTGCCTGTCACTTGTTGCCTGGGAGAAGAGAACTGACCCCCACCTGGCTACAACATCTTTCCAGGTGGTTCCCCCAAGCCTCCTTTTCCCCAGGCTTAACAACCCCAACTCCCTCAGCTGCTCTTCCTATGACTTGTGCTCCAAATCCTTCACCAGTTCCATTAAAAACGGTGCTTCCACACCATGCTCTTCTCTGCACATGCTCCAGCACCTCAATATTTTTCTTGCAGTGAGGAACTCACAACTGGTTATCAACAGGGGTGTTGACTCATCACTATCAATGTTGGTACCTTCATTTGTGCGCAAACTTTAAACAAAACAAGTGAAATTCAAAATTCAGGGGTTGAGGAACAAAGAATACATGCTTTGGTATAGAAAACAATGCTCAGTCTTGACGACTTAACAGGGATGTTCCTGCCAGGCTGGGACAGGATTTCTGCACCAGAACAGGAAAGGCTGGATTGTCTCTGACAGCTGCTTCAGAATAAATCCACAGAAATTCCTCCTGGTCATTTGTAACAACCTCCTAGCAAGAGAGAGAGCAGGGCCATGGGGAAGGAGGGCTGGCCTGGCACAAGCCAGCACGTGTCTGTAAAGGCTCATCAGCTCAGCTTTATCCCCTTTCCAACAGTGTGACTGCAGTTTAGTGTGGAGGCACGGCCGCTGCAGCTGCCAACAGGCACCCTCAGGCTCCAGAAAGACATATAGAGAAAAAACAGTACTGTAATTTATGCCACATCTTCTTATCTCCTCCTTTCACCACTAGGATGCAAATTAGTCATAGCTTTAGTAAGTGATTACATAAGCATCATATTAATTTTGTTCATATTTCCCCAAAGAAATCAGCAAATTCTTAGAACAACTTGGACTCACAGATTTATTTTCCAGGCAGCATGGACTATTGGCAGCTGAGGTGCAGTCATTTATCATTTCACAATGAAGATAATCTGGTTAACAAACCAAATTTCTTCCAAAAGAAAAAAAGAAACAGCAAGCAAATAGACAATGACAATCAAAAGCCACAAGAGGGTTTGGAGGAGAAAGCAACTTTGTTTCAGCCCATTGTTTTTTGTATTGTATTGTCTAGAGCTGCCTGAAGGTTCATTTCTTGCCATCCAGAATATTCTGTTACACAAAGCATTATTCAAAGATACAGGGAAAGACTGCACATTTGCAGATAGAAAAGGTCTTAAGGAAGTTCAATATAAAAATGCCCGAAACTCTCAATCCTATATGATTTGATAGCCCCAGAGGACCCGTCAAGAACACCTCCCACTGACTGCCACCTCCTCCAATTTTTGCTGAATGATATATGCACAAGTTTCACTGGAAGAAAAAATAGGTTTGATGAGAAAATTTGCTGCTGCATTCATTTTGAGTGCAACAATATGGCAGTGAGAATGAGTTCTTGGCAGGAATGTGAAACCCCCTCAGCACAGCTTAGATTAACTTGAATTGTGCTAAAGAAGTAGATCCACACAGCCTTTGGCCGGCCCTTGTTTTTTTCCTTTCTGGGAAGAAATAGCTTCTTGAAAACCTGTATGAGCTAAGGCAGAACCTGTCTGACCCTTCTTCAGGAACAGGGCTTCTCCTGGCTGCAAATATGGGCTGACACTTATAATACCCATCTTAAACCTGGGAGAAGGAACAGGGCTTATTCTGTAAATAAAGTTATATTGTTTTATCTTCCCATGGAATATTCTCAGCCATGAGCACTCTGGAGTGGGACAGGCTGATAAAAACCAGCAACCTTGAACTGCTAATTTTATTACTTGTTTCTTGCAACAGACAACCTAGCACTCAGAGGGGATGAAAGACAATGCCTGAGCATAAAGCTGAAAAAGGCCAAGCACAAAATTCCTTGCCTGTAAGTATCAAGAAATACAGAACTAGACAAACTTCTCCATCTCTTCTACAAAATTTGTCAGCCTGGGTCTGAATGATGCCACCTTGCAGTTCCACTGTGGAGACAACCAGCCACAACCAACCTACAAAGGTCTCCACACAGGACACAGGGGATAGAGCTCACAATAACCCTGCTGCTGAAACACCCTTTGCCGCAAAGCCAATGGTGAAGAAGGCAACAGGCACCCATTAGCCATCAGCTTCCTTGACACCTTCTCAGGGTGATGTTGGTCTGGAGGGTTTGCCTGGAGGTGCCCATTGTTTCCCAGTACCTTCCCCTTCTGTTCTTCAGGTTCAAAACAATGCCCCTGCAACCACTTCACACCTCTGACAAGGAGACAAAGATTATCTGACTGTGGGCACTGAGAGAGAGCAGAACAGAATGGACTGTGCTAAAAAGTAGGCGGAATATATCTTTGCCATGTTCTACACCTGGAGAATGCCTGGGTATAAAAACCCCCAGAGCTAAACATCCTAACAGTCTCTCTTTTGAGTGCTAGTCATCATACAGGGCTGTCTCCAGACCTTCCCTTGACCTGACGTGGTTATCACACATAAAAGAAAACAGGCATAAAAAACACCCTTTCAAACCAAACAACTGGAGGAAAATGTTCTTCTCTGTTATTCTGCAGCCAAACAGTCAGCATACTTGTTTAGAGCCAGAGAAACTGCGTCCAGGTCCCTCCTCAGCTTGACAGGCTTTACCACAAAATCTGCCTGCAAAGCATCCTCCTACACTGACGTGTTCAGGAAAGCTGTGGTTTCTTCCCCTCACAGACATTCTTCTTTGGATCGACATATATTTGCCAGATTAGAGGGAGAGAGACCATCAATGCTATCTCAAAAGACCATCAAAAGCAGAAATGAGGCAGACTAAGACCAACACCTACACACACCTGCTAACACCACATCAAAAATCACTCTGATGCCTTGTGCCAGGTCTCTGTCTTTCCAGGCAGTTATTCACAGGAGTGCCCCAATCCCTCCCTGCTTTTGGTGTGGCAGGGGTGAACGTGTTTCCGCCAATGCTTGCTAGAGGGAATGATGCCATGGGTGCCTGTTACACCAAGCCCTGTAGAATGCCTGGGGTGAAATGGGTTCCACTCTGACTGGGCTGGGGCAGAGCCACGGACATGGACAACCCAGTGGCAAGGAATGAGCAGTGCTAGAAACCCTTGGGCTTCAGGAAATCCCTCAGCTTAGAGGAGGATTTGTACACTGAAACATTGGACCTGAGAGTGATCTGTGGCAGTCAAGAGCTATATAGTCTTTCTTCAGGTTAGGTGAACATTCACTGCAGATTTTGTTGGCGATATGATATTTTTTGCAAGATATTTCATGGGTACCAGCTGCATTGAGTACCACAGCTGCCAGCCCAAGCAGCATGAGGTCCGAGTAGAGGACTGCAGGTAATGAACAGCCAAAGACTAATATAGAAAGGAATATTTCTACATTTCTAAAAGAATGATTGTACTAGTCCACTTCACCCTTCTTCTCTTTAGCTTTTAATTATTCTATACCCAAGATGTTACTAAAACAGCCACAACTGTATTCTGTGGATCTAGAGTGATTTCTTCATTATATTAAGAACCACAGAAGAAATCCAGAAGCATGTTTGTTCTCTGCACTGAACAATCTCATTCTCTCCTCTCCACCCATCTGAGGTGTTTAAGTCCTAAGACATTTAAAGCCTAGTCCAGCAAAGTAGTTTAGCACCACCTACACAGAAGTTCTTCTGTACCAGTAATAAGAGTAGTTATTTTGAGTTTTATTTAGGAGATATTTAGTTGATGTAGTAGTGGAAAGCATTAATTAAAATTTCACTCTACATATCTAGATTATGTTACATTTGTGTATTATTTGACACATTTGTGTCTATATACTTCAACTACACCACACATTTTGCAGCACATGGCTGCAATTCAGAGGTCAGTTATATCCAGGATGCTTTGGGGCTGCAGGAGGCTGTTCTTTAAATATGCCTGGATTAATTTCATTAGCATAATATAGTCTATTCCACTACATGATATGAACTGTTGTTATTATACAGTGAAGCAGCTCAAGAGCAGGTGCTTTTCATTGAAAAGTTATTTTTCCCCTCAAATTGTGGAGAAATTATGGACTCTATAGATTGTATTTTTGAAGAGTAGAAACCCAACACATTTTGTGATAACTGCTAACCTCCAACCATCTGTATTTCTTTGAAATCTTTGAATGATGATTTGTTTCCAAGCTGAGGTTTGATAGATAGGATTCCAGCTCTGAGCACAATTCTGAAGCCAAGCTTGAACTCCCTGCAAATGAAAATTCATTATTAAACAAAAAACAAGTTTCTAACTATGACATGAAGAATACAATCAAGAGTGGAAATCATTCTGCTGTGATAAGAACAATTTTTCTATGCAGGTGCATCATTGTTCTAGACTGAGCACATGAAAAGAATTAGGTTAAGCCTTACCTTCTCTGTCTTCAATTCAAGTAATTGAAAGTTAATAGAAGGTAGACTAAAATTATCTCAAAATGCCACAGCCATATAATAACCCAGAAACCAAACCACAGGCCTTTCTATCGTGATTTAAATCTAAACCAGAATGGGACTACTCCTTAAATGGTTCCTGTCGCTCTGTGGTTCAGTCTGCTCCTCTTGTTTTCCTGCTGATTTCTGCTACATCCTCTGGAGTAAGCCCTTCCCTAAACTCACCTCCTTCAGGATCACAGTTCCCAGATTTTACACGCAGGTTTTCCAAGTCCTGCAAAGATGCAGACCTCTGCCTGGCAGAGGCACTGACACAGCATCTGCTATGCATGGGCAAGGACAACCACATTCGCCTTCCCAGCAACTCTAACTGGTGCTGTAGCTCCTAATTCAGCATGCTACATCCTGGCTTTGCCCAAGTGACACACCCACACTCTCTTTGGTGTCAATAGAGCAAGTTGTCGTCCTGGGGTGTGCCAAAATGTTGGTTGCAGGAACCTTGTAGGCAGATGTTAGGCAGGTGCCACCAGCACCTTCCCACAGCTGGGTCAGTTATCTGCCTAGGTATCTTCAGAGACAGGAAATGCTGTCTCCAACAGCTTCTACTGCAGGGCCAAGACAGCTCTCCCATACTTGGCAGGGGTACTCCACGAATGCTGAACTTCAGCTTTGCAGTGCTGCCTAGCTGAAAATAGCTGTCCAGAAGGTAGGAAGAATGAAAATCCTCCTACTGGCACGAGGGAGTAAGACCCTCTTTGGTGCATGTGTGCCCATGGATGCCTACTTAAATGTAGCATTGAGCTGTGAGAGGACACAAGAACAGGGTGGCTTGGAGAGCTGGCTTTCCACTGCCAACAGCAATGGTGATTGCACTGTGATAGAGTGTCCCAGTGCAGCCCCTGGCAGAAGAATGTCTGTATCTCCAGGCTCTATCACAGCCCAGGGCTGCCCATCACCTGATCCAGTGCACCAGGATATGAGCAAAGATCTAGCATTTGGAATGCCTAATGCCTATTGCAGCCTGCTCTGCTGTATACTGGTCAGTGGACAAGCAGCTTCCTTTCCACCTACCTTGGCATACCTTGGTGGCAAAATCCAAGTTGTAACCCAGCTTTTGTTTCTAGCAGGGAAGTGAGTGGTAACCAGGCAGGAAGGTACATGTGCAGAGCAAACCAGAGTGTGCCAGCTGCCTATGCTTGCTCATACCCACTCAGACTCCCAAGAATAATACCTGATCACATTGCACATTGGCTTGCCTTCCCCTGATAAAAGAGCTGGATCTTTAAGCAGAAACAATGCTTAAAAAGACTCTTTTGGTGATACAAATGGTAGGCTTCTGCATGTTTGTACATGGTCAGATCATTCCTCAGCAGCAGCCAACAGGACCAGCGTGTGCCTAGGAGGCTTCAAGCTCAGGGCTGTATGCACATAGCTCAGCTGCCTCATTGTTAGGTTCCCTAGAGTTAGAGGTGAGGGATATTAGAGCAACAGACAAGAGGATGCTCCCTAATTCTGCATCTCCCTTTTAGCCTCAGTCCATGCTTTCTTTTCAGAGTCATGACTACACTTTGAAGGAGACAGTTCTGCACATCTGCTACATGCAGCTCTGCTACCTATTGAGAAACACTTGTGACATTAGCTCTTAAGCTACAAAAAAGAAATCCCACAGTAATCCCATGCTAAATTTCTTATGTGCAAGGCAAAGTATGATTAACTTCCCAGAAATGGCAGTTCAGCTGTGTGGCTAAGGTACTGCTTCCAGCACTGGGGGGGAAAAGAACAGGGCCAAGTGGAAGGTATGCAAGTCTCTGGGAGACTTCATGGGACCTCTGGCTGGTAAGAAGAAAGGATGGCCAGATATGCCCCCTGGACCAGGAAGAGTCATGAACATTGCTGCAGGATGTGATGGCCCCACATAGTACTCAGCAGTCCTGATCCTGATTTTACAAAAATAGCTAATCTTCCCTAATAGTCCCCAGTCTGTGTCACATTATTTACCTTCCATCTCTTCCCTTGTGTGTGTATGTCCCTAAGAGCTCACGCTGTCAGTGTAGTGCAGACCTGCAGTCCCAAACATCCCCCAGTCCAGTGAGAAGGGAGCCTGAGGAGAACCTCCGGCATGGCAAGCAGTGCTCAGCAGGCCACTGCAGCTGCACAAAGCCTGTGTGCACTTGTTTCTTGCTCTTCAGCTCACCTTTCTGGCAGCCAAACAATTTCACCCTCTCACAGGCACTTGAGGCATGAAGACAGGATGATCCAGAGCTTATGTTTGTCTCAGAGCAATCCTGAGTGCTGGTACCTCTGTAAAGCTCTGGCTGCTGGGGATTTCAAATGCCATTACTGTAGAGGGATTTGATTTTCCTTCTGTTCTATTTTACTTCATTTATTTGCTCTTCTAACTAACAATAAAATACTTTCCTTTCATTACCTACTACACATTTTTAGTTCAAAACCCGAAAAATAATACATTCTCATTGAGTAGGAGCACAAAGCACTGGGATAATCTTGACACTTAATGTCCCAGTGTATCTGTGGGAGGGTCAGCTTCTTAAGCACATCTGCAGCTTACTGATTGTCTGGAAACCATGCAGATTAGCCAAAAATCCAATTCACAGCTGTGGATGCTTCCTGGGCAACAGATTCTGCTGTTGATTTGCTAACTCCGGGCTGGCTGGTGGAAAAGAACAGGCACTATGAGGAGCTGCATGCTCTAGTCCATGTCTTCCTTTCATTGAATGCACAATGAGGTTAGATCATTACATTTGTCCAAGGATTTTTTGATCCTCCTTTGCTGCAAATTTATCACCTCTGTCTTTCTCACAGACCCAGAATGATGCTGGCAGTGCAGAGGAACCAGCTTGCCCAGCATGGCATCTCCTTGCTCTGTGATAGGGCTGGGTCCTGCTCTGTCTGGCTTCTGCATGGGTCAGGCAATCTAAGATGACTGGTGGCATCACTGCACTTAAATATATCATGTGACTCTCACAGCAAGACACGTATTCATACATAGGTTCAACCTCTGGTTGCTGCATGTAGTATTGGTGTTGCACACTATTAAATATCCATGCCACTGGACTGATTACTTAGTTAATTATTTGGAAACTGCTTGTGGGATATCACTGGAAAAAAGAAGTGCAGGTTTCTGGTTCAGCTTTAGTCTCACAATATCTTGATTTCCCACAGCACACTGGAGGAGGCCTGACATGCTTTTGGAGTTCACAGACTGCATGACTTGTTGCCATGAGTTTGCCAGAAGAAGACAATACTACCAATTTCAGTCTTAGCACGTCATTAATTTAAAATTTAGAACATATTTTTGGGGAGGATTGTGTTTGCTGATCATCTGTTTCATACCTGTGGGTGTAGGGAATGATGTTCTCCTAGGATGTCTTTGAAGAATGGAGACAAGAGATCTCTGAAGGCTGCTCTTACAATATAGGGTTTATTAGGGGTGGTGAAAGGTCTTGCTTGGAGCTGCCGGACTCAGCACGTGGCAAGGCCTGAGGGGATGGGGGAAGGGAGAGACAAGGGGTAGAGAGGATGCTCTAGGAGAGGGTGGAAGATCTGAGAGGGGGGAGTTCCAAGACAGGGGAAGATCCAAGAGAGGGGAAGTTCCAAAAGGGCATCTGGCCCCTCAGAGACCCCTTATCAGGGGGCTTCAAGGTGGGCTGGAACAAGAGTTGGGCCAATGGGGTCACAGACACCTGATGTTTCAGGGTAGGGTTACAGGTGTGGGATGAGCCACACATTTTGGGGGTTGAGACGGAACAGTCCATTTGGCTTTTGGACCTATCTGTAGGTAAGGGTATTGTCCAGCCAGTAGGGGGGATTGTTTTCATCCTGGCTGTACTATTGTAAATCTTTTGCCAGGCAATTATAATTATCCATCCTTCCCAACATGTGGGGATTTGGGACTTTGTTTTTATTTACACAGAAGCAGTTTGTAATAAACAAGGAAATGCCTGGGTTATCAAGTGGAAGATGGAACTTGTTGAAACATGTCTGATTCTGATGCATAAATGTTGCATAGATCAAAAAGCACTGATATCAGAACCAGTCAGGAAAGGCAGTACACCAGTCTGGGAGAGGAACATCCTTAGTAGACATCAAGAAGCAGGATTGTAGGTCTGAAGAGGAAAGTCCTCCACCCCAATACCCATTGCCATGACATGGTTTAATCCACCACAGAGAGGAGAGAGAGATCAAGGAAAAGTGGTAGACCAATTCATGCATGTGGAATGGAAGGAGGATTAATCACAGCAGGGGCAACAGTCCAGAGGGCACTGGCAAAAACAGGCAGGTTGATGAAGGAAAGCAGGAGCATATGCTGTAGGCTGCCAGGGTTGCTCTTCCTGGCAGGTGTTTGGGCTAGCCAGGAGCAGAGTCTACGTTCTGACCACCAGCTATGGTGGTTAGGGGCAAATTTCATAAACATGAAAAATAAACAGCAATTTCCCACTTGGCAAGGCAATAGATAAATGATGGTTCATGTGTTCCTCTGTCAGGTCCTCTGCCATGGAGTGTTTCTAGGGGAGCTTGGACTGCTAGGAGTGTTTGGATACCTCTGCTCTGATGGATCCTGAGATGCAAGGTAAATTAGCCAAATTCCCCAGCAAACTACCAGAGCCTGGTTAGCCCTAGAGATGCCCAGCAAGTTTTGCAATTCCCAGTAGTGCCTTGTGGCCCAAAGCCAGAGCTCAGTCAGTGTGTTTCCCTGGTGCCAGCACAGCACAGACACTTGGTAGTTTGAAAGAGTATGAGGAAAATAATTTGTTTGCAAATGGTCTCTTCACTTTGGCTAGATGGATGGAGGGAGATACTGAACAACAGCATGGCTGTTCATGTAGGAAATACAGCTCATGGCATATTCATGTTCATGGGCTTTGGCACAGGGTAGAGGGAGAACAGTAAATATTGCTTTCACCAACTACAGCAGGAGAGAGGCCAGACCTGTCTGGATAAGGTTAAAAGAAAGGGATGTGGCTAAATGGCATCCATCTCTCACCTCACTGCTCATCAGTTAGATCGTCACCCTAAGCCAAAGGTTACCCCATGCTGCCCCAGTGCTGTGGTCCTCTAATATCTACACAGATATGCATTTCTGAAATGCAAATTTCATGGCTCTTAAAGCAAGTTATTTGATTTGCTTAAGCACTTTTAGTGCATGACTCTTAAATTGTAGACTTCTGCTCTTGCGCATGACTTTTAACACCATTACTGGGTCTATATATGAAGATATAGTCTGCAAACAATTAATTACTTGATTGCAGTAAATCACACTGGTCTGTGTAGTCGCACTTGAATCCACAAGGAATTTCAGGTCCAATCATGAGACATATTAAAATTATAAAATACAAACAGGAAGAAAATAAAAGGTTTTTTTTAAAAATTTGAGACAGGATTTGGTGGGCAGCAAACTGAGTCTACTGTGTTCTTTAGCCCTACATGTAGAAGCTATTACTAGAGCTCATTTATATATTGGTTAATACCAAGATTTTTTTGCCTTTGCAATTTTTATTTTTTGTAATGAGCAGACTAAAAATATTGGATTTTTATATGTATTTTTTTCTGGTTTTACTGCAACAGTGGTAGTCTCTAAAGAGTGATATTTATTACTGTATCTCAACTAATGCTCCTTCAGTACATCATATCTTCAAGTACTCACACCAACCCACAAGTTTTGTGGAAACACTGCATGTTTCAGAGTCTCAACTCTGAATTTATATAAACTAACACTGAACCAAAAAGCCCAGAAAAATTCTCTCAAGAAATGTCAGTTTTTCTTCATGGTTAGATCCATAATGTCTCAAGTGCAATTATTTTTCTGAAAAAAATAAAAGTGTTTCTATAACAGATACATTTTTCTCAGTAGATTTCTCTAATAGTGAGCATGCAACACACAAACCACCATTTTCCCTGCTTGAGATGAAGTTATGGGTGAGACGTTGCAGTTAAGCCTTACAGAATGATCTATTTTGGAAGAAAATGGTTGCCTTGGTGCTGTGCCTCCTCAACTGTTTGTGCCGGAGTGTCTTGGCTGTATGAGGAGTTGAGTGTTTCTTTTAAAAGCCACAGTAGCACACATGAGAATCAGATCATCCAAGAAAGGAATGGCTTATGAAAGGATAGCAATTACTTATTTTCAAAATATTTTTTGGGGAAAAAGAGCCACAAGGTCAGAAGTTTACCTCCGAGTACAGTTTTTTGGCCAAAGACAGCACAGATTTGACCCACAGGGATTATCACATTATGCAGCATGCCAGTGCCAAGCCCAGGAACAATGCCACACTAGTCTGACTCCTACCCACGGTGCTGCAGGCAGAGCTGAGCCCTTTGTGCAGAGGCAGAAATCAGCAAGTGCAGGGACTTGCTGCTCAGCATGGCCCCCACAGCCGGAGTTTACTGGGGCTGCAGAGAATGTTAAACATATATATTAGGAGGTATTTACAGAAATGAAATGTTAGCAGATTACAGAGACTCCTTCTCAGGTAGCAGATGTCTGTAAACAGCTGCCTGGAAAATACTTGGTCATACTAGCACACAGAAGGCACTGAATCCAGCCATGGTAAATTTGTTTACAGGTTGAAAAGAACAGGAGGGACATGTAGTCATTTTGACCATTGTTCTCCCCTTTGAACACCATGGACAGACATGATCAAAAAACATCTAATCTTTTTCCTGTTAATTAAACTAACCAAGGAATTTGAGTAGTGTTGCAGAACATGCTGGTTCGATTCAGTGAGCAAGCAAGCACCCTCCCTGACTGCTTACCAATCCAGCTTCCCCAGCAATGCACTCTCAAATGATTTTCTGCAAGGAATTCTTCCCCAGAAAACTTATCATTAAAAGTGAAGAGAGCATGTGGGTGTAACTGATCATTTAGAAGATATTTATAACTTTCTTGCTAGAGGCTTGTGTGGTTGGACTTGAGAAATTAAGCAATTCTGACTCTGGAGGGTGAATAGAAAAGATGTCAGTAACACTTCTCTGACAATGTTTAACACTTCTGTGACTGGGAGAAGATGGGTTTGTTCCACACTTTCCTTGGACTTCCATATTCTAGGAAGGATTCAGTATTTAGGGATTTTCCTTGATGTGGAAGGATTTTCCTTGATGTGGGTAATGCAGTTATGCCCAAATGATCAGAGCTTCTCTCCTGCATTCAAGTGTTTGCTTCCTCCATTCCTCTCCCTCCAAATAAAAGTATTTGTTAAATACATAGTCACATTGTCATACCAACTTTTTCTGGTCTCCTGCTCTGGCACTTTAGCTGATACTCTGATTTGATATTTTCTCATCTGCTCTGAGCACATCCTTCATCCCATGCTTTTGCACTTCATCTAAACAGGTAAATGCTCCACAACTCAGCAGGTCAGTATTTTCATGAAATTATCTTCAGCCCTCTGAATTCTACTGCTTAACAACTGTTCTTAGGCAACCTCTGTCTTCAATGCAAAACAGACTGCACTTTTATATAAAGGTATCTACTTCATAATAAAATATGATCCAGTGGCCTGTTTCCTATAATAGCTAGTCTGACAAAAATTAAGATCATTCATGAATTTACCACGAACTTTCACAGTAAGAATATAGTATAGCATATAGAATATGCTGGAAATGATTGCCCAGAGACACTCTTGAATGCCTGTCCTTGTAGGTTTTCAAGACTCAAGTAGACAAAACCATGACTGACCTAGCCTATTTGAACAATACTCTCCATTTTTAGCAAAAGGTTTAACTGGGTGATTTCCAGAGATCCCTTCCAAGCAGTAATTCTAAGTTCCTATGAATTTATGTATGTAGAAAAGGAGAAACTACATGTAGATTGTCTCCAGATGCCTCTGTCACTTATCTTGATGTAAGAAAACCCACATGAATTTTCAGTGGAGATGAACTTGGACAGGAATGATCAGCCATGTTAAAGAAAGGGTGGCAGCAGCTATTCTATTAACACAGAAAAAAAAGGCAAATTAAAAATTGCATCCTCTTTCTAATCCTGTTCTATCTATGGAGATATTTGATTCTTTTCTGATGACTTTTGAATCAGATTACATTAAATAAATTACAATTAGGAAACCTCAATAGAAACCACCGCAATAAAGCAGGAAGAGATGCATGCCTGCATGTCAGTTTTGCAAAGGAATTTACCATTATTTATTTGCTGTGACTTCAACTACCTCTTTTCAAAGTAGTATCATGTAACTTTGCACAAGCAAGTGCAAAGTGGGATCAAAGAAAGCATAAGGTGTATCCCTTCCCACTGGGAACCAAGCATCCATCCACACTGGTCATGGGAAGGCACTGTTTTACCCAAAACACCAAGCCTTCCCCTGCCCACCTCGTGCCAGGCTGATATTCGGGGCTGGTCTGTCTGCAAGGATGGGCTGGCATAAAGAGAAAGAAGCCAAAGATAACTCTCTCTGAGCTCTGTTTTCTCATGTCTCAAAAAAAGCACAGATTCATCATCCCAGACTGCTCTCTTATGAGAGATAAGAAACTATTGTTTGCATTTGAAACTATTATTGGTGATTACATGCTGAGAGAAAGAAAAAATCCACACACACATGAAGGGAGTTTGAAAAGTGTAGTTATTAAAAAAAAAAAAAAAAATTGAACAAGAAGCCTTCAAATCAAAACAGTTCCAGGTAAGTTTTATAAACTCTAGAACAATAAAAATACTTCTTATTGCTCTAATTCCACATAACTTAAAGGGCTCATCTTCCTGTCTCCTTGAAGGATGCAGTATAACTGGAAAAAGTTCTTTGATGCTCAAGAAAAGTAAAAAAATCTGTATTGGATAGCTGGTTTTCCTAACTCTGCATCTAAGAATAACATTTACAGTAAGGCACATACGAACAATCTCCCTGTAAATATAACACTAAAGACAATATTTAGTCAGTCATTGAGAAATGAACATAGAATTTTCCACTCATGTTATTGTAGCTAGTAAAGGTTTACATTCTGATTCTCACAAAAGGATTTACAGAGCGCTGTAAATTTACAAAGCACTTTCCATAGATAAAACACAGTCCCTGACCAAAATGTTATGGAAGACAAGTGTAAGAGGAGAAGTAGGAAGAATCCTGAGGAAGAATTAGGGACTACAGAGTTGTGAAAACAAGTGTTAAGGGGATAGCAATGCTCTGGAAAACACAGAAATATCCTACTTCTTTCATTCTGGCAAGAAAAAAATCTCTAATTTCGAAATTAGAAGCAGATAGAAATCTGACTCCTAGATTTGAACTAAGGATTCAAAACTGAATATATTCAAAACCAAACCAAAATCTAAAATTTCTTGAACAGAAAAGGAAACCCCAATTTTGGGAAAAGACCATTTTTAAAATGGCCTTTTTTCAGAATTAAAAGTCAAAGCATCATGAAGAGTTTCACTCTCCAGTCCAGTTTCGGATCCTAACTTGTGACGTAAACCAACTACACTGGAGATTGAAGCATGCCGTTCCATGCTTGAAAAGACTTGGGAGCTCAGGGCTGCTCAAATACATTGAAAAGCCCAAAATAGTTGCAGCATTCTGCAGAATTAATGCTAGAAATGTTTGTCAGAACTGTTCTGTTATACTTGCATATTTTCTCTCTTCCTATTGGATTTTGCTGTTATAGCAGTTCACAGAATTGCTCCATTTAATTTTATTCAATCCAATGAACAAGTAAAACTCCATTCCGTGAAAGCTTATTTTAAAGTCTCCTCTTCACCATCTCTAAAATACTACAGTTAAGCTCTGCAAGTAATTCTCAGGGCCTGGACTTGAGCCTTTGGCTGGGAAACCTTTTTTAACTGTTACTTTAAATATGAAATTTTGTTTAGGCAATCACAATATCTTCCAACAACACAGAAGGAAATAAAGAGCTTCAAACGCAGAAAAAGATATTAAGAAGCAAGGACTGCCCTAAATGTGCCTTTTCTTTACACAAATAATAATCTGAAATCACGCTTCTGTTTAAAGCAATGTCTCAATCATTTCCAGATTGACATCAGCAACTTATGGTGAATTTCACATCCATTTTCTGGTGCATCAATACATCCTGAGATCCTGAAGGTTAAAATACAAGTCTGTGTTATTGATAAAAAACCCATACTGAATATTGTCAGAGCAGTTTGGATAGTTTATTTCCTTTATTAACCTTTCTGTCAGCAAGAGCCCTACACAGATTTCAGTAAAGAAAAAGATTCAGAATTTCTCATCAAAAAAAAGTTGGCTTTTCTGACAATATCAAGAAAGAATATTAATGTAATAATAATTCAAATTTGCACATTGGGGTGACTATGCTCTTTAAAGCTCTCCAATGGTCTCTGAGCTCCACAGACCTTACATTTTCAGTTACACAAAGAACAAACCTGTGAGGTGTTTGCTGAAGTGTGGAAAGTTGAAAGATTTCCATTACATAAAGTCATTGTCTCATCCTTTCGTTATCATATGCATCCTTCACACACAATTATTTTCCAGTTCTTCAAATGTTATTGGTACTGCCTTGTTCCTCTTTGAGTCTCTCAGGAAGGAGACAGTGGCCCCACCTGCCATCTCACCCACTGTGTCTCCTAGAGATTCTGTGTTACACCTCAGCTGCAGATCCACAACCTCAGTAGTACCCAGTAATGGATTCAGCATTCATGACTTTCTTTTAGGGAGTTTTATCTAACACAGGTAGTCCAGGACAGATGATGGCATGGTTTGCTTCAGCCCAGTAAGGGAGATCTTAGCTTGTGCCTTTCTTCTGAGTCTCTTCAGAAAAATGAAATGAAAATGTCAGAAATACAAGAGGCAATGCAAGTAGAGGATAGCTACCTACTGCTGAAATTTGACCATTCAAAGATGGAGAGGATCCTGGCTTACACAGAAAGTCAAGAGAGCTGTTGTGGTGGGTATCAGGCTGCAAAATTGAATTATCTAGTGAAACTAATACGTGGGGTTTTTGTAATTTTGTCAACTAGTCAGGTATGTGCTGGAATCCTTCTGTAGAATAGTGACCTAGCTATTATTAAATAACAGTAATATTAAATAACAGGAACAATTACTATACATTCATTAGAGTAGCAGAACAGTTTGGGTTAGAAAGGACATTAAAAGGTAATCTAGATGAATAGCCCCAGCAGTGAGTAGAGGCATCTTCAGCTAGGTCAGGTTGCTTAGAGCCCCATCCAGCCTGCCCTTGAGTGTTTCCAGGAAGTGGACATCCACCATTTCTTCAGGCAAACCTGTCCCAGTATTTCACCATCTCCATGAAAAAGTTCCTTTCTTATATTTTGTCTGAGTCAACTCTCTATTAGTTTAAAACCATCACTCTTTTCCTATCCACAACAGCCGCTGTGAAATGTTCTCTCTCCATCTTTCTATCAAGCTGCCTATTGTTAAGGGCTAAGAGGCTTCAATAAGGTCTCTCCAGGCTGACCAAAATTACTCCCTCAGCCTTTTCATAAAGAAGAGATCTTCCATCCCTCTGATTATTTTTGTGACCCTCTTCTGGACTCACTACATCAGGTCCCTGTCCTGATGCAGCACTGCAGGTGGGGTCTCAGCAGAGCACAGCAGAGCAGAGCAGAGGAGCAGAATCACTTCTCTTGACCTGTCAGCCACAAATCAGCATCTACGTATTTGTAGCCAAGACAACTTGCTAATTTTAAAGGTAAGACTGGAGGACAATTCAAAGACCAACTTCATGTTGCAGGGCTCATTCACAGTCTGGATGAGTGATGGAAGTAATTAACCAAAGTTTAGCACCTCTGATTCCAAGTTTTAGAGCTGAAAATGACAATTTTCATAGTACTCTATAACAAAACATGAACAAGAAGAGTAGTCTTAAAAATTAGACTTGACTTTTTGTTTTAATAAAGCACCTAACACTCAAAGTGCCTGCAGTGTTCTAAGCAATCTGCCAGCCTTCACAATTGAGAGCTGCTATACAGAATCTAAGGCAAGTTTACAAAGGCATTTTAGTATCTGAAGGTGCATAGACTATCTAGCAGGCCTTAGAAGTGTGGCATTCACTAATTTAGACCGCAATTTAAGATTAATGGGAATCATCTGCAAGAGTGCTTTTAAAATTCAGTTAAGATATTTTTGGTATTTTAAAGCAAGCAGGTAAATTTGAAAACACGGACTTTTCGCTGTTTGGTAAGTTTTTCAGTTTAGCAGAGCCCATGGCCAGCATCCATACATCCCTGGGTATCTGAGTTTGCAGACACAAGCTGTGGCTGAACAAAATGCTAAGGGAACCTCCAAGGTCTAAAATTTGCATTTTATTAAATTAATTTGCATTTGGTGATGGTTTCCAACTAATATTCATTGCCACTTGCCAATGAGCCTTGTAAATTAGTCCTGACTGGTCATATAAGACACAGGTCCATCCTATTTGTTCTGTTGTTCCTAGAGTTAGGTCTTGATTTCATATTTACATATTTATCACATTAAAAAGCAAAGAAAGTAATTGATTTTTCTGTAAAACCAGTAGTACAAGAAGGTCTAAACCAGTAATTTCAGAAATACTGAGAACCAAAACCATGTATGGAAAAATCTGACTAAATTATTAGCCTGTGTTTTTTAATATGAACTATTTCTTTCACTGGATTTTCCCAACAGCTATGTAAAGAAACCAAGTGTCATTTGTCCAAAAGGCTTGGTATTCCTGGCAAGCCAGTTCTGTTTGGATTTAGCTGATAAGACTGCTGGAGATTGTTTAATTATCATCAGGGAGGTCATCAGAGAGATTAAGGTGCTTTTGAAGTGTGTTTCTTTAGTTGTTTAGGGGGAACTTTTTTTGTCTCTGGGCAAATTTTGAGAATGCTTCAAGTGTGAGGAAAAGACACTTGTGCCTCTCTTACAAAGCTCTAAAAAGCATCCCGAGTGCTGTCAGTTACTATTATTTATCCAGATCATTGTTATCACCCACAGTTTCTATTCATCCCTTTAGCCACAAAGCTTTAATTTTTCCATGGTGCTAGAGGAGAGAGATGTCTCTTACTAATTTCCTACAGTTCAGCTTGCTAAAGCACCACGCTGAAGAACCTTTACATGCCTTTATTGCTATTGATGACAGGCCAGGATTGACCAGGATTTAAACAGCAACAACATTGTACTGGGGAAAAAAAGGCAACCAAAAAAAAAAAAAAAAAAAAACAAAAAAAAAAAAACAAACCAACAAAAACCCCCCAAGCCCCCCCAAAAAACCCCCAAAAAACCAAAAACCAACCCAAACCAATAACCACCCCTCCCCCCAACCAAAACTCCCACACCAGCACTGAAAACAGAAACTTGAAAGCTCTCCATATTTATCTTTTGCCACGTGTGTGCTAGTGCACCCATTCCCATTCATGCTGAGTTATCTTTTAAAAGTATCTTTACCTGACCAGTAGTAGAGGAGATAGAACAGAAGATAGATCAACAGAAGAAGATATCTGTAGTCATCCTCATTGAAAATTTGGTTATCACTAGTAACTATGCTTAGTACTCTTTCCTGCTGGTGAAATGTTATTTCTTTTCATGACAAGATAGCTGACCTAGCTGATACGGGGAAGCCAGTTGACGGGATCTTTTTGGAGTTCAGTAAAACTTCGGATACTATTTCTCACAGCATCATCAAAACGCATTGTGTGATGAGAGAGCAGCTGGCTCATAGGTCAGGTGCAGAGTGTTGCAGTGAATGGGATGACATCTGACTGGGGACCTGTTACTAAGGGGGTTCCACGGGGTTCCATCCTTGGCCCTGTGCTGTTCAACATCTTCAGAAATCATTTCAATGCAGGATTTGAAGGGTTACTAAGCAAGTTTGACAATGATACTAAATAAGGAGGACCTGTTGGCTCCCTCAAAAGCAGACAGGTCTTTGACAAATTAGATAACTGGTCAATCACTACTCAAATGAAATTCTACAGGGGAAGGTGCTGGATTCGGCATCTGGGAGGGGACAGCCCTTGATGTACAGACTGGGGAATGAGAGGCTGGAGACCAGCACCGTGGAAAGTGAGCTAGATATCCAGTCACCAGGAAGCTGAATATGAGCCAGCAGTGCCCTGGCAGCCAGAGGGGACAGCATCACCAGCTGGGCAAGGAAGGGGTATTTCTTTGCTCTGTTCTGCTCTGCTCTGGGGCAGCCTCACCTCGAGTGCTGGGGGCAGTTCTGGGTGCTGCAGAATAAGAAGGACGGTGCTGGAGAGTGTCCAGTGAGGGCATGGAGGCAGTGAAGGGCCTTGAGGGGAAGCTCTATGAGGAGAGGCTGAGGTCACTTGGTCTGTTCAGCCTGGAGAAGACTGAGGGGAGACCCTATTGCAGTTACAGCTTCCTCACATGAGGTAGCAAAGGTTCAGACAATGATGTCTTCTCTGTGGTGACCAGTGACAGGATCCAAGGGAATGGCCTGAAGTTGTGTCAAGGGAGACTTACATTGCATTTTAGAAGAACATCCAAAGTTGATTGGGCACTGGAGCACGTTCCCCAGGTAAGTGTCGCAACACCAGCCCCATCAGAGTTTAAGAACTGTTTGAGCAGTGCTCTCAGGCACATGGTGTGACCCTTGTGGTGTCCTGTGCAAGACCAGGAGTCAGATTTTTATGATCTTTGTGAGTTGCCTCAAACTTAGAATATCCTGTTATTCTGTGAATAAATTCAGCAAGTCACATATTATCCTCCCTTTGCACACCTCACTCTATCACTTGCCTTTTTTTTTTTCCTTGAGTAAGTAGATCTGTAAGTCTTTTTTGTGAGAATAACAATCCTTTGGATGTAATTTCAGTGTGCCCTGGGATCACCTTCTGGACTCAGCTCCTCTGTTTGCAAACATACCTGTTTCTTTGTTAAAGTAGACTTGGATGTCAGTTCAGATTTAAATTTCTTTGCTTTGCCAAATTTGGGGTAGATGAGAATCAAAGACAGCAAAACATGAGGCATATAGGAAAGCTTCCAGAGTTTAGGTAAGCAGGATATTTCAAGATGTTTTGTGAGGCGCTCGGGTCCTGGAATCACTGTGGTCAGCTACAGGATCCGGTCCGCAGGCACCTCGATAGTTGGTGAGAATAACAGGCTTCCACCGAAGGCGGGTGACTCACGGGTGGCTTTATTTCCAAGGGTTCAGGTGAAGGAGAGCGAGGTGGAGGACGAAGAGAAGCAACCGCTCAGAAGGGAAGCCAGCTCCGACAGCCCCGAACCAGGGGCGGGGCAGGGATTATAACTGCAACTGGGAAGGAGGGTCAGGGTACATAACATCCAACCAGGTGAGGGCTTGAGGGTGGAGTCAGGGAAGAGCGACAGGGCAACAGCCAACTGGGATATAGGGAAGGAGTGGTTTCGGGGGGAGAACCAATGGGGACACAGAGAACTTAGAACTTTCCAGAACTGGGGGAAGGAGTACATAATGATGGACAGGAACAAGGGGAAGGGATAGCAAAAGACTGACAACCGGGGGAGGCGGGAAACTAAACGTCAGTTGCCTCCCAAGGCAAAGCAGGGGGGCCATCAGCCACACCCCCTCCCACAGTTTTGGGATTCTATATATCTAAATTAAGACTAAGTTGAAATTCATGACCTTATGCCTTGATGTACTTGTTAGGACAATAGGAATGTATGTCTATCAGCCTTGGTGCTTATGGATATTGGGCACCTCAGGATTAGACAGTATCCTGATGAGTTTAGAGAGAATTTTAAGAACATGCAGAGCCCAAGGAGATACTTAGATAAAATCTGACAAATGAAGCTTTTTGTAGATCTAAACTTCTCCCTGTCTGCAGTTCAAAACCCATATGGCTCATCTATTACACACGTCACATTTAAAACATTCTGCAGCTCTGTTTTTCAAGACAGTGAAACCACAGTTGTACTATGGTGGATTGCTTCAGAATAGTAGTGTACATTTATACACATCTATGGAGATGCAAACATCTGCACATACATGCACACAGGAGGAGACATTAACACTGTCAGATAAGAGGAATTAAAAATTTTACTACATCACATTTTTCAGCCTGCATCTCACCAGCAACTAGGAAAAAAAGTTCTAAAATGAGGAAATAATCAAGTTATATTTACAAGTCCAATTCTCAAGTAATGTAAGAGGTAAAAGCTACTAGATTGAGGTGGGGTCAATAAACTTAAAATGAGGAATAATTTCTGGGAAAATGTTGAGTATCACTGATTCTTTCTAGTTCATTACAATTTTCCAGTGAGTAATTTCAAGTGTATTCCTCACCATGGGTAATTAACAGACTGCAAGCAGCATGTCATTTACTTTCTTTTATTTTTCTGTTCTTCATTAAACTTGCATTATCTCTGCATCTCCACCCCTCTGTCTGACAGTTTTGATCTTCCAATTATTCCTACTCTGGCTATCTGTATTTACAATTGGGTACCATTTAAAATCTCAAAGGTAAAATCATATCTGTTTAAATATACTCTTCTGCATATTAGTAATCTGAATATGGTTAAGTCTACTACATAAATACAACCTGACCCCTGATTCCCAAAGGCATTTTAAATTACCCCATGTTCTTACACAAAATTGGCCTGAAAATTTGAGAAATACTTGCTTCCTAGGATATGTGCACAAAGCTCCTGTCCTGTTACTGCTAAATTTCTGTCTTTTCTTTCCAGAGAAAAGGATAAAGTTGTTTTCCTGCCCTGCTCTATTGACATCGTAGATATGAATGTCTCATTTGATCATCTAAATTACTTTATTGCAAGCCTAAAGAAGTGCAAAAAGCACCTTCATCCACTGTACTACTACTTATCAAATTGCATAGCTGCACTGTTGAAACATTTAACTTGTTGTGGACCTCCTTCTTATATAGGATACACTGAAAATAACACAGAAAAAGCCATGTGCTTTGGCCTGCCAATAAACCCTCCTGGGGGAGCACCTCAGCACCTCCAACACCTTCCCATGCTGCAGCGGCCAGACCTTCTTGTGCCCCCTTCTCTGCACACTCACTACTTTTCTCTAGTTCATATTAATGTCCACTATTGATCATGCTCCTTTTTCTCTCTGCTTATACCAGCATACTATCTCACTCCTGTCTGTTCTTCCTTGAGGAGAAATTGCCCAGCATTAGGGACACAGGAAGTGCTGATGAGTATAACTAGCAGAGTCTGCTGATCCAGCTGATCTTCCTCTGCTGCTGCAGTTTATTATGAACATATAAAGAGATTTCCAGCTGCTCTCCCCAGGCAAGAAATAGAAAGCATGGAAAGAAAGGAGTCATAGTCATATTCCGCCAATTTCTCCACAAACTGCAAGTAAACACTTCTTGAACCAGAGTGGAACCAGGAGCCATAGCCTGAGCCTTAGCAGGATGCCACTACTTCTGATTACACACTGTGTTTCAACACAGATATTTCCCTTTTGTTCCAAGGTTACAGTGTGACTAGAAGACAATCCCCCTCACACCCTCTCTTTAATCACATCCTATCAAATGCATTTTGCTCCTGGTAGATTCCTCCATAATCTTGTTGCTCTGGAGTTCCAGATATTTCTGTGGATTTTTAATGGTATAACAGGAAATATAACTAAAGGAGACAAAGTAAAGTTAAGCAGAGTTCAAGAAGTCCAGATGTTTGGAGGGAAGGTATAAATATGTCAAGATCAAGATCACTTTCTGGTTTAGAAGTCAACCTGGAATAGCATGCCAAGACGATTAACAAAATTAATTTTGGTAGGTCTTTCTGATTTTTTCTCTCATGCTTTGACAATTATATTTGGAGTCTCAAAAAAAAAAAACAAACAAACAAAACAAAACAAACAAACAAAAAACAACCCAAGGAAGTGGAAAGGTACAGGAAACAACAAAATTAATTTATTTGAATCTTGAGAATAGTCTTATGGCAGTTTATATCTCTGTCCTTTTGCTCAAACCTGGCTTAGGAGCCCTGCCAAGATTAAGTCCCTTAAAACACAACTTGTAGCCAGCCTCTCTGCTGTGATAAACAATAGTTATCCAAAGCTTAATCTGGGCATTTGAGTGCTTATTCATCCTCTCAAGTCCTCTCTCTCCCTGACATGTCTAGGGTCACCATGCAGAGCAGTTCCACTACTGTTTGCTGTCTAGTGTAACTGAGAGCACCTTCAGCCTGGAGACACTGCTCAGCTCATGTGTGCAGGGCACTTCAACATCTTACAGCCGGCTGCACCAGCCTAAGAAACTACCCATGCCACCCAGGTGCCCGTGGCACCATTACTGAATTACACCATTTGCCTGTCCCCACTTTTAGGACAGCAACACCTTTTTCTCCAGCACTGCCAAAGAAAGATATGTCCCAAGTTTAGCACTCATGACAGTGCTGTGAAGACCCTGGAAAGTTGCTTATTTTTGTAAAGCCATGAGATAGTGCTTACCTGTCAAATCCAGGATAAGTGTCTCATCTCAGCTTTAAAGCCCCTTGTGCCCTGCTCCATGTGTCACTCACCTCTCACTTACTGACTTCTTCTGCCAGAAGGCCATTCTTGAACTAAATTTTTTCTATTCCTCCCATATTTTCCTTTCTGCCAAACATTCTTAAATAAATACTCATGGCACAATCATCTCATCTTTGAATCCTGCCTAAAAGCTGGAATGTGCTCTGAAACCTGCAAAATTCTTGGCACAGACCAGCATAAATTTTTGCAGATACCACAGCCACTTCTGCTGCCCAAAACTGAGAAGAGGGGAGATGAGGTAAATTCTCCTTTCATCAGAAGCAGGGCTGGTAGACGGGATTCCAGTACAGGCAAAAAAAAAAACCCAAAAGCTGCTGTTTCTTCCCCCTTTCTCTCTTTGCCTAGGCAGGCACCCTGGCAGCAGCATCTTTCACTGAGCTTGTGAGGCACAGAGATGGTAAGATGCAGCATCAGGACATCCTGCAAAGCCTGGGCACAGACTCATAACTCAGAACTCATCCCATGCTGTGGCCAAACCTCAGCAGTCATTCCAATCCTTTGGATGAGAGCATCATATTTTCCACAAGATCCCTGTTCTTTATGCTTGCCTGATATTCATACCTGTCCCTTTCTTAAGAACAGAATAAAGTCAAAAAGGCAACTAAGTGAGGTTTCTAATCTAATTTCTTTTCTGCTGGAACTTTTCTACTTATGTCAAATAGGATTTTGTCTGGGGACTACAAATAATATTCTACCTCTTCACAGTTTATAAGGAGTTTTACTCAGAGCATTAACATACATCTCCATGAAGATGGTTTCCACTGGGTTAGCCCACATGTCATTCCCAGTGAATTATGCCTGTGTCAAATGGCCACTTTAAAACATCTGAATTTTTTGGTGCAAGGCAGTCACATTTAGTTCAAACACAGAGCATACTATTTTAAAAATGTAATTATAGATATAAATTTATATGTAGATATAAACTACATGGTTTTAACATGTACATGCAAAGAGAAGTTTGTAGGTTTACCTTTTTGGCAACTCAGGCCACAGGATACCAAACCATACACATGGAACCTTTTGCTTGTATGAGATCCTCATATATGTTTAAAAGCTATACATTGTCTTTAAAGATTTTACCCAAAGACATGGACCAAATCAAGCAGAAGTTTTAGGCTTTTCTGGGATACTTAATGAGCTAATTTTGACTAAATGTGTGGTAGCACTTTATGACACTGTTGGCAACCCCTAAAATTATGTTTCTGGTACCACTTTCATAACTGTTCATCGGAAGTAAGACACTTCTAATTCATTACAATCTGTGCTTACAGACACCTGAATTCCACCCTCAACTTCCTTTCCTGAATTGCCACCTGGAATTTATATTCTTTAGTTTGAAGGCAGAATGTTGCTTTTAACCACCTGATGCCCTTATGGGAATATCCCACAGGGTTCCACTGCAGCAGCAAGCACACAGGAATTGATCCACTGTGAGCCACAGGAAAGGGCACAAACAATTGCAAATTGTTACCCCGTGTTTTACTAACCTCTAAACTTTGAGGCTGGAGGTGAGGGGTGAGTGAGGTGCATCAGTTATTATTTCACCTGTGAAGCAAGGCAGAAATGCAGGGAGAGCTTGCAACTAGGGATGCCCTGACCATGCAGAGCATACCATCCATACTAACTGCGTTCCCAAAGGTTTCATGGAGATCAGAACAAACTTCTTCAGTGACATATACAGTCAAAAGTGTATCATGGAGATGGTTATGGCTTCTGTCAGCTCCCTGGGATTTGGGACTTCTTGTCCATCCCCTCTCTGCACTACTTTTCCAACTGTAAAATGAATTTTCATTTTCTTTCCATTAAAGAGAAGGAAAGGAGGACGGATTTTGATAGAAGGGTAAAAAATACATAATCATACACTGCAAAGCACTCAGAAAACTATAGACAGGATTAAATTAATTGCTGCAGGTCAAAAAAACTCTGTCTTAAGTAGTAAATGTTTAATCTCAACATCTTGTAATTTAATTCCTTTGACTTAATAGAAATTGTTTAGGTGTTTATCTAAAGTTTACATTTTTAAATGGTTTTCTGTGCATCGCTTTTCCCACTTGCAATTTAAATACTCAATAAGCTTTCCTTAAAAGTGGGAAAATTATATTTTATATCTGCTTATCTAAAAACTATAAACATTGTCAAAACATTTTGAGGCAAAGTTTATTAGAAAACTTTGCATCTGTGAAAGATGCTTTCAATCCTGAACTCTATGTTTGAAAGATATGGGGAGATAGGAAAAATAATAACCTCTGTTTGAGAAGTTTTAGGAGTTTTATACTCCTGGGATTTTTTCTTTCTTGTTTTTCTTTTCCTTCAAGCTTATGACTGCTTCAAAACCTCCAAGGCCTTTTATATCTGTGTTTAAGCACAGCACCTATGTATGCATGTCAGCTCATTTTGGCCTATGGCTACGCAAAAAGGAAATTAAAAGTTTCATTGAAATATTTATTTAGTAATGATGTTATTTTGGGGGACTTTTTTTCTGTTAAGAGGACAATCCAATCTATTTGATGGTGAAGACCCTCTGCTGGAAATGCCTGTAAAGATGCATAGGAGTTGTCCTGTCAGAAGTTTTCTGTCTGAATTGATCAGTGAAAGGTAGTGAAAAATATTTCTATAATATTTCTTCTGTGAGGAAAAGCTCAGAGAGTTGCGGTTGTTAAACCTGAGAAAGAGAAATCTCCAGGGAGACCTTATATAGGCTTTTTAGTACTTAACAGGAACTTGAAAGAGGGAGACAAATATTTTATAAGGAATTGTAGTGACAGGAAAAGGGGTAATGTTTTTAAACTAGGGGAAGATCAATTAAGTCTAGATACGAGGAAGAAGTTCTTACAGTAAGAGTGGTGAAAAACTAGAGCAGGTTGCCCAGAGAGGTGGTAGATGCCCCATCTCTGGAAACATTCAAGGTCAGGCTGGACTGGGCTCTGAACAACAGGATGTAATGGAATATGTCTCCATCCATTGCAGGTGGACTAGCTGTCCTCTAATGGTCCCTTTCAACCCAAGCTATTTATAATCCTATGATTCTATGACTGTATGGTAAGGATTGAGGGATTCAGTTTTAAAGCAGGCAACTGCTACAATCATGCATATAGAGTGCTCTGGGACAAAATTTTGAGTTTATACAGTTATGCCAGGGTTATCAAGGTAGGTGTTAGCTGTTCTGCAGGAAGGCAACTTGGCCTGCAAAAATCTGATAAACCTGATTTTCCAGTCAGCGAGGATTTGTGTTAGCTGCTTAGACTGGGAAACGTGAAGCTCTCTCTTACTGCTTCTCGGCCATATCCCCATGTCTGAAGCCAGCTCCTACTTTGAGCAGCTGCTTGGCCCTCTCCCTGCAAAAAAGCCCTGCCATGGTCTGGCCATTGGCATGGACATGAAGTAGAAGACCTTTTCTATCTGAAACCTTTGCTGGAGAGCAGCTGGTAGCACACACCAGTGGCTCTCCGCACCATGGAGAGACACCTCTTCACCCAGAAAGGAAAGCCATAGGGGTCACCTTCATTTTGAAGAGAAGATTCATTTAGAGCATGTTTTAAAAGGAACACCAAGCTGCTGAGTTTATCATGTCTCTGATGTAAGGACAAGTCAGAAAAGAGCTTTGAAAATGCAGGAGGGGGATCTGAGAACTGAAAAAAAAAAAGAGGAAATACTGAGATCTGCAGGTTTGTTTCCATCCAGGCACTCTGTTGCTGGATTTTCATCCAAGTGCTGGTGGTGATAAGGGAAAGGGGTACCAGAAGGATTTCATTATCAAAAAAAATGGGTGATCCAGATACTCCAGCTTTGTTCAAACTGGTGGGTAATGTTCAAATAAAATTAAAAGACTTATGCACTGGCCATCCTGGTCTGTGAGTCATGCTTTTCAAAGTTCAGTCAAACTGCTTTTTAATCAGACAACAGAGTTTTTACTGGAGCATCTCAAGGCTCACTACCCATTTCAAGACGACATTTTACCAGCATGTCTTGCTCTTGTTCTCAAGGTCTCTGAATGCATCTCTTTATGCGAACCTAGCCCACTGAGTTTGTAAGTCTACAGAAAGAAAAACAACATTTATGATAAGAATGAAGTATTAAAAGAGGAATTAAAACCAATAAAGCTGCTGCCGCTCCTTATAGCTCTTCTGTCTGCAGGGTGTGTGGGGAAAGCTTTCTGTGAAGTCAATTTCAAACTCAAAACCAGCTGTCATAAGGAGGCTGAACACAGTAACCTAAAGAAAAACAGTTTTACTTTTGCTAACAAAGGAGAGATTTCACAACTGTTTGCTTCTGCAAGAAACAGTCCTCTGACCTTCAAAAAGGCATGCCTAAAATAATCAGAGATCCATTTCCCTGGTACAGCTAAATGGGCAAATTTTCCAAGCAGGGACTGTTTTTGTGGACTCTAATGTAGTGCAGTGAGGACTGCTGAAAATTGTGACCCAGCATGCATTTAGCACCATACATACACTATTGGATTCTGAGAAAAATGATTGCTATTAAATGTAACTAATATCTACCTAATCATTTCCTAGCATTAATCAGCCTAGAGAAAGCATGTCCAGAACACACCAGAACACAATGTAATATGATTCAAATATATATGAATAAGGAGAATGTTCTCAATAATACAGTACAATGAGCTCTTCCATATTAATCAAAGGGAAAAAAAGAAAAAAAATACTTTATTGCAGCATCCTCCATGTATTTTGTAACGGGGGTTAATCAGAAGCTTGCCAGCTGGCTGGCTGTTTTCTGACTGTCCATTGCCAATTTATTTCTCCCTCTTCTTTCCAAGGGTGAGGCACTGGCCTCTAACTCCAGACTGCTGTGCTGGATAGACCAGTTAAGATTCTTGGCAATTTCCAAGTGACTATTAAATTACCCATGCATATTTTTTACCTAGTTGTAACATATAATCTCTGGGAAATATCCAAAAGAACATAGAAGACTGATAATAAATTGCAGATCATGTGTGATTAGTTCAAAAATCCAACCCTGGCAGGAAGCTAGACTAATTTTCTGATAGTTGTTTTCACAGCCTTTTTAACCCAAAGGAGCAGGGAGCAGCAAAGCACACAGCCCTGCACTGGAGCTAGGTTAGCAGGCTGCCCTGTCAACTCTGGGACTGCCTGCTTCACGGCACTATCAAAATAAATGAAAATTCTTCTTAAAAAACAAAAAAACTCAAAGATATGCTAAGCATCTACTGAGACCGGGCATGGTGTTCAGAGAGAAAATTACTAATTTTATGTTATTGCTACTTTTGCAAATTTTGTTTGGCATTGTCCACCAGATTTGGACTTTTTTTCTAATTCTTTATCTTTCCACAAGCAAAATGGAGAGAAATGAGCAGTTAAGAAGTGAAAAAAAAAATTCTCCTCTTTTTTTTTTTTTTTTTTTTAAGGAAAAAACAGCATTCCCAGCAAATTTTTTTTTTGGTTTTCCTCAAAAAAGACCATGTTGAATGAACCTTGTGTATTGGATTTCCCACAGGGAAGAAAATAAGAACTTAGTGCTGTACCTAAAGCAATAGGGCACTATTTCACTTCACAGGCCATCAAGGCCTTCTGATGTCTCCACCACTAAAGACTAATTTTCTCATGGGCATGATGACTCTGAGATTCATGTTTTACCATACTGCTATGAAATTTGACTCCTGCAAGTGAAACATCTGACAGCAAAAACAGTGGTGCAGGTTCCAATCCAAATGCTGCTATTACTTCTGCCAAGAGAGAGCATGGAAATTTTCTTTGAGCACACCCCTCTCTACCCCAGTTCTGCTATTTTACTGTTTATGAAATTCAGACTTCCTTTTCTGTGTGATCGATATTATATCTCCTGTTTCTGTTTACAGATAGGATGGCCCAGTATGAACAGCAGCCCCCTTCAGCAAAGAGCAAATGACCCATCACGCTTCCTTCCCAGTGGGAAGGGCCTCTCCCACCAGGAAAATGGACTGGCTGAAGCAGGTAAAGACAGGGAGCAACTAACATGCTCTGGGCTCACTGCATCACCACTGTACCACAGTGTAGAAAACACCACTGCGGTGTGAGAGCAGTGAGTCAACTGCTGGAACACCAACAGAGCCAACACAGCTGGAAGCCCCATCTCAGAGGGACTTTGTCCTCTGGTCAGTGCTAGAGGAGTCCCAATTCCCAAGTCCCTGTGACCACTTCAACTGACGCTGAGGGATAAATATGCCATCCTGCACACCCTTGACATGGAGGAGAACTGTCCTCTGATAGGTTTCATTGCCATTAAAATATCTAAAATTTTTACAATGTTGTAGCTTCCTCTGAAATTTGAGGACCTAGTCACATAAATTCCACTGCAGACATGGGACAGATGAAATAAAGCAAACATGGCAGTAGGGAGAAAGGCTGAGTAAAAGGGAAAGATACGTCAAAGATGAATATTGACAAAGAAGACTTCTGCACACAGACCGTGCATCCACTCTGGCTTGCTAATGTGGTACTTTGTGATGCTCTTGCTTAAGAGTTCCTTTGTCCACTTTAACTTAAACCTGTTCCAAATCAGCTGAAGCAAAGCTGAGGTAAACCTGGTTTAAATCAAGACTGGAATGTACAGAGAAGTACTACTTGGAAACTGTGTCCCAAGGCACATGCTTTTTTCAGCTGGATGAAGCATTGATTCATATGATGGGTTTTCAGGATGGGAAGTACATATTAATAGAAAAGACATAAAAAGCCATTTAATTGAATGTACAGGACATTTTGGATGACCTTTCTTCAGTTGTTTTTTAGAAAGTATTTCATGAGGCTGCAATCTTTGAAAAATAATAGTACCAAGAAAATAACTAAAATGATGGCAATAACTAATATATCTAGATGAGAATAAAAAGCTGCATGCAATCTGAATGGCAAAGGATCATAAAAAGGACCTGATATTTTATATTTTTTATGTTTAAAAAAGCCCCAGATGTTTTTATCCTTAATAACCAACATTTCCAATGTAATAGAACATGCCAGAAAAATAATATATTCTGGGGTGCTATGGGTGGCTTCTACAGGCTTTACAAGACTGAAAAGATCAGATAAATAACTCATCTCCCAACAGCTGGGGAAACAAGACAGACTTTCAGGAGCCCCCAGCTTGGACCCATGATCACTCACACAGATACTAAAAGAGACCAGATTGCTCAGGGCCACAGGTGTGGGGTGCCAAATTGTCTGGTCTGAGACAGGCAGCTTTCAGTCAGCTCTGATTTGCAACAATCATTACCTATGTGTGATAAAATTTAATGATGTGATTTCATTTTCAAGTATAGTTGTGCAGTCTGGATCTAGAAACATACTTCTATTTATGTAGGAGAATAGAGTAGAGGGATTAATTGAATAGTCAAAGACTGGCTTTATCATCTTTTCACAGAATATACTCCTCCCTGATGGGATCACAGTGGCAGTGAAGCAGACTTTTGGACCTTTTTATCTAATATTGTAAAATAAAAAACACCTTGAGGAAGGACAGAAGCAAATAAACCTCCTTGACTTCCTTCATATGGCATGATAGAAAGGTCAATTGAAATTATATTGAGCCTCATTTCAGGGCTGCAAAATACGCCGTTCATATCATTACTCCTCCATAGCTATTCCTATGTCCCAGACCTGCTTGGTATTATCTTCAGTTCAAAACATGCAAATCTCAACCATTTGTTATTTCATTTCAAATGAACATTGTCCCAGTGCTACTACCAAATGTATTTTTTTATATGGATATTTATAAAATTGCCCATGACACATCCGCAGTAGCTTTCAGCATTTTAACTTTCCATTCTCATGGTACCACTAAAAGACAGTCATGCAAAAAAAAATAAGTCATAATTAGGTTAGCCAGCCAAAAGTGTGGAGACACCTATAAAAGCACAACTGACTTTATGTCTGGGTCCTCCTGCCACTTTGCTAGGGCAGGGGGGAGAAGATTTGAAGAATGTAGGCTTTTCTTGTCTTGAGCACTATCCTGTTCCATTGATACTACAAACTGCCATCCAGAGACCACTTGGACAATTTTGAAATGAACAAATATACATGACAATAGAATCTGCCTGATTAAGTGTTTGTGGAAAGGATTTACAAGGGATTTGTTGGCAATTTCAGTCTTAGTTCCCTCCAAATCCATATGTGTACTTCTAGGAGAGGGTACATAGTTATTCTATTTCCAGCTCCTGAAGCTATGCCACAATTCGTGCTTTGCAAAATTAGAAACTAATGAAGTATGCTGGCATTAGGAGAAGTCCTTGGGAGAAAAAAACAGTAATAAAAGGTTGGTAATTGCTGCTGAACAAGGGACTGATGGATAGCGCACCGTGCTGCTGCAGGTAGGTAGGCAAAATGACTCATGAAATAGGCTATATAAAGGGATGAGTAATCAGTAAAAACAGAGTGAAAGAACAAACTGTTTCGTATGAGAAAAGCAGCTGTTGACAGAGATCAGCCACTAGGACATGGGAGCAGTAACTAAAAATTTGTTGGAGTAGAATAAGGAAGGGTAATGGAAGAAAGTAATAGAATAACAGCTCCTAGTCCCAGTTTGCCCAAGAACCAGAGTCACTCCTAGCAGCTGAAGCATTTCCTGACCATGAGCAGAGGAGGCAGACAATTTTTAAGTAATGTACTCTGACATATCTTGCATATCCACAGCAGCATGTGGAGAGAATGGAGGCTGAGAGCTGACCTGAGATGGTACCTAGAGGTTCATCTTTTCTGCCACTGAGACAGTGCAAATTTGGAAGTGAAGGGGAACATGTGGTATTTTAAGGCAAATACATAGTCTTTGCATATGGATGTTAGAACAGCATATGGATGTGGTCAACAGATGGACATAGATCTACAGAGGACAGTAGAGCTCAGTTTTACTAAAGGGGCTTCTTCCCAGACACCAGTAAAACAGACATGTTCTTCAGTGCTGTTTTCCCTAGCAATGCTCCAAGGAACACCACTGCTGTGTATTCCCATAGCTGCACAATTAGCAGCAGGGGGAAGATGAAGCTGGTCTCTCTACTAAAGGGATCCCACAAAGAGCTGGGATAGCCAGCATAGGCTCACAGATCCAGGAGAGCCTCAGCAGTTGTACCCCTTTCTGAGATACAATGTACTGTGACTTTTCTCTTATTTGGACAGTTATAGTCCATTTACACACTAAATTAAGCCAGACCACCTCTCCTCTGTGATTACTGAATGGCAGTCAGTTCTAGAGACAGGGAATACTCTCACACTTCAGGCTTTTGATATGTTGTTCACTCAATTCTTTCAGGTTCTGCTAGATATTAAGGTATTGTCCCAGTAATTTTGTATAATTTGACTGCACACTCAAACAATGCTTTTGAGTAAATTATGATGCTACTCATTGTGACTGAACAGGAATGGGAATAGATTTGTCTCTGTTCTCAGAGGAGATAAGCCCACCCATTAGGAGAAAGTTTCCTGGTTTACACTCTTGGCATAAAATGAAATTCCCTATCTGTACTATCCTTGCTTATACCCTGAACCCATAAACACTTTCACTAAATATTTGCAAAGAAGAGGAAACACAGCCAAATCCTACTAAGTTATAATGAACAGCAATCATATTGCAGAACATTTGTCTTTTCTGCATATTCCACTGGGGAGAGGTTGCTTTAAAACTTTCAATATGATTTAAGCACAAATGCTTTTTATATAGGTCAGGAAAGAGAAATGTAATTTCCCTCAGTTTTATTTAGTCAAAGTTCTCTGTTCTAGCACTTAATTAATGACTCTGGTGAAATGCTTTGAAAACAGTAACATTTCTAACCCCAAATGTGTTGCCAAAATGAGTACTTCCTGGTCATTATCTATTTTGGAGAGGATGCTGAACACACATGCATGTGCTGTTAATAAACTCAAGGAAACTATTTTTATGGCTGTGGAAAAAAAGGAAAAAATATATTTCTTCTTCAGTACTTGTCTCTGTCAGTTATAGCTGTGGGAAACAAAAAACTGAAATAAGAAATGTGGAAAGCAAAGGAGCAGAGGGAAGGAAAGCCACACAGGGGTGTGCAACAATAACCCACCTGGAACAGTCAGCTTCCCCATTTGGCTTTAGCATTTAATTTCTTTTCTGACGCATACACCCTTGAAACCCAAGCACCCCAAAGACAGCCCACATAAGGACATAAGCACCCAGAATCAAAAATGAGGCAGAACTGGGTCCAAAATACAATCCTCAAATGTTTACCTAATCCAATGACTACCTGGGGTTTTGCCAGTAATTTTTCCTATGGCTTTAAGCTTTTATGTCTCTTAAAGCCCAGCCTCTGCGTCAGCCACTGCAGCCCAGAGGGTATGTGCACTCAGAGTTCCCCTTAGGTTTGTTTCAAATTCCTACTGCAATCTGACAACATTGCTATCAAACATCTCCCTAAACAAGGGGTGACACACATCCCGCTGTGCCACAGCCTGATGTCCCCTTACCCAGGCAGCACCAAATGCACTGATCCTGCAGGCACTACTGTTAGAAATACTTTCAACTGTCAGAGCCCCTAATTGCCATACTTCATACTTGGAAGATTTGGAACTGTCCCCCAGGACTGTCCTGTCCTTCCTCTTCAACTCTTTTGCTACCAGACCTACAACTCAAGAGTGGAGAAAAGTTCACTGATAAGTCCCCCACATTGTCTGGAAGATTTCTCATGGAAGCCCTTTTCACACCATGATACCACTCAAGCACACACATACCTGGAGGAGGCTCCAGTAGGAAACCCTGCATGGTTCTCAAGAGGTACAGAGGAAGTTAAAAATACCCCAAAGGTGTAAAAAAAAATAATCTTCAGTGTTATTGGCACATCTTTATTCATAAAATAAACTGTAAAATCTTGTCAAGGCTGTGACAATGAAACATTGGATCTACATGAAAAAAGCACACAAAGCATGAAATAGCATCAAGCATTAGTGTCTTCTAGGTGACTGGACTAAGTCCTGATGCTTATCTTGAGGTGGGGTGTGCTGATGGGAGTGACAGCAGTGATAAGGTGGAGACACCACAAGCAGAGATGAGAAGGTTTCACTTCTAAGTGAGGATGGCAATGATTTTGATTCTGACACACAAAAAAAGTCATCCCTGAAATATCAGTTGGTGAAAGAGCTGATCTGTGCATCAATATCTAACAGCGATTGAAACAGGAAGTGGTTCTTGAGATCTCAGGTAAATGTGAAAACAGCAACATAGACTAACAAGTAAACCATAAATCTCCTCACTGAAATACTTACTGGATGCATCACCCATCTTTAAACAGCACAAACACTGCTCTTCGAATGTTGTTCCACAGACCCACAGCACTGACAAAATAAACAGCTGCCCAGGACTTCTCATTCTGCATTTCTACTTTCTGCTGGAAAACAATGATACTGGCTAAACATGTGTATTGTAAACATTTGCCTGTGTTGTTCTTGCTTTGTATATTTACACATCCATGTAAATTTTATGTTTTAGTTTTGACAGAGAAAACCTGCAGTGACTTTTAAGTTTAACACATTAATTCTGACGACGTTGTTTCACGTACTGCCAATATGCTTTTTTTTTTTTTTTTTAAGAACATAAAACATATTAAGAAAGCACACTTGCTTCATGAAACTTCACACTACTGTTACATGTTTCAGGGGCCAAGAAAGTGATCTAATGCAAGGTTTTTGACCAGTGAAGTTACTCTGCATCATTGGATTTACTTGGCAAGGCCAAGGAAACAAAGTGCAGAAGGCATGGGGATCCCATGTGAAAGTTTGCCAGCCTGGAAAGAAAGAAGCTAAGGCAATGCCAAGTCACAAATGCTGAATTTGTTGAAAAGCTGGATCATGTTAGCAGGAGATGCAACACATGGATGAGGAGAACAGCACAGAGGTTGTTGAGAACAATGTGTGAAGTTTTAGACAACTAGTCAGCAAGCTGGCATCTTTATTTTAAACTAGATGCAAACTTTAGAGGGACTCATGCTCTTGGAGAAAAAAAAAAAGCAAGTAACAAAAAATAATAAAGAAATTAAATAGAGGACTTGCTTTGATCACTGCTTCTTGCTAAAGGAATGTAAGAACTAAAGTTACTACAAATATTTACAAAAATGAGCAGCCAAAGACTGTAGAAGAGGTATTAAAATACTCACTGTTTCAAAAATAGTTCCCATACGGATCTCATCAAGCTGACATCCCTAGGAGGGACAGGTAATTCATACAGTTGGAGAAGAACTTGAGGGCACTGAGAAGGCAAGAACCTGATAATAAACACAGGCTAGGGTTAAGAGAACCCAACCATCCTACTCATCATGACACAAATTATTTCACTGCCTTAAAAGCTGAAACTGAAGAAGTTTTGTTTTTTTTTTTTTTTCCACAGGAAACAGTTGCAAGTAGAATACCCCTCTAGGATGATTAAAAGAGAGAAAAAATTATTTACTGTGAAATCAGTTCAACTTTTCTAAGGAAAGCCATTATTAACTGCAATTGACCTTAAAGCCTTAAAGCAAGGTCCCTTTTCCAAAAGGAACCTCACAAACATTTTCTTGGCCTACAAAATGCACAGATACTATCTCCAACTTCAAGCATCAAATCTGCCAAGCATATAAAATTTAGGGTGGTGTTACTACTTTTCTGAACAGAACAGTCAGAAGAGCAATGTCCAGAAGTATACTTTCAATATGATTCAGAAAAGAATACTGGATAACACGAGGTAGAACTTAGGCCAAGTTTGCCAGAGTTTGTGGAGGCCTCCTGCAGAAACGGAGTCCAAACAAATAGGAGTTTTTTCAGCTTCTACTGGAAGAAAAAAGGATATGTAGGACTCTCAGTATTAGCTAATAAGATTTTTTTTTAGTGATAGATATTTACAGGATTTATGGAATTTGTACCTTTCCATTGCTCTGCTTTGCCTGTGCTTAACTTCCTATCTGTAAAGAAGAAGTTTGTTATGTTTCTTCCTGAAATGTTTAGAAAAGGGAATGAGGTCTTTTAAGACAGGCAAAGCTAAAAGCAACAATAAAAAAAAAAAAATAAAGCAAGCTAGAGATTCCTTATGCTGTCTCCAGAGGAAAAGGAAGTTCAAAAGTTGTTGTGTCTGACAAAAGTGCAGGTTAAGTCAGGCAAAATGTTCCAGCAGTAATATGAACAGAGATAGACCTGTAGTGGAACAGACATGTAAATTCATGTCTCAGACTAGGATTTTCTTCTCCTTCCTGAAACAGGAATAGATGGGCATTAAAAAGCTTATGGTGTGCCCATTTGCATGGGGTATAGGACAAATAACAGAGGAATAAGGCCTGAACAAGATCCCTAGCTAGCAGGCAGGGACTGGAACTGCTAGATGCAGTAGTTAAATGTTGATACCTTACTAATAGCCTTAATCTTTAGTTTAGGGGAACAGTGGTAACAGTGATAACATGGTCAAACAGCCAAGCCTGGATGTAGAGCCGCAGCTCAAGCATGTCTGCTGGTTATTGCCTTTGCTGAAAAAAAACCTCATGAAAACAAAGCAAGCATGTGTAAAGGGAGTATATAAAACATGTTCAGAGGGAACAGCTAGTGCCAAATATTTTCCTGTGCTTGAAGTGTCACCCGGGTCTCAATATTTTCCTGTGCTTGAACTGGATCTCAGTATTTTCCTGTGCTTGAACTGTCACCTGGGTCTCACAGGTGCCTTTGGAAAATAACCAGAAAATCAGAGCAAAAGCTAATGACTCCCTAAATCCATGCTGTGAGACACTGGCATCTAGTAATTTCCATACTTCTCCTTTCTGATGGCTGAAGGAGAACTACATCTTTCCCAGACACCAAACCTCGCTCATCTCCTAAACAAGCACCAAGCTCCCATGGGCTCTCAGGGGCTGAGATGGTTGGAGGAGCACACAAGCCCCACAGCCCCATGAGACACCCTGCTCCTCCTGACTCCCTCTATTACCCCAGGCTCTTCCCCAACAGAACCCTTTAACCATGCTGTAGTCCTGCCTGCTCCAGCATCTCTCTCTTGGTACAGTGAGGACAAAGTGTGCTCACTGCACATCTGATGTTCAGTTAGTTTTTTCCTTTTTAAAACCCCGATCCACCACATCTCCCAGATTCCAAGTGATGCAAATCACTTACTCTCACATCACAGCAAGAGAGTGTGATTGCTCACTATCACACTCAGATCCTGGGAGAATGCCAAGAATAAAGGCTGCATAGAGGAAAAAAAAGGGCCATAGACAGATGTTTTGTAAATGTAACTTAGACTCCTGTTTGCCACTTTTGTTTGCTGAGATAATGAATTCCAAGCATTTCTGCCTGCCTTGAAACACCACATAGAGTTAAAATATGCTCACCAGGAAGATGGACTAAACTTTTACCAGAATAATAGCACTACCATGAAGTACAGATATTGAGGTAACCCCTTTATCCTGGAAGAAGAATTTGAACTGGTGTCTTCAAAGGTCAGAAGAACATTCACAAGTCTTTGGTCAGCAGCTGAAGTGGAAAAGATAAGCCTGAACTTTTATTATAATATACTTGGATTCTTGAATCCATGCTGATATGGTCTCTACAGAAATATAGATCAGTGTAAGTTGGTCTTACTGTGCAGAAAGCAATATTTCTAAATGAAAGTATGAAGTAAGCAACCCATCGGGGTCAGGAGAGAGGAAAGCAATGGAATAAATTACTGATAAAAGAAAATTATTACAAGCTGCTTAGCTAGACTTCCAGAACACCAGCTGGGGAAGGAAAAATGGAAAAGAACAAAATTATTGCATATTTAGCCAGGGATAAAAAAAATAAACACATTAAATAATCACTGTATTTTTATATATTATGCTGATCGCTTGCAGATAACTTGCAAAATTAAGGCCTGAGTTTGGTGCCAAAAAGTCCATAGACATTTTGACACAGAAGCTAGAAGAAAGAGGATCTGGCCCATGAATAATATAAGAGAAACAGAACCAAGCCAAAGATTATTTTTCTCTTTATTGCCAGATATTTTAAAGGGGAACTAGAGATTAACTGTGTTCACCACTACAGAAAACATTTACTTTCAGAAGGCAATTTTCCAATACCCTCTTAAAAATGAGAATTTCTTTGAAAATATCTCAAGTTACTACTGAAGAACATCTGAAACCAAAAATCACCAGTCTTTTCTTAAGATTTAATTGAAAAGGAAGATATATAAAATTAAAGCCTAATTGTTTCCCTCTACATGGCAGCAGGTTTTGATTAAAATTTTTCCTTCTTATGTGTTCAGTATCTTGCCTAAAATGCAATTATATGAAGATTTGATACCTTGAGCCTATGAATATATAAAGAAAGATTTAGACTTTGTAGCTTTCACTGCATTATCCTGAAGTCCAAAACCAAAAGCACATATCTGACAACCTCAGATTGCAGTAAACTTCAGTCCTTACATCTATCCAAACAACAGAATCCTTGGTTCTTGACAATGTTTAGTTCTATTGGGCTGTAATTTCCTTATAGGAACAAAAAAGAAAAACCAACCACAACAACAAAAAAGGAAAAACACCAGCACCACCACCAACAAAATCAGTCCAGGTTTTAGAGTATTTTATAACAAAATCACTGTTGTTGAAGCCTAAATAAATACATGAAAAGAGCACCTGAAGGAAATACCTGCCATTTATAGGAAAGGTATATGAAAACACGTAAATCCTATTAACCATAATATATACTTGGAAACCTGCTAAGTTTGTGAGGGTGTTTCACTATTACAACACTAAAACTATTCTTGTATACATTTTAATTAGTACCCTGCTACCTATAAAACATAATGTTCAGTCTACATCTATCTATTTTACTAGCTTTGTGTGGATTCTGACCTGATATTCCCAGAATCTCCGTCACTTCTGAGGTATTCTCTTACTTAACTGTGTTTATCAGTATAAAATAAACCTGAAGCTAACATGAAACATGGCAATACAACTCCACTGCCAATTCAGCCAGATGTAGATTTCAAGGGGGAAAAAAAATGCAGGACTTGACTTTAAGCCACTTGTCTGGCTTTGTTTCAATGCTCACCCACTGGGGCTAGGATGGGTGAGGCTAATGGTGTGATTCCACTGTGAGTGAGTCCTTTGGGAGCCCCCAGCTCCAGTTATCCCTAGTGGCCACTGCATTGCACTTGCAGTGCTGCTGAATTACAGCCTTGGGCAGGAGGCTTCCTGGGGCTGCAGAGCCTTTTATTCCCATTGCAACACTGTGCTTTGCTGGAGTGCAACAGTAAGATAGTACCACCTTATAAAGCTTTTATGCAGTAGTGGGTAAATATTTAACTATTAAAAGGTTCTATGTTGTTTTGAGGTTATAACTTATCCTTTAGAAAGGAAATCTGCCACAGTGCTGCAGCTGAAGTTACCTGTTGCTTTTGAGATGCAGCAGGCCAGCTGCACCTGCTGCCCCTCCCATGTGATCTGTGCTATCCAGAGGAAATCTTCCTGTGGCTCCATATACAAGCACTTGTGCAAACACACTGGGTCCTGAAACCCATGATCAAACAGTACACCTGAAAACTTAAAAGAGTCAGAGACCTGTAAAACAATGCCAAATTACAGCCTGAAGGCCATAAAACTGAGACACCAAGGAACAATCCTGGGCTGCTCCTGCCCTAAGTGCAGCAAGCCGTGTTGGGGCTCAGCTGGGAGAAGGAGGTGGGGCTGGCAGGTGTGGGGCCATGCTTCCCCAGTATGGTGCAGCCTCACAGCATGGGAAATATCATAGCACTGGCGATGACAGCCTGGGACTGAAGAGCAGAGCAGTGAATGCAGGGCCAGGTCAAAACATACTAGAAGTATGAGGACCATTTCTTCATTCTTCTCTTTTTAAACCAAACAGTTTTACTTTTTGTGCAAACACTACAATATATTGTAATGAGATTTCATAATTAGATTTCATCATTAGAATCAAGCATATAAAGTGTCCTTTACAGCTAAACTAACAGAGTTTAGCTCTAAAGATCTCCTTGACCACTAAGCACTCCTTACCATCTCCTGGAAATGGCCTTTGACATGCAAAATAAGCATGCTAAACCACCACAACAGATCCACACTGAAATGACAGTTTTTGCACACACATACGAGGTAACAGGAATCAAAAATGTAAAACAGATTGCAAATATTTATTTCTTTACAGCAGTGAGAGAGAAAACATGCTTCAGGGGAGAGGAGACAAGTATATCCAGTCTGTAAGAGGGAAGGAAGGAAGGAAGGAAGGAAGGAAGGAAGGAAGGAAGGAAGGAAGGAAGGAAGGAAGGAAGGAAGGAAGGAAGGAAGGAAGGAAGGAAGGAAGGAAGGAAGGAAGGAAGGAAGGAAGGAAGGAAGGAAGGAAGGAAGGAAGGAAGGAAGGAAGGAAGGAAGGAAGGAAGGAAGGAAGGAAGGAAGGAAGGAAGGAAGGAAGGAAGGAAGGAAGGAAGGAAGGAAGGAAGGAAGGAAGGAAGGAAGGAAGGAAGGAAGGAAGGAAGGAAGGAAGGAAGGAAGGAAGGAAGGAAGGAAGGAAGGAAGGAAGGAAGGAATCTCTGTGCTTGTGCTGTACTGTTTTGCACTTATCTGCAGGGACAAGAGCAAAGATGTTTGCCCCAGACAAGTGCTGCCCTATGGCTGCATGGCTCTTTCTACAGTCCCATCTTATTCCTTCTTATGGCGTGTAAGTGCCAACAATCTTTGGTTGACTCCATGGCTATCCAGAAAGTGGTGTTTCAGACATAACCATCAGTCTCTTCTCTTCTTGATACCCTCTACTTATGGTACTAACATGCTAACTGTCCAGTACCAAACTTCCCTAATAGGATATTGACACATCAGAGGAACATAATATATATCTGTAAGATGCAAAGGAAGGTCTTTAGCAGCCTGGGGAAAAGACAGTCTGATGTGAGCCTCAGATTTGTCTTTGGTTTTCCAAGACCTAGTTAAGATATGTCAGTCTTGTTTATGGTTGAATTAGTTTAGATAGGAAAAAATTATCAGAAATAAAATATACCAGTGCAGTCAAGAAATAAAGGTGAATTATTTTCCCGTACCAAATTCTGGCCTTAAGATGCAACTGAAGCTGGATAAATTAGGTGGATGTGAGACCTAGGTATCTTAAAACTTGCAGCAAACTAGCCACAAATGAATGATAGCTCAAAGATTAAAGTTACATTAAAAAGCGTTTTTGTTTCACATGTCAGGGTCTGCTTGTTTCAACTTGCCTTGTCAACTCATTTCCATTTCTTAGGTAATACAACAAACCATATAAACTGACAAAAACCTTATGACTGATGCAACAGTCACAAAGGTTAGCTGCATAATTTTTAACTTTTCATTGTTCACTTTGTCCTCATTGTGTTGCACATTATCTGATATACACTGTGATTGCCTCTGGGCAGGGGAAATAATAAATTATATACACATTCTCCAAGTACAAAGTACTCTAAAGGAGCTAGTTAAATTAGCAGTAAAGATACAACAAGCACAGTAGCCATTAATTAAAAGAAATAGTGCTAGTTGCTGTTCTTACAAAAAAAACCTCAAATTGGCACCAAACATTTGCAAAATATTCCATTCTCTAATTGCTTTGGCAATTGGATTGGAAAATCTCCAAGGTCAAAGTCTCTCCTAAAGTGGGCTGAGCCAAAGCTGCAACATACTTGAGGTCAGGATATCACCTTTGGACAACTATCTCTCTTCGCAGAATCCTGCAGCAGGATTGTACAACAACCAATTTTCTTTATAGGTATGTACCAAAAGGGGAGTCAAGCAAATGCTGGACTGACTGCTGCCAAAGACTGAACACCAGGTAATGTTTCTCAACTGGACATGCTAATCCTCCTTACAAAAGCCAGACAAGTATATTGACATTCATACATTTAGCCTAGGGGTTTGCTTCAGCAACCTTCTTATGGCATAACTGAGACAACCCAGCTGGCTCCTGGCCTGGAGGGAGCCTAGGTAGTAAATTAGAATTCAACCTTTTATATTCATACAGCGAGATTATAGGTATGCAACTTTTGTTTCCACTAAATATGATGGTAGCTTTGGTAAGTGTGTAAGACGAGGTATTTAGCTTACAGTTAAGCAAGCCTGCTCTTAGGTGGGAAGTAACAAATTCACTGGATATTTAGAGGTGCTGTTCCATTCTTTTTTCTCCCCATATTATATTGCTCTTTTAAATTTAATAAGCCAAGGGCCAATTTTTAAATGTTATGCTATGCAACATAGCAAATGTTCCGTGTCAGGACAGATTGTGGCATGGATCCAAGACAGTGCAGCACTGGAAGCAGAGGACAGTGAGAGCTAAACCAAGCCTGGATTTGGTCATTCTGGTAAATAGAGAAATAAGGAAACACAGTGTCCTATTCCTTCACAGCTCACAATGGCTCTCTTTGCTGCATCCCTCTTCACTATATCATTCCAGCAGGCTTCAGCTACCACACCACACAAATTTGTTATGACATCCTGCTTCAATCAGACTTGTTGTGCCATTTCCAGAGCACCTGGACGGACAATCTGTAGTCTTTACTCAGCCTAATTGCACCACTTTGCAATCACTGTGATTTAAGGCTTTTTAGCCAATAGGTCAGCAAAATAAAATTATTCCAATAACTCATTCTTTTACCTGCCTGAGATTCACAGAAATAATAATCAGCATATAGAAACAATTTATCTCCCAATATGAAATTGCAGGAAAAGATTTGAATTAAGGAGTACATTTGAAAAAACAGAGGAGCTTTTCACTGAACAATGCTAATAACAGGAGGCCTTTAAACTCTATTGAAATATAATTAAATGCATGTTCACCTCAAAAACAATTTTAAAGAATTAAGCTTTCTTCAAACCATTCCATAAAGCCCCTTGGAACCCATTATGAATCCTTTCAATACATTTACAACTATTCAGTTATGGGGTTTTGGTTTTTTTCTTGTTGGCTGGGTACATTTTATGAGAGCAAAACTGCCTAGTGCCATTGTGTTAGCTTTGGGGGAAAATACAGTGCTATAAGCAAATGCAAATGCTCTTTTGTTTTCCCCTCATTACCCAACAGAATAAGAATAAGGGTGTAATTGAACAAGTGACCTCACATTTGGACACACACAGGAAAGAATGAAATGTATGTTATTGTAAGTTGTCTGGAGTTCCCATAAGCAAACCTCTCCAGATATTTCCCTGAATGTCAGATCCTGCTTCATATGAAGTCAGCGGGAGGTTTGCCATTGTCTTCTGTGTCAGCAGGATGGAGTCTCTGGTACTTGTGTTCAGATGTGGTGACTTATCCATGCCCACCAATGTCACTAGAGCTCTGTCTGCTTAGTTTAGCTGAAGATCTGGCAAGACTTATTTATGCTCTATCGCTATTGAAATCACAGCATGCAGGAATTTAAAAAACAAAACCAGAAAGGGCCAACAAATAAACCAAACTACTTTATTCAAGGAAGTCCTGGAGGACAGTCCAGTGCCTTTGGGAAAAGACTGAACATGAACAGAGCTAAAGAACATGGAAAACATTGAGGTATGGTGGCAGTCAGAGTACTGCACAGAGGATGAGCTTATTTTGCTCATTCCCAGGAGCTCATGAGCTGTCACTCTCCACAGATGGACATGTGAGAGCTGTAAGGGAGAATGAAGTGATGTCTCCGCCAGCTCATGGTGCCCTGCAGAGCAGAGATGGGAGAAGAAATACATAAGTGCTGGGTATAAGCAAGGGATGAAAACACAAGTTAGACCCCAAGTGATGGAGGGAAAGACTCAAATTCCTACCAGCAAAACCACTGGACCCATGGTAGCAGAGATGGCTGGCAGAACCAGCACAGGAAGGGAACGTGACTGCATACAAATCTTTCCATCATTTGGACATTTTTCCATCATTTTGACTTTTTTTTCCCCTCTCCTGTTCTTTATGACCTAATCTCTTTGAGTTTTCTCTATCTAAAAGACAAAACTTTCTAACATTAAATTTTCAGTTAAGTCCTGCCATTTTCCTGAAGAAGTTCATTGTAGAGGAAAGCCTTGGCAGATCTGCCCCAAACCTCTGGTCATTGCAGTCCTGTCAGAAGTACCAAGAGGCATTATCTGCAATGACTCATTAAATTTAAGAGGTTTCGGCTTTGTTGGTTTTTTTTTAGCTTGTTTGGTTTATTCAAAGCCATCCCCCTTGCTATCACCTAAGCTGGAATATAAACATACTCTTCTTAAAATTACAGTGCATATTTGTTTGGTTGGAATGTAACTTTTTGGAAAACAAATCCTGCTGAGATTTGCATCTTGCTCAGCCTTTTAATTCAGTGCCAGACAAAAAGCAGACAGGGTGAACTACTTTTAAAGGACAACAAGTACACTTTATTTTAGAGTCAGCCCACCACAGAGAAGAGATGAAGAAAAAACAGCTGTGATGAGATTCATATTCATAAGGATCCTGCAAAAATGTTTGCATTGCCGTAATACCATCTGCTTAATGAATATGCCCAGCAACCCAGTGAGGTAAAATAAAAGTAATACTCTCAGCTGGAAAATGGAAACAGAGGTAGTAAGTGGCTCTCCTGAGGTCACAGAACTTGCATGTGGTGGGCAACATCAACCCACAGCCTCACAGCTAGGGCTTAACCAGAAGACTGTAACTTATCTATTAACTTTTTAATCACTATATGCACAATCACAGAACCTTTGACATGGAAGTCCAGGACTTCTGTGACAACAGAATATGAAATCAATCACAATTACAGATGTTTCTGATGACCTCTGAAATGAGAAAGAGCTGCTGGCAAGCAGTGGTGCTGAATCCTGGAGCTGCTATCTCCTGTGTGATAACAGGATTAGCATTTGTTGACAGTAATAGAGCCGCTCCCTCAGAAATAATGATACTCTAGATTTAACTGTGTTATCTCTCATTCCATGAAAAACCAAAAGTAGCCCACTGAGAGCTGAAACATAACTAACTCACAAAACAGCATTTGTGACATTGCTAAGCTGCTGCTGAAGCAATGAGGAGGGATACATGAAGTCCAAGATCTGGCCTACCACAGGGGAACAAGGGCTACTGTCTCCACACCAGCCACTTCAGAGGACACCACGTGCATGTACATCCAGGATGCTCCATGGTCATTAGCTAGGTAATTAATACATCCTTGCCTAGGGAGGACCACCCGTATCCTCTGGAGGTCTGAAGGAACAGAAAATTTTTTCCTTACTCTGGGGTTCAAGCTCCTCTGAATCATGACAGCCAGAGGAAGTCCATGATGGCTGGAAAAAGGGAACTGTAACAGCAGTTTTTAAAAACGGGCAAGTGGAAGACCCAGGGAACTACAGAGACCAGCCAGTCTCACCTTCACTTCAGGGAAGATCCTGAAGCAGATTCTCTTGGAAAGTCTACTAACGCACATGGAAACAAAAGGGGGGTTGATAATAGCCCACATGGTGGATAACAGCCAACTAATGGCACATTTGGTGCCTGACAGATCTGGTGACCTTCTGTCTGGGATGACAGCATAGGTGGACAGGGCAGAGCTACTGACATCCCCTCCTGGACTTATGCAAAGTGTTTGACACTGTCCCACATGACATCCTTATCTCTAAATTGGAGAGACATGGATTGGAGGGATGGACCACTGGGTGGATAAAGAACTGGCTGGATGGGCAGCCACAAAGAGTTGTGGTCAAGGGCTCATGGTCCATGTGGAGACCAGTGAGGAGTGGTGTCCTCAGGGTCACTGCTGGGGCCAACACTGCTCAACATCTTTGTCAGGGCCATGGACGGTGGGATCAAGGGCACCCTCAGCGAGGTCACTGGCAGCACCAGGCCGTGCGGGGCAGTCGACACGCTGGAGGGAAGGGGTGGCATCCAGAGGGATCTGGACAGGCTTGAGAGCTGGGCCAGTGCAAACCTCATGGGGGGCAACAAAGCAAAGTGCGAGGTCCTACAGCTGGGTCATGGCAATCCCAGACACACCAACAGCTTGGGCAGAGGAGTGATTGAGAGCAGCCCTGTGGTGAAAGATTTGGGGTGATGGTTCATTCGACATTAACCAGCAGTGTGTACTCACAGCCCAGAAAGCCACTTGTGTTGTGGGCTGCACCCAAAGCACCGCAGCCAGGAGGGTGAAGAAGAGGATTCTGCTCCTCTACACCTCTCTGATGAGACCCCAGCTGGAGTGCTGCACGCAGGCCTGGAGTGCCCAGCAAAGGAAGGACAAGGAACTGTCAGAGTGAGACCAGAGGAAGCCATGAAGCTGATAAGAGGAATGAAAGACCTCCTCTAGAAAGACAGTCTGAGAAAATTTTGGCTGTTCAGCCTGGAGAAGACAAAATTGCATGGAGACCTCATAGCAACCATCCAGTATCTGACAGTGGCCTACAGGGAGAGCCAGAGAGGGACTGTTCATTGGGAGCTGCAGTGATAGAACATGGGTAAATGGGTAAAAATTGAAATTTACTGAGAGTGTGGTGAGATGCTGGAAAAATTTCCCAGGGAGGTTGTGAGTGCCCTGACCCTGGCAGTGTTAACAGCCAGGCCAGATATCTTGAGGCTGGGAGGTGCTCCTGCTCATAGCAGGGGGAGTTGGGACTAGATGATCTCAAGGTCCATTCCTATGCCTTAACATCCTACGAGTCCATGATTCTATGGTAACTGTGACCCACTTCCAGGAACACATCTTACCTCTGGTATCACAGGCAGTGGCCTTCCCTCAGGCTTCTGTCCTTTACCCCAAAGCTAGAAATGTCTGGTTGTCACCTGCCATAGTTGTACCCTTTGTTGTCCACTCTGGGAACTACTTCCAAAGCAGAGCCAGCTAACCAGCTAAACTCACCCAACAAGGTTCTGTGTCCAACAGAAAAAGGGGAGATGGTAGACAGAGAAGTGGAAATGTTTTCCCCCTCTGCTGAAGGGATTCAAAACAACAACAAAAGTGACCCAGACTAACACCAAGGAAAGCTGATGAAGATGAGTGAAGCCCTTCACTACACCAGGGGTACTCAGTACTATTGATCACAAGGTCAACATGTTAGCCCAGCATTTCTAGCTTTGGGGTAAAGGATAGAAAGACAAAGGAAGAGAATATTAAGACAAGGATATTGATGTGGCGGAACTGAAATCAGGAAGAGAGACAAAATCATGCATCAGTTTTCCTCAGAAATACCTCAATGACTTGGCTATGCCTGCGTCATTTATCCATTATATATTTTTCCCCATTCAGGTGGAGAACCTGCATTAATTGTTAAATGCATTACTGTTAACATGAGGATATTTCCCGCTCATTCAGTAACTCCTTGCCAGGCCAACAAATCTTTGGGTTTTGGCCTCACAGTATTTTTTGCAGTATATTTTACCATTGGGTTAACTCACTTTTGGGCACCAGGCAGCTGAGATGGCTTTTTACAAGCAAGATGTGCTGTGTCTGCGCACACAAAGCACAAAGCAAACAGGCCACAAAAGGAGCTTCAAGTAAAGAGGTCAGCCACAGCCCTCCATGCTCAGATGACAAACTCTGTCTGGGAGGAAAGATGACTCTTCATTTCCTAAGCTCCCACTGACATTTCTTCCACCTGAGGTAGGAAGTAGAGGAAAACAAGAATCTTCTCATTAAAGCCCAAGTTATTTTAAAAGTAACACCTGCTAGGCACTTCAACCAAAATAACAGATCTTACTGGAAAGGAAAATGAGTTTTACTGCTCAGCATTACAGCCCAGAAACCCTCTAACTAATTGCTTGCCTGTGGAACCCTCTAACTAACATCATCTTGAAGTAAACTTGAAAAAGGGATTAGATAAAGTCTCAGCGCCCCAGGATAACTATAAATACAGTCAATGCTTTGAAATCTCATGTAAGAAGGGTTAATCTGAAATGATATCATATACTGCAACGCCATCATCTCAATAATTCATAAATAACTGACTTCAGCTTTGCAGGACAATATGGTGGCAGTATTATGAAACCTGTACAGAAACTGACTGTAATATAATTTATATGAATGTCCACATCCATTGAATGAAGTTGCCCTGTAAAAGAATTGGTTTGATCATTTCATGCTTGCACCATTGAATACACTGTTACCTAAGTAAACAATCTTACCCATAGTCTTTGAGGTGAATTATACTTTAGTAACCATGAAGGTGGGACACATTTTTCTCATCAAATATGTGCCTTTCAAGAGCATAGGCTACTCTACTGCTGGAAAGGTTGGTGTTTAAAAATACTCCTTTGCCATTTTGCTGTACTTTGAAGAAGTTACTCCTTCAAAGCCAAGGCACTCAATTGCATCAGAAACATAAACATCTGCCAGAAATATGTTTGTAATGAGCATTCAGAGACAGGAAAGCATCCCTATGCAGAAAGGTTAGTTCAGCATGTGTTTAATTTTAAGCACATATTTAAGTCACACGAAAGGAAAATCGACTTCAGCATTTCTCCTTGCATTGGCTGTTGTACCTCCTTTCTGCTGGAGAAATCAGTGGTTCATCCAATGAACTAAATGCAGTGCCTCTATTTCCTAAGAAAAGTTGACATACACATTGTAATATTTTCCTAGGCAAGCATGGGATTTCAGTATATGCACAAGTAAATTTCAGTACATGCACAAGTAAGTTTCTAGATGAAGGTCTAAAATCAGAAAAGATGTACGGAGAAACAAGAATTAATTAATATCTTTCTTTCAAATACAGACTATATTTTTCAGGGAATCACTGTTCTCTGTAGTTCTTGAGCAGCTGGGCTTCTGCTGGCAAGATTTAATTAAGAGTAAATGGCTGCCACTTGACAAAATATTCTCATTTCCCAGCATGAAAAAGAAGTGGCCTGCACAATATTGAGTTTGATCTAAATAAAAATGCATGCAATTTCAAAGCTACCTACTATTTTCTTTTAATTTGTGTATTAATAATTATGGCAATTAAATAGCTCCTGGGTTTTGATAAAAACTAACTTGCCTTTTTTTTTTAACTGCAGACTCTTTTTCTACCAGTATTATATTTTTCTTTTCAGATAACCATGTCTCAACTCCATTAGAGGTAGCAATTGTTCTGGTTTGTAAAAATGTAGTCACATGCTCCAATTTTTATGGATTAGAATCATACACAGGCTGTTTTATAGTGGACTTTCAGTAACTTTGTTTTAGGTTCTGCTTTATAGTGTTGTTGCTTAGCTCATAATCTTCTAATAAATTTTTTCTGCCCAAAACATTGATTTCTTTACTTGGTTTGTATTTAATTGCCATAAAGCAGTGAACTGTAAGAGCTCTGTTCACAGAGTGATTGATCCACTCCTTTATGTACTGTATGTTTCTCTGACCTAACTAAATTTAGCAGTATTGCTCAGTTCCTCACCATATACTTCTCTATCAAACTTTACAAATGTTTGTGAAATGTTCTTTTTTCCAATATATTGACCAAAAAGTGAGTCAATTTAAGAACAAAGTGAAATTTATCTTGTTCTTTTAAAAACTAGAAGGGAGGAAAGACCTGTCTTACACAAATATGACCCCTACATATGACAGCCAACTAATAATAGAATGGACCAGTTCATTTCATAGCTTTGATGTTTGCAGAATGAGCATGACTGAAAAGTTATTTTGGTATTCAGATTAATACCATATTTTCACTTTATTCATCCCAAAACTCAGAAAGTGAAACAGAAAACATGCACATGCTCAGAATTGTATAGTATCAACCTGAAAACCCTTCACTCATATGATTTATACAGCTGGAACAGTCTAAAGCTCCTCAACACTTTCCAAAAATATCATGACTAAAAGGACACAGTTGCTGATACACCAGGGCAGAAATAGCTCTGGATCAGCACCCTCTTCTATACCACAGTTTGCACATCTCATCTCATAGTGCAAGCACAGATTTAGGTATCATCCCTCACAGGACTGCATTTGTGCCTATTCCCTGTCAGGTCTTCTATGCACAGCACACAACTAATGGGAAGTTCAAGCCATTTCTTGCAGCACCATTTTTAGCATCCCAAAGGTGGTTTGACCCCAAAGAGATAAAAGCTGAGAGGACACATACAGTGTGAGGAGACAAGGAAATGAAGTGCCAGAAGTGGGCAGCTGACTTTTCTCACCAAGTACTAAGACCAGAAAGAAAGGCAAAAAGGTGATAGGTGAAATTATTACAAATGCAAAATCTGAACTGATGTGAGGTTCTGTTGGAGGTAAATATGGCCTAGTAATTGCCATCAAGGGTCAAAAGTCTCTGCAGGAATCTCTCTGCAGACATCTGTGTCTGACTATTCCAATCTGATCTACAACCATGCTGTTCCTCTGGAAGACAATTTGTTTTCTCCTTGGAGTTTTGGTCTATATCAAGATAAAAATTCAGCCCATCCTCATCTCCTTTGAAACTGATCAGAATAATATTGAATAAGAAAATAATAAAGCAGAAATCTGACTGAAACTCATTTCCAAAGATCACTTTAACATAATCTGCTGTGACTGATAGTCAGATCAGCACTGCTCAGAGTACACATAAGTCTTATAAATGGTGTCAAGGAATTTTGCCTGAGCCAGCGCTTCCCAAATGCAGCATCTGGTTTTCAGCTTTCCAGCAAACTTACAGTTTGGTTTATTAGAGTATAAGGGAGGTCGAGTGACCTGCCAGAGGTCTCCCAGCGAGTGAAGCATAGCACTGGGTTTGAACTCAGGTTCCACCTGGTTTGCAAACTTCTACTGTCTTGTTTGGATACTTCTCATCCATCAACACTGCTCCTCCCTGACAGCTTCACAGCCAACAAACCCACCAAGCCTTCTTCCCAGCCAGGTTACAAACAGGTTTTTTTACTATTCATCCAGCACACACTGAATTTGGTAGAGTCAGTAAAACTTCAGTCTGTACTGAAACTGCATTTTGAGTGCACACGAGAACAGCGGGGGAACAGTACCCCCACAAAAGCTCTATTTGTGACCCACTCTCCCCACCCAGCATTCTTACAGAGACATACTAATGGATAGGAAAGCTTCTGTAGTGCCTAAACCAGGACTATCCCAAAATGGTCATAGCAAGAAGGGGCAATGTTCCCCAAATATGCAGGGTCTGGGGTCAGTCAAAGCCCCAGAAAATGTTGGAGAAATACATATTTTCCTTAATCTTGGCATTAGCTGAATGTCTCACCTCTCGAAGCTGCTCATCACTGCTCAGCTCTGACATGCATCTGACTGTTCCCTTGCTCCTCATAGCCATGACTGAGTCCATCAGAGGTCATCAGAGGCCATCAGAGGCTGAATTACTTTTGCAATCAATAGGAGCTTATAAATCAGTAAATTCAAGGGTAGTAAAATAAATTTTTAAATTGTTATTCTTGTTGTTATTATTATTAGGAATAATAAATTTAACAGTAGAATACTTAGCCCAAAGAAATGCATTTTTGTTGTAAAATGTACAAATCTTTTGTTGCCTTTGCAGTGAACATGAAATCAGAAAACAAAATCCAAGGCTTCCCATTAAACAACTTTATAGTCTTGTATAATTCATAGCATTTCTCTGTGCTTCAGTTCCCTCTCCTACAAAGAAGAGTTATTGAAAAATGTCTGCCTTTGCCAAAACCCAGGTTTTTCAGGAAATGAGGATTGTATTAGGTGTAATCCTGAAAGTTTACAGGCTTTGAAGCATGTCCTCAAAATTGAAACCACAGTCTATGTGGTTTGGGGTTTTTTGACTATCTAATTAATTACTTCACTGTGTAGTGTCCAGCAAGAAAAGAAAACATTAATAAAATGTGACTTTTCATGGGTGCAAGAAAGAGATACTGTCCTTCACACAGAGCAGTGGAACATGAGGCTGGGGCAGTCTTTCCTGGCTTCCACCTCTGTCATCTCAGCAGTGTATAGGGCTGGGCTTCAATGCTATCTGGGGAACTAAACCAGCTTAGAAACTAAACCTACAGATCCAGTTTTGCTGAAGAGTTTATTTGGAGCAGGCAACTCAAGATAGGACTTTACCATAAAACAAAAGGACCAATGTTTGCTAAATAACAGCGCTGTGCATTGTATTACTTTCTACCCACCCTGGTTCTTAGGAGGAAAGCTGTCCAGAGCTGCTGTCCACCTGGGTACATACAGAGTGGAAATATCAGTGTTGGCTAAGATGCAAAATGCTGCCTGTGACCACCTTTGTAATCACTGGTTGATTTGGACTTTATCAAGGACAGAAATACAGCTTTGGAGATTCCTCCTGAAAAGCCACCACACCTGTTTGTAATGATGCCCTTATATTATTTATAGCTGAGTTCACATTTTGTCTAAAGCATGTTCTACTAAATGCTGTTTTAAAAATGTTGCACTGCAAAAGCAGAAAAATTCTACTAACATTTCTACATTGCAGTATTACACTAGATTAAGCCTCTAACAGTGCCTCAGATGGAGTCTCTTCCTGCTACAGCTGTCAAACAATTTACACCATCAAAACCTGGTTTTGAACAAGGTACAATGGACAATATCAGAGTGTTCTTTCCTTGTCAATTCAGATTAAAAAATTATTCTCAAGTAACAAATTATTAAGGCATGCAAAGACTTAGCTCACTCTATTCCTATTGAGCACAATTATTTTTTAAAGTAAAAAGAAACCAAAAAACTCTGACAACAACAAAATTTTAAAAACCCTTTACAATTTTTTGAATTGCTGAGATTTCTTTTGTGGGTTACATCCAAACATCTTGCTCCATTTTGTTACAGTCCTGAAAGGTCACAAAGCATTTACCACTTTTCTTAATCCCACCCCACAACACATGCTCTCAGGTGGATCCTTCTCATGACCACCCTCCTCTCAGTCTCTGTAATCCAGAAACCAGGAACAGACATCCCTTTCTGTATTGCAGCATGCTCCCATCAGGTTATTTAGAACAAAACAATTCCTAATCTGGACCACATAGCAGGAAGAAAAATGGGAAATTTCATGGCAGCTTTTAAACTACCACATGGCATAACCCTGCACACAGCAGCAGAGCCACTTTGTTGACCCAAGCTAGGAAAGTATGTGGCTGTGGCAGATGGGTCATGTTAGCAGTAATGCACAGCTAAAAAAAGAAGGTTGTGTCGTCCCTTTGAAAAGAGCAAGTTTGTAGTGTAAGACATCTTGTAAAGTAAAGCCTTAGAAGCAGAAAAAGCCTAAAAAGGCACAGTATTTGACATTGCTTAGTTTTAGATTACAAATAAAATATTCTCCATCTCTCTCTAACCTAGAGAGCAGAAACTTTGCACATGCTTTGGCCTGTGTATCATGTCAGCTACATGATGCACAGCCTCACATTACTTCTGTCTTCTGCTCTAGATAGAGGAAAAAAAAAGGTACAGAAGGTACATTTCTCTTGAGTTCAGCTCTGGAGTTTGAAATGCAGATTTTGAGATGAGAAAGAAAAGTTTCTTTTCCTAACTACAGCATATTTTCCTCTGTGGAGGATGTGAACACTAGCCAAAAAAAAAAAAAAAAAACAAAAAACCAACCATGAGTTCCTGTATTTTAACTGTCTCTCATCTTGAAGCAATAAACAAAGGTTAATCAAATAATTACTAGCTGAGTAAATATTTTTGCTCATATGTATAAACCAACCTAGGTCAGATTCTCATGTTTTGGCTCAGCATTAGTATGTCTTTTCATGGTTGGTAGATCCAAAATTATTTTTTTCCATCTTAAGTCCATATGCTAAATTGAGAAACTATGCATATATACATACATAAGTATATACACACACTCTATACACATTGTTTTTTACAGACCCTCCAAGAACTGTTTCTTTTTCCTCTAAACAAAGTGCAGAGAAGCATGTTCATGAAAGTGTCTCTACAGAACTCTGCAATGACCATTTAACAGAGGTCAGCATGTTCCAGCAAGGTAACACCCTCCAGCTGCCTGCAAACAAGGTGGAAGGATCTTCCCAGCCCACCTTACAGAGGCAAATGATGCATCAAAAGCTCCATTTAGGCAACATGCTACCACCCAACCCTACTTACCTTGCATGTTCATTCCTATCTGGCTTTCAGCAATCCCAGGTCCTGTATCACTCTTATCATGTGCCTAATGTAACAGAGAGCTCTGTGTTGTGGATACTATTAGAACAATTAATTTGCTGCAGCTCTGCGAGGGTTGTGGTTTAAGCCCTCAACTCCATTTGAATCCTTAGGTCAAATTTCTCCATTGTGTGAAAGCTGTTCTGAAGTCCCCAAAGAGCATGACTACTCTTCCCCAAAAGCTTTAGAGGAGAGAATGGAGAAGTAACTGTTCTCTGAGGACCTCACAAAGGAGACCTGGTCTGCCAGACATCAGACACCCTGCCACTGTCCTCCCTGGAGAAAGAACCAAGCAACAATAATGTCAAGTAACATCTCCAGCATGATTATCTATGCCTTCCAAAGCAGTACTGCTCAATTCTACAAAACTTGTGGCTATGTGTCACATTCCAGTGTGGGGAACTGCAAGGAGTTTTTTTAAAAAATAGATGGTCGGGAATGAAACTAAGCCAAAGAAGACAAACATTTTTATCTGACAACTGTTTATTGGTAATGAAACCACAAAACAAAAAGGAGTTACTCCACTAAGGAGAGCTAGAGAAGAAAAATTGAAGAGAAAAGGAGAAAGATAGAGATGAGACAGAGGGAACAGAAAGCGCTACCAGCGGAGGTCGGGTGTGCAGTCGATGTCCCGAGGCGAGGCTGTGCACGCTGCCGGCCGGGCACGGCTCCTGTGGCCAGGGCGGCCGGACACGGGCTGAGGAGTGCTCAGGCAGAAGGGCCAGGAGAGCCAGGAACATGGGCAGGAGGGCCAGGAGTGTGGGCAGGAGGGCTGGCTTGGGATGCTGGATCACAGGCACCTCAGGAGGGATGCAGAGATGAAGCAGGCAGGGCGTCAGTCAGGGACTCAGGGAGGCTGGACAGACGCGAGGGTGAGCAAGAGCCAGTGAGGGCAGGAGAGCCAAAAGGCAGGATTCCAAAAGCAAGTTCAAAAAGCCCCCAAAAGAGTCAAAAGGCAAGGACAGAACAGCCCCCGGAGCTTGTGACACAGTTACTTTTTCTGCCCTGGCTCCTCCCCAAGTATTCCTTATGAGAGGAGACCATGGCCCAGTCCGATGTCCCAGTGCAATCCATTGGCAGAGACCTTTTCCGTCTGCCTGGAGAGTGTCTCTGGGGCGCAGTGCCTTCGGTGTCCCCCTGCTGTCCCCCCTGCCTGTTCGGTGCAAGACATGAAATGGTGGCCAGGCGAAGTCCCCCAGAGAAAAGGCTTTCCTGCGTCTTCTCCTGGCTGCCTCCTGGCCATGGCACATCTGCAGCCCCTCCCCACAGGCCTCTGACAGCCATTGCTGAGGCCTCACAGAACTCATTGGCTCCTCATACTATGGTTTGAAAGCTTTTCTTTTCAAACAGGCTCTTTCTGCATGTCTGCATTTCACAGGATTGCATATATTGTGGTTGGGTCGAACTGTTTTAAGATAATAGTTCTGCCATAAACTTTCCTTCAGACTTTATGTCCTGAAAAACACATATCAGATCAGACTTTACTTTTGGTAACTGTATCTGCCTCCTGATCCTCTAAGACTCAACTCAGCTTTTTAAGGACCACATCCTTGCAAACAAGCTCCATCACTAAACTGTAAGATGATGGCCCTGGACTGTACTGTACTGAGCCAAGGACTTTAGATCCAGAAAGCTAAAATGCACAGTGGGTGTTACCAGGCCACTCATCCAGTTCCGGTCTGCTGACCAAACCTCTCACTAAGCCAATTCAAATACATGTCCTTCTTCTCATCTTCCTCTGCAGAGGTACTATGGCCTACCCATGGATGCCAGCTGGATCTGATACACCGGCATCTAGATGTGACACACTGGTATCTAGGACATGACTCCACAAACCAAGGCTCCCCAAGGGATAGGAGGAATGTTTCCTTTAGAGGAGCTAGCTATGCTTGTTTATTCTTGATGAGGATAATGCAAGTTTTATCTGACAGAAAAATCATTAAAACATTTTAAAACAGTACTATCTAGACCCTAGATAGTACTCTGGTGCTTATAAAATACAATATAAGAGAGATGAAAGGAAACAGATTTTTGGGAATCTAATATTTTCACAATATTTACCAATCACTTGGGACTGAGGTGAATACTTTGCACAGTACCCCCTTCCGTCCTCATCCATTAGACTTTGCACCTCATCCATGGGGCTCAGTGAATGCATTCACCCAAAGGGACCCAAAAGCCAACTTTCCATGCAGCTGTTTATACAAAACTAACCTTTCATGGATCCAGGCCAGACCACAAGGAAGCAAGCCACAGCCCTCTGCCCATTTTTTGCCTTCTCCTGGAAAGATACAACATTGCATGCCTTTGTCAGCAGTGGTCTAGCTTGGCTCTATCTCCAGCCTGGGATTTAATCCTGGGAAACACTCACGTGACTTCTCCATAAAGAAGAACCAGATTTGAACCAATTTGAGCCAGATTTCCTTGAAATTTTTCCCTCTTTATTTATCCAACCATTGGCTTTGTTGTTTTGGAGATATTTTTAACCTTTCAATTTCACACTTTGGGGCCCTAATTGTAGGAAGACATGACTGCAGCTTCTTAGTTATAATAACCAATTTCTGACTGCTGTTTTCTCAGAGGGGCAATTACACCATTGAGACTGAATATTTTGCCTCCTCTTGTTCTTTCTACAAGTTTGAAATTTATTTCAGTCTTTAAACATAAGCCTATTTAAACAATCCACATGTACATTAATGATGTTTTAGATGTTTCTT